>NC_054491.1:44729957-45101020 GCF_017639515.1 Carcharodon carcharias
GAGGGAATGGGAACAGTGATACTTCACCTGAGGGAATGGGAACAGTGATACTTCACCTGAGGGAATGGGAACAGTGATACTCCACCTGAGGGAATGGGAACAGTGATACTCCACCTGAGGGAATGGGAACAGTGATACTTCACCTGAGGGAATGGGAACAGTGATACTCCACCTGAGGGAATGGGAACAGTGAAACTTCACCTGAGGGAATGGGAACAGTGATACTTCACCTAAGGGAATGGGAACAGTGATACTCCTCCTGAGGGAAAGGGAACAGTGATACTCACCTGAGGGAATGGGAACAGTGATACTCACCTGAGGGAATGGGAACAGTGATACTTCACCTGAGGGAATGGGAACAGTGATACTCACCTGAGGGAATGGGAACAGTGATACTTCACCTGAGGGAATGGGAACAGTGATACTCCACCTGAGGGAATGGGAACAGTGATACTTCACCTGAGGGAATGGGAACAGTGATACTCCACCTGAGGGAATGGGAACAGTGATACTCCACCTGAGGGAATGGGAACAGTGATACTCCACCTGAGGGAATGGGAACAGTGATACTCCACCTGAGGGAATGGGAACAGTGATACTCCACCTGAGGGAATGGGAACAGTGATACTCACCTGAGGGAATGGGAGCAGTGATACTCACCTGAGGGAATGGGAACAGTGATACTCCACCTGAGGGAATGGGAACAGTGATACTCCACCTGAGGGAATGGGAACAGTGATACTCCACCTGAGGGAATGGGAGCAGTGATACTCCACCTGAGGGAATGGGAGCAGTGATACTCCACCTGAGGGAATGGGAACAGTGATACTCCACCTGAGGGAATGGGAACAGTGATACTCCACCTGAGGGAATGGGAACAGTGATACTCCACCTGAGGGAATGGGAACAGTGATACTCCACCTGAGGGAATGGGAACAGTGATACTTCACCTGAGGGAATGGGAACAGTGATACTCACCTGAGGGAATGGGAACAGTGATACTCCACCTGAGGGAATGGGAACAGTGATACTCCACCTGAGGGAATGGGAACAGTGATACTCCACCTGAGGGAATGGGAACAGTGATACTCCACCTGAGGGAATGGGAACAGTGATACTCCACCTGAGGGAATGGGACAGTGATACTCCACCTGAGCGAAAGGGATCAGTGATACTCACCTGAGGGAATGGTAGCAGTGATACTCCACCTGAAGGAATGGGAACAGTGATACTCCACCTGAGGGAATGGGAGCAGCGATACTCCACCTGAGGGAATGGGAACAGTGATACTTCACCTGAGGGAATGGGAACAGTGAAACTCCACCTGAGGGAATGGGAGCAGTGATACTCCACCTGAGGGAATGGGAACAGTGATACTCCACCTGAGGGAATGGGAACAGTGATACTCCACCTGAGGGAATGGGAACAGTGATACTTCACCTGAGGGAATGGGAACAGTGATACTCCACCTGAGGGAATGGGAACAGTGATACTCCACCTGAGGGAATGGGAACAGTGATACTCCACCTGAGGGAATGGGAACAGTGATACTTCACCTGAGGGAATGGGAACAGTGATACTTCACCTGAGGGAATGGGAACAGTGATACTCCACCTGAGGGAATGGGAACAGCGATACTCAACCTGAGGGAATGGGAGCAGTGATACTTCACCTGAGGGAATGGGAACAGTGATACTCCACCTGAGGGAATGGGAACAGTGATACTCCACCTGAGGGAATGGGAGCAGTGATACTTCACCTGAGGGAATGGGAGCAGTGATACTCCACCTGAGGGAATGGGAACAGTGATACTCCACCTGAGGGAATGGGAACAGTGATACTCCACCTGAGGGAATGGGAACAGCGATACTCCACCTGAGGGAATGGGAGCAGTGATACTTCACCTGAGGGAATGGGAACAGCGATACTCCACCTGAGGGAATGGGAACAGTGATACTTCACCTGAGGGAATGGGAACAGTGATACTTCACCTGAGGGAATGGGAGCAGTGATACTTCACCTGAGGGAATGGGAACAGCGATACTTCACCTGAGGGAATGGGAACAGTGATACCTCAACTGAGGGAATGGGAACAGCGATACTCCACCTGAGGGAATGGGAACAGTGATACTCCACCTGAGGGAATGGGAACAGCGATACTCCACCTGAGGGAATGGGAACAGTGATACTTCACCTGAGGGAATGGGAACAGTGATACTTCACCTGAGGGAATGGGAACAGTGATACTCCACCTGAGGGAATGGGAGCAGTGATACTCCACCTGAGGGAATGGGAGCAGTGATACTCCACCTGAGGGAATGGGAGCAGTGATACTTCACCTGAGGGAATGGGAACAGTGATACTCCACCTGAGGGAATGGGAACAGTGATACTCACCTGAGGGAATGGGAGCAGTGATACTCACCTGAGGGAATGGGAACAGTGATACTCCACCTGAGGGAATGGGAACAGTGATACTCCACCTGAGGGAATGGGAACAGTGATACTCCACCTGAGGGAATGGGAACAGTGATACTCCACCTGAGGGAATGGGAGCAGTGATACTCCACCTGAGGGAATGGGAACAGTGATACTCCACCTGAGGGAATGGGAACAGTGATACTCCACCTGAGGGAATGGGAACAGTGATACTCCACCTGAGGGAATGGGAACAGTGATACTCCACCTGAGGGAATGGGAGCAGTGATACTCCACCTGAGGGAATGGGAACAGTGATACTTCACCTGAGGGAATGGGAACAGTGATACTTCACCTGAGGGAATGGGAACAGTGATACTCCACCTGAGGGAATGGGAACAGTGATACTTCACCTGAGGGAATGGGAACAGTGATACTTCACCTGAGGGAATGGGAACAGTGATACTCCACCTGAGGGAATGGGAACAGTGATACTTCACCTGAGGGAATGGGAACAGTGATACTTCACCTGAGGTAGTGGGAACAGTGATACTCCACCTGAGGGAATGGAAACAATGATACTCCACCTCAGGGAATGGGAACAGTGATACTCCACCTGAGGGAATGGGAGCAGTGATACTCCACCTGAGGGAATGGGAACAGTGATACTTCACCTGAGGGAATGGGAACAGTGATACTCCACCTGAGGGAATGGGAACAGTGATACTCCACCTGAGGGAATGGGAACAGTGATACTCCACCTGAGGGAATGGGAGCAGCGATACTTCACCTGAGGGAATGGGAACAGTGATACTCCACCTGAGGGAATGGGAACAGTGATACTCCACCTGAGGGAATGGGAACAGTGATACTTCACCTGAGGGAATGGGAACAGTGATACTCCACCTGAGGGAATGGGAACAGTGATACTTCACCTGAGGGAATGGGAACAGTGATACTCCACCTGAGGGAATGGGAACAGTGATACTCCACCTGAGGGAATGGGAACAGTGATACTTCACCTGAGGGAATGGGAACAGTGATACTTCACCTGAGGGAATGGGAACAGTGATACTCCACCTGAGGGAATGGGAACAGTGATACTCACCTGAGGGAATGGGAACAGTGATACTTCACCTGAGGGAATGGGAACAGTGATACTCCACCTGAGGGAATGGGAACAGTGATACTTCACCTGAGGGAATGGGAACAGTGATACTCCACCTGAGGGAATGGGAACAGTGATACTCCACCTGAGGGAATGGGAACAGTGATACTCCACCTGAGGGAATGGGAACAGTGATACTCCACCTGAGGGAATGGGAACAGTGATACTCCACCTGAGGGAATGGGAACAGTGATACTCCACCTGAGGGAATGGGAACAGTGATACTCCACCTGAGGGAATGGGAACAGTGATACTCCACCTGAGGGAATGGGAACAGTGATACTCCACCTGAGGGAATGGGAACAGTGATACTTCACCTGAGGGAATGGGAACAGTGATACTTCACCTGAGGGAATGGGAACAGTGATACTTCACCTGAGGGAATGGGAGCAGTGATACTCCACCTGAGGGAATGGGAACAGTGATACTCCACCTGAGGGAATGGGAACAGTGATACTCCACCTGAGGGAATGGGAACAGTGATACTCCACCTGAGGGAATGGGAACAGTGATACTCCACCTGAGGGAATGGGAACAGTGATACTTCACCTGAGGGAATGGGAACAGTGATACTCCACCTGAGGGAATGGGAACAGTGATACTTCACCTGAGGGAATGGGAACAGTGATACTTCACCTGAGGGAATGGGAACAGTGATACTCCACCTGAGGGAATGGGAACAGTGATACTTCACCTGAGGGAATGGGACCAGTGATACTCCACCTGAGGGAATGGGAACAGTGATACTCCACCTGAGGGAATGGGAACAGTGATACTCCACCTGAGGGAATGGGAACAGTGATACTCCACCTGAGGGAATGGGAACAGTGATACTTCACCTGAGGAAATGGGACCAGTGATACTCCACCTGAGGGAATGGGAACAGTGATACTCCACCTGAGGGAATGGGAACAGTGATACTCCACCTGAGGGAATGGGAACAGTGATACTCACCTGAGGGAATGGGAACAGTGATACTCCACCTGAGGGAAAGGGAACAGTGATACTTCACCTGAGGGAATGGGAACAGTGATACTCCACCTGAGGGAATGGGAACAGTGATACTCCACCTGAGGGAATGGGAACAGTGATACTTCACCTGAGGGAATGGGAACAGTGATACTCCACCTGAGGGAATGGGAACAGTGATACTTCACCTGAGGGAATGGGAACAGTGATACTCCACCTGAGGGAAAGGGAGCAGTGATACTTCACCTGAGGGAATGGGATCAGTGATACTCCACCTGAGGGAATGGGAACAGTGATACTTCACCTGAGGGAATGGGAACAGTGATACTTCACCTGAGGGAATGGGAACAGTGATACTCCACCTGAGGGAATGGGAACAGTGATACTCCACCTGAGGGAATGGGAACAGTGATACTTCACCTGAGGGAATGGGAACAGTGATACTCCACCTGAGGGAATGGGAGCAGTGATACTCCACCTGAGGGAATGGGAACAGTGATACTTCACCTGAGGGAATGGGAACAGTGATACTTCACCTGAGGGAATGGGAACAGTGATACTCCACCTGAGGGAATGGGAACAGTGATACTTCACCTGAGGGAATGGGAACAGTGATACTTCACCTGAGGGAATGGGAACAGTGATACTCCACCTGAGGGAATGGGAACAGTGATACTCCACCTGAGGGAATGGGAACAGTGATACTCCACCTGAGGGAATGGGAACAGTGATACTCCACCTGAGGGAATGGGAACAGTGATACTCCACCTGAGGGAATGGGAACAGTGATACTCCACCTGAGGGAATGGGAACAGTGATACTCCACCTGAGGGAATGGGAACAGTGATACTTCACATGAGGGAATGGGAACAGCGATACTCCACCTGAGGGAATGGGAACAGTGATACTCCACCTGAGGGAATGGGAACAGTGATACTCCACCTGAGGGAATGGGAACAGTGATACTTCACCTGAGGGAATGGGAACAGTGATACTCCACCTGAGGGAATGGGAACAGTGATACTCCACCTGAGGGAATGGGAACAGTGATACTCCACCTGAGGGAATGGGAACAGTGATACTCCACCTGAGGGAATGGGAACAGTGATACTCCACCTGAGGGAATGGGAACAGTGATACTCCACCTGAGGGAATGGGAACAGTGATACTCCACCTGAGGGAATGGGAACAGTGATACTCCACCTGAGGGAATGGGAACAGTGATACTCCACCTGAGGGAATGGGAACAGTGATACTCCACCTGAGGGAATGGGAACAGTGATACTCCACCTGAGGGAATGGGAACAGTGATACTCCACCTGAGGGAATGGGAACAGTGATACTCCACCTGAGTGAATGGGAACAGTGATACTCCACCTGAGGGAATGGGAACAGTGATACTCCACCTGAGGGAATGGGAACAGTGATACTCCACCTGAGGGAATGGGAACAGTGATACTTCACCTGAGGGAATGGGAACAGTGATACTTCACCTGAGGGAATGGGAACAGTGATACTTCACCTGAGGGAATGGGAACAGTGATACTTCACCTGAGGGAATGGGAACAGTGATACTTCACCTGAGGGAATGGGAACAGTGATACTCCACCTGAGGGAATGGGAACAGTGATACTCCACCTGAGGGAATGGGAACAGTGATACTCCACCTGAGGGAATGGGAACAGTGATACTCCACCTGAGGGAATGGGAACAGTGATACTCCACCTGAGGGAATGGGAACAGTGATACTCCACCTGAGGGAATGGGAACAGTGATACTCCACCTGAGGGAATGGGAACAGTGATACTCCACCTGAGGGAATGGGAACAGTGATACTCCACCTGAGGGAATGGGAACAGTGATACTCCACCTGAGGGAATGGGAACAGTGATACTCACCTGAGGGAATGGGAACAGTGATACTCCACCTGAGGGAATGGGAACAGTGATACTCCACCTGAGGGAATGGGAACAGTGATACTCCACCTGAGGGAATGGGAACAGTGATACTCCACCTGAGGGAATGGGAACAGTGATACTTCACCTGAGGGAATGGGAACAGTGATACTCCACCTGAGGGAATGGGAACAGTGATACTCCACCTGAGGGAATGGGAACAGTGATACTCACCTGAGGGAATGGGAACAGTGATACTCCACCTGAGGGAATGGGAACAGTGATACTCCACCTGAGGGAATGGGAACAGTGATACTCCACCTGAGGGAATGGGAACAGTGATACTCCACCTGAGGGAATGGGAACAGTGATACTTCACCTGAGGGAATGGGAACAGTGATACTTCACCTGAGGGAATGGGAACAGTGATACTTCACCTGAGGGAATGGGAACAGTGATACTCCACCTGAGGGAATGGGAACAGTGATACTCACCTGAGGGAATGGGAACAGTGATACTTCACCTGAGGGAATGGGAACAGTGATACTTCACCTGAGGGAATGGGAACAGTGATACTCCACCTGAGGGAATGGGAACAGTGATACTCCACCTGAGGGAATGGGAACAGTGATACTTCACCTGAGGGAATGGGAACAGTGATACTCCACTGAGGGAATGGGAACAGTGATACTTCACCTGAGGGAATGGGAACAGTGATACTTCACCTGAGGGAATGGGAACAGTGATACTCCACCTGAGGGAATGGGAACAGTGATACTCCACCTGAGGGAATGGGAACAGTGATACTTCACCTGAGGGAATGGGAACAGTGATACTTCACCTGAGGGAATGGGAACAGTGATACTTCACCTGAGGGAATGGGAACAGTGATACTCACCTGAGGGAATGGGAACAGTGATACTCCACCTGAGGGAATGGGAACAGTGATACTTCACCTGAGGGAATGGGAACAGTGATACTCCACCTGAGGGAATGGGAACAGTGATACTTCACCAGCGGGAATGGGATCAGTGATACTCCAACTGAGGGAATGGGAACAGCGAGACTCCACCTGAGGGAATGGGAACATCGATACTTCACCGGAGGGAGTGGGAACAGTGATACTCCACCTGAGGGAATGGGAACAGTGATACTTCACCTGAGGGAATGGGAAAAGCGATACTTCACCTGAGGGAATGGGAACAGTGATACTCCACCTGAGGGAATGGGAACAGTGATACTCCACCTGAGGGAATGGGAACAGTGATACTTCACCTGAGGGAATGGGAACAGTGATACTCCACCTGAGGGAATGGGAACAGTGATACTTCACCTGAGGGAATGGGAACAGTGATACTCCACCTGAGGGAATGGGAACAGCGATACTCCACCTGTGGGAATGGGAACAGTGATACTTCAGCTGAGGGAATGGGAACAGTGATACTCCACCTGTGGGAATGGGAACAGTGATACTTCACCTGAGGGAATGGGAACAGTGATACTCCACCTGAGGGAATGGGAACAGTGATACTCCACCTGAGGGAATGGGAACAGTGATACTTCACCTGAGGGAATGGGAACAGTGATACTCCACCTGAGGGAATGGGAACAGTGATACTCACCTGAGGGAATGGGAACAGTGATACTCCACCTGAGGGAATGGGAACAGTGATACTCCACCTGAGGGAATGGGAACAGTGATACTCCACCTGAGGGAATGGGAACAGTGATACTTCACCTGAGGGAATGGGAACAGTGATACTTCACCTGAGGGAATGGGAACAGTGATACTCCACCTGAGGGAATGGGAACAGTGATAATTCACCTGAGGGAATGGGATAAGTGATACTCCACCTGAGGGAATGGGAACAGTGATACTCCACCTGAGGGAATGGGAACAGTGACACTTCACCTGAGGGAATGGGAACAGTGACACTTCACCTGAGGGAATAGGAACAGTGATACTCCACCTGAGGGAATGGAAACAGTGACACTTCACCTGAGGGAATGGGAACAGTGATACTCCACCTGAGGGAATGGGAACAGTGATACTTCACCTGAGGGAATGGGAACAGTGATACTCCACCTGAGGGAATGGGAACAGTGATACTCCACCTGAGGGAATGGGAACAGTGATACTCCACCTGAGGGAATGGGAACAGTGATACTCCACCTGAGGGAATGGGAACAGTGATACTTCACCTGAGGGAATGGGAACAGTGATACTCCACCTGAGGGAATGGGAACAGTGATACTTCACCTGAGGGAATGGGAACAGTGATACTCCACCTGAGGGAATGGGAACAGTGATACTCCACCTGAGGGAATGGGAACAGTGATACTCACCTGAGGGAATGGGAACAGTGATACTTCACCTGAGGGAATGGGAACAGTGATACTCACCTGAGGGAATGGGAACAGTGATACTCCACCTGAGGGAATGGGAACAGTGATACTCCACCTGAGGGAATGGGAACAGTGATACTCACCTGAGGGAATGGGAACAGTGATACTTCACCTGAGGGAATGGGAACAGTGATACTCCACCTGAGGGAATGGGAACAGTGATACTTCACCTGAGGGAATGGGAACAGTGATACTCCACCTGAGGGAATGGGAACAGTGATACTCCACCTGAGGGAATGGGAACAGTGATACTCCACCTGAGGGAATGGGAACAGTGATACTTCACCTGAGGGATTGGGAACAGTGATACACCACCTGAGGGAATGTGAAAAGTGATACTCCACCTGAGGGAATGGGAACAGTGATCCTTCACCTGAGGGAATGGGAACAGTGATACTTCACCTGAGGGAATGGGAACAGTGATACTCCACCTGAGGGAATGGGAACAGTGATACTCCACCTGAGGGAATGGGAACAGTGATACTCCACCTGAGGGAATGGGAACAGTGATACTCCACCTGAGGGAATGGGAACAGTGATACTCCACCTGAGGGAATGGGAACAGTGATACTCCACCTGAGGGAATGGGAACAGTGATACTCCACCTGAGGGAATGGGAACAGTGATACTCCACCTGAGGGAATGGGAACAGTGATACTCACCTGAGGGAATGGGAACAGTGATACTCCACCTGAGGGAATGGGAACAGTGATACTCACCTGAGGGAATGGGAACAGTGATACTCCACCTGAGGGAATGGGAACAGTGATACTCCACCTGAGGGAATGGGAACAGTGATACTTCACCTGAGGGAATGGGAACAGTGATACTTCACCTGAGGGAATGGGAACAGTGATACTTCACCTGAGGGAATGGGAACAGTGATACTCCACCTGAGGGAATGGGAACAGTGATACTTCACCTGAGGGAATGGGAACAGCGATACTCCACCTGAGGGAATGGGAACAGTGATACTCCACCTGAGGGAATGGGAACAGTGATACTCCACCTGAGGGAATGGGAACAGTGATACTTCACCTGAGGGAATGGGAACAGTGATACTCCACCTGAGGGAATGGGAACAGTGATACTTCACCTGAGGGAATGGGAACAGTGATACTTCACCTGAGGGAATGGGAACAGTGATACTTCACCTGAGGGAATGGGAACAGTGATACTCCACCTGAGGGAATGGGAACAGTGATACTCCACCTGAGGGAATGGGAACAGTGATACTTCACCTGAGGGAATGGGAACAGTGATACTCCACCTGAGGGAATGGGAACAGTGATACTCCACCTGAGGGAATGGGAACAGTGATACTCCACCTGAGGGAATGGGAACAGTGATACTTCACCTGAGGGAATGGGAACAGTGATACTCCACCTGAGGGAATGGGAACAGTGATACTCCACCTGAGGGAATGGGAACAGTGATACTTCACCTGAGGGAATGGGAACAGTGATACTCCACCTGAGGGAATGGGAACAGTGATACTCCACCTGAGGGAATGGGAACAGTGATACTCCACCTGAGGGAATGGGAACAGTGATACTCCACCTGAGGGAATGGGAACAGTGATACTTCACCTGAGGGAATGGGAACAGTGATACTTCACCTGAGGGAATGGGAACAGTGATACTTCACCTGAGGGAATGGGAACAGTGATACTTCACCTGAGGGAATGGGAACAGTGATACTCCACCTGAGGGAATGGGAACAGTGATACTTCACCTGAGGGAATGGGAACAGTGATACTTCACCTGAGGGAATGGGAACAGTGATACTCCACCTGAGGGAATGGGAACAGTGATACTCCACCTGTGGGAATGGGAACAGTGATACTCCACCTGAGGGAATGGGAACAGTGATACTTCACCTGAGGGAATGGGAACAGTGATACTCCACCTGAGGGAATGGGAACAGTGATACTCCACCTGAGGGAATGGGAACAGTGATACTTCACCTGAGGGAATGGGAACAGTGATACTTCACCTGAGGGAATGGGAACAGTGATACTCCACCTGAGGGAATGGGAACAGTGATACTCCACCTGAGGGAATGGGAACAGTGATACTCCACCTGAGGGAATGGGAACAGTGATACTTCACCTGAGGGAATGGGAACAGTGATACTCCACCTGAGGGAATGGGAACAGTGATACTTCACCTGAGAGAATGGGAACCGTGATACTCCACCTGAGGGAATGGGAACAGTGATACTCCACCTGTGGGAATGGGAACAGTGATACTCCACCTGAGGGAATGGGAACAGTGATACTCCACCTGAGGGAATGGGAACAGTGATACTTCACCTGAGGGAATGGGAACAGTGATACTCCACCTGAGGGAATGGGAACAGTGATACTCCACCTGAGGGAATGGGAACAGTGATACTTCACCTGAGGGAATGGGAACAGTGATACTCCACCTGAGGGAATGGGAACAGTGATACTTCACCTGAGGGAATGGGAACAGTGATACTCCACCTGAGGGAATGGGAACAGTGATACTTCACCTGAGGGAATGGGAACAGTGATACTCCACCTGAGGGAATGGGAACAGTGATACTCCACCTGAGGGAATGGGAACAGTGATACTTCCTGAGGGAATGGGAACAGTGATAATTCACCTGAGGGAATGGGAACAGTGATACTCCACCTGAGGGAATGGGAACAGTGATACTCCACCTGAGGGAATGGGAACAGTGATACTTCACCTGAGGGAATGGGAACAGTGATACTCCACCTGAGGGAATGGGAACAGTGATACTCCACCTGAGGGAATGGGAACAGTGATACTTCACCTGAGGGAATGGGAACAGTGATACTCCACCTGAGGGAATGGGAACAGTGATACTCCACCTGAGGGAATGGGAACAGTGATACTCCACCTGAGGGAATGGGAACAGTGATACTCCACCTGAGGGAATGGGAACAGTGATACTCCACCTGAGGGAATGGGAACAATGATACTCCACCTGAGCGAAAGGGAACAGTGATATTCCACCTCAGGGAATGGGAACAGTGATACGTCTGCTGAGGGAATGGGAACAGCGATACTTCACCTGAGGGAATGGGAACAGTGATACTCCACCTGAGGGAATGGGAACAGTGATACTCCACCTGAGGGAATGGGAACAGTGATACTCCACCTGAGGGAATGGGAACAGTGATACTTCACCTGAGGGAATGGGAACAGTGATACTCCACCTGAGGGAATGGGAACAGTGATACTCCACCTGAGGGAATGGGAACAGTGATACTTCACCTGAGGGAATGGGAACAGTGATACTCCACCTGAGGGAATGGGAACAGTGATACTTCACCTGAGGGAATGGGAACAGTGATACTCACCTGAGGGAATGGGAACAGTGATACTTCACCTGAGGGAATGGGAACAGTGATACTTCACCTGAGGGAATGGGAACAGTGATACTTCACCTGAGGGAATGGGAACAGTGATACTCCACCTGAGGGAATGGGAACAGTGATACTCCACCTGAGGGAATGGGAACAGTGATACTCCACCTGAGGGAATGGGAACAGTGATACTTCACCTGAGGGAATGGGAACAGTGATACTCCACCTGAGGGAATGGGAACAGTGATACTCCACCTGAGGGAATGGGAACAGTGATACTCCACCTGAGGGAATGGGAACAGTGATACTTCACCTGAGGGAATGGGAACAGTGATACTTCACCTGAGGGAATGGGAACAGTGATACTCACCTGAGGGAATGGGAACAGTGATACTTCACCTGAGGGAATGGGAACAGTGATACTCCACCTGAGGGAATGGGAACAGTGATACTCCACCTGAGGGAATGGGAACAGTGATACTCCACCTGAGGGAATGGGAACAGTGATACTTCACCTGAGGGAATGGGAACAGTGATACTCCACCTGAGGGAATGGGAACAGTGATACTCCACCTGAGGGAATGGGAACAGTGATACTTCACCTGAGGGAATGGGAACAGTGATACTCCACCTGAGGGAATGGGAACAGTGATACTTCACCTGAGGGAATGGGAACAGTGATACTCCACCTGAGGGAATGGGAACAGTGATACTCCACCTGAGGGAATGGGAACAGTGATACTTCACCTGAGGGAATGGGAACAGTGATACTCCACCTGAGGGAATGGGAACAGTGATACTTCACCTGAGGGAATGGGAACAGTGATACTCCACCTGAGGGAATGGGAACAGTGATACTTCACCTGAGGGAATGGGAACAGTGATACTCCACCTGAGGGAATGGGAACAGTGATACTTCACCTGAGGGAATGGGAGCAGTGATACTCACCTGAGGGAATGGGAACAGTGATACTCCACCTGAGGGAATGGGAACAGTGATACTCCACCTGAGGGAGTGGGAACAGTGATACTTCACCTGAGGGAATGGGAACAGTGATACTCCACCTGAGGGAATGGGAACAGTGATACTCAACCTGAGGGAATGGGAACAGTGATACTCCACCTGAGGGAGTGGGAACAGTGATACTTCACCTGAGGGAATGGGAACAGTGATACTCCACCTGAGGGAATGGGAACAGTGATACTCCACCTGAGGGAATGGGAACAGTGATACTCCACCTGAGGGAATGGGAACAGTGATACTCCACCTGAGGGAATGGGAACAGTGATACTTCACCTGAGGGAATGGGAACAGTGATACTCCACCTGAGGGAATGGGAACAGTGATACTCCACCTGAGGGAATGGGAACAGTGATACTCCACCTGAGGGAATGGGAACAGTGATACTCACCTGAGGGAATGGGAACAGTGATACTTCACCTGAGGGAATGGGAACAGTGATACTCCACCTGAGGGAATGGGAACAGTGATACTCCACCTGAGGGAATGGGAACAGTGATACTCCACCTGAGGGAATGGGAACAGTGATACTTCACCTGAGGGAATGGGAACAGTGATACTCCACCTGAGGGAATGGGAACAGTGATACTTCACCTGAGGGAATGGGAACAGTGATACTCCACCTGAGGGAATGGGAACAGTGATACTCCACCTGAGGGAATGGGAACAGTGATACTCCACCTGAGGGAATGGGAACAGTGATACTTCACCTGAGGGAATGGGAACAGTGATACTCCACCTGAGGGAATGGGAACAGTGATACTCACCTGAGGGAATGGGAACAGTGATACTCCACCTGAGGGAATGGGAACAGTGATACTCCACCTGAGGGAATGGGAACAGTGATACTCCACCTGAGGGAATGGGAACAGTGATACTCCACCTGAGGGAATGGGAACAGTGATACTCCACCTGAGGGAATGGGAACAGTGATACTTCACCTGAGGGAATGGGAACAGTGATACTCCACCTGAGGGAATGGGAACAGTGATACTTCACCTGAGGGAATGGGAACAGTGATACTCCACCTGAGGGAATGGGAACAGTGATACTTCACCTGAGGGAATGGGAACAGTGATACTCCACCTGAGGGAATGGGAACAGTGATACTCCACCTGAGGGAATGGGAACAGTGATACTCCACCTGAGGGAATGGGAACAGTGATACTTCACCTGAGGGAATGGGAACAGTGATACTCCACCTGAGGGAATGGGAACAGTGATACTCCACCTGAGGGAATGGGAACAGTGATACTTCACCTGAGGGAATGGGCGCAGTGATACTCCACCTGAGGGAATGGGAACAGTGATACTCTATCTGAGGGAATGGGAACAGTGATACTTCACATGAGGAAATGGGAACAGCGATACTCCACCTGAGGGAATGGGAACAGTGATACTCCACCTGAGGGAATGGGAACAGTGATACTCCACCTGAGGGAATGGGAACAGTGATACTCCACCTGAGGGAATGGGAACAGTGATACTCCACCTGAGGGAATGGGAACAGTGATACTCCACCTGAGGGAATGGGAACAGTGATACTCACCTGAGGGAATGGGAACAGTGATACTCACCTGAGGGAATGGGAACAGTGATACTTCACCTGAGGGAATGTGAACAGTGATACTTCACCTGAGGGAATAGGAGCAGCGATACTCCACCTGAGGGAATGGGAACAGTGATACTCCACCTGAGGGAATGGGAACAGTGATACTCCACCTGAGGGAATGGGAACAGTGATACTCCACCTGAGGGAATGGGAACAGTGATACTCCACCTGAGGGAATGGGAACAGTGATACTTCACCTGAGGGAATGGGAACAGTGATACTCCACCTGAGGGAATGGGAACAGTGATACTTCACCTGAGGGAATGGGAACAGTGATACTCCACCTGAGGGAATGGGAACAGTGATACTCCACCTGAGGGAATGGGAACAGTGATACTCCACCTGAGGGAATGGGAACAGTGATACTTCACCTGAGGGAATGGGAACAGTGATACTCCACCTGAGGGAATGGGAACAGTGATACTTCATCTGAGGGAATGGGAACAGTGACAATTCACCTGAGGGAATGGGAACAGTGATACTCCACCTGAGGGAATGGGAACAGTGATAAGTCAACTGAGGGAATGGGAACAGTGATACTTCACCTGTGGGAATGGGAAAAGTGATACTCCATCTGAGGGAATGGGAACAGTGATACTTCACCTGAGGGAATGGGAACAGTGATACTCCACCTGAGGGAATGGGAACAGTGATACTCCACCTGAGGGAATGGGAACAGTGATACTCCACCTGAGGGAATGGGAACAGTGATACTTCACCTGAGGGAATGGGAACAGTGATACTCCACCTGAGGGAATGGGAACAGTGATACTCCACCTGAGGGAATGGGAACAGTGATACTTCACCTGAGGGAATGGGAACAGTGATACTCCACCTGAGGGAATGGGAACAGTGATACTTCACCTGAGGGAATGGGAACAGTGATACTCCACCTGAGGGAATGGGAACAGTGATACTCCACCTGAGGGAATGGGAGCAGAGATACTTCAACAGAGGGAATGGGAACAGTGATACTCCACCTGAGTGAATGGGAACTGTGATACTCCACCTGAGGGAATGGGAACAGTGATACTCCACCTGAGTGAATGGGAACTGTGATACTTCACCTGAGGGAATGGGAACAGTGATACTCACCTGAGGGAATGGGAACAGTGATACTCCACCTGAGGGAATGGGAACAGTGATACTTCACCTGAGGGAATGGGAACAGTGATACTTCACCTGAGGGAATGGGAACAGTGATACTTCTCCTGAGGGAATGGGATCAGTGATACTCCACCTGTGGGAATGGGAGCAGTGATACTTCACCTGAGGGAATGGGAACAGTGATACTCCACCTGAGGGAATGGGAACAGTGATACTTCACCTGAGGGAATGGGAACAGTGATACTCCACCTGAGGGAATGGGAACAGTGATACTCCACCTGAGGGAATGGGAACAGTGATACTCCACCTGAGGGAATGGGAACAGTGATACTCCACCTGAGGGAATGGGAACAGTGATACTTCACCTGAGGGAATGGGAACAGTGATACTCCACCTGAGGGAATGGGAACAGTGATACTCCACCTGAGGGAATGGGAACAGTGATACTCCACCTGAGGGAATGGGAACAGTGATACTCCACCTGAGGGAATGGGAACAGTGATACTTCACCTGAGGGAATGGGAACAGTGATACTCCACCTGAGGGAATGGGAACAGTGATACTCCACCTGAGGGAATGGGAACAGTGATACTCCACCTGAGGGAATGGGAACAGTGATACTCCACCTGAGGGAATGGGAACAGTGATACTTCACCTGAGGGAATGGGAACAGTGATACTCCACCTGAGGGAATGGGAACAGTGATACTCCACCTGAGGGAATGGGAACAGTGATACTCCACCTGAGGGAATGGGAACAGTGATACTTCACCTGAGGGAATGGGAACAGTGATACTCCACCTGAGGGAATGGGAACAGTGATACTTCACCTGAGGGAATGGGAACAGTGATACTCCACCTGAGGGAATGGGAACAGTGATACTCCACCTGAGGGAATGGGAACAGTGATACTCCACCTGAGGGAATGGGAACAGTGATACTCCACCTGAGGGAATGGGAACAGTGATACTCCACCTGAGGGAATGGGAACAGTGATACTTCACCTGAGGGAATGGGAACAGTGATACTCCACCAGAGGGAATGGGAACAGTGATACTCCACCTGAGGGAATGGGAACAGTGATACTCCACCTGAGGGAATGGGAACAGTGATACTTCACCTGAGGGATTGGGAACAATGATAATCCATCTGAGGGAATGGGAACATTGATACTTCAACTGAGGGAATGGGAACAGTGATACTTCACCTGAGGGAATGGGAACAGTGATACTTCACCTGAGGGAATGGGAACAGTGATACTCCACCTGAGGGAATGGGAACAGTGATACTTCACCTGAGGGAATGGGAACAGTGATACTTCACCTGAGGGAGTGGGAGCAGTGATACTCCACCTGAGGGAATGGGAACAGTGATACTCCACCTGAGGGAATGGGAACAGTGATACTTCACCTGAGGGAATGGGAACAGTGATACTCCACCTGAGGGAATGGGAACAGTGATACTCCACCTGAGGGAATGGGAACAGTGATACTCCACCTGAGGGAATGGGAACAGTGATACTTCACCTGAGGGAATGGGAACAGTGATACTCCACCTGAGGGAATGGGAACAGTGATACTTCACCTGAGGGAATGGGAACAGTGATACTCACCTGAGGGAATGGGAACAGTGATACTTCACCTGAGGGAATGGGAACAGTGATACTTCACCTGAGGGAATGGGAACAGTGATACTCACCTGAGGGAATGGGAACAGTGATACTTCACCTGAGGGAATGGGAACAGTGATACTTCACCTGAGGGAATGGGAACAGTGATACTTCACCTGAGGGAATGGGAACAGTGATACTCCACCTGAGGGAATGGGAACAGTGATACTCCACCTGAGGGAATGGGAACAGTGATACTCACCTGAGGGAATGGGAACAGTGATACTTCACCTGAGGGAATGGGAACAGTGATACTCCACCTGAGGGAATGGGAACAGTGATACTCCACCTGAGGGAATGGGAACAGTGATACTTCACCTGAGGGAATGGGAACAGTGATACTCCACCTGAGGGAATGGGAACAGTGATACTTCACCTGAGGGAATGGGAACAGTGATACTCCACCTGAGGGAATGGGAACAGAGATACTCCACCTGAGGGAATGGGAACAGTGATACTTAACCAGAGGGAATGGGAACAGTGATACTCCTCCTGAGGGAATGGGAACAGTGATACTTCACCTGAGGGAATGGGAACAGTGATACTTCACCTGAGGGAATGGGAACAGTGATACTTCACCTGAGGGAATGGGAACAGTGATACTCCACCTGAGGGAATGGGAACAGTGATACTCCACCTGAGGGAATGGGAACAGTGATACTCACCTGAGGGAATGGGAACAGTGATACTCCACCTGAGGGAATGGGAACAGTGATACTTCACCTGAGGGAATGGGAACAGTGATACTTCACCTGAGGGAATGGGAACAGTGATACTCCACCTGAGGGAATGGGAACAGTGATACTCACCTGAGGGAATGGGAACAGTGATACTCACCTGAGGGAATGGGAACAGTGATACTCCACCTGAGGGAATGGGAACAGTGATACTCCACCTGAGGGAATGGGAACAGTGATACTCACCTGAGGGAATGGGAACAGTGATACTCCACCTGAGGGAATGGGAACAGTGATACTCCACCTGAGGGAATGGGAACAGTGATACTCCACCTGAGGGAATGGGAACAGTGATACTCCACCTGAGGGAATGGGAACAGTGATACTTCACCTGAGGGAATGGGAACAGTGATACTCCACCTGAGGGAATGGGAACAGTGATACTTCACCTGAGGGAATGGGAACAGTGATACTCCACCTGAGGGAATGGGAACAGTGATACTTCACCTGAGGGAATGGCAACAGTGATACTTCACCTGAGGGAATGGGAACAGCGATATTTCACCTGAGGGAATGGGAACAGTGATACTCCACCTGAGGGAATGGGAACAGTGATACTTCACCTGAGGGAATGGGAGCAGCGATACTCCACCTCAGGGATTGGGAGCAGTGATTCTCCATCTGAGGGAATGGGAAAAGTGACACTCAACCTGAGGAAATGGGAACAGTGATACTCACCTGAGGGAATGGGAACAGTGATACTCCACCTGAGGGAATGGGAACAGTGATACTCCACCTGAGGGAATGGGAAGCAGTGATACTTCACCTGAGGGAATGGGAACAGTGATACTCCACCTGAGGGAATGGGAACAGTGATACTTCACCTGAGGGAATGGGAACAGTGATACTCCACCTGAGGGAATGGGAACAGTGATACTCCACCTGAGGGAATGAGAACAGTGATACTCCACCTGAGGGAATGGGAACAGTGATACTCCACCTGAGGGAATGGGAACAGTGATACTCCACCTGAGGGAATGAGAACAGTGATACTCCACCTGAGGGAATGGGAACAGTGATACTCCACCTGAGGGAATGGGAACAGCAATACTCCACCTGAGGGAATGGGAACAGCAATACTCCACCTGAGGGAATGGGAACAGTGATACTCCACCTGAGGGAATGGGAGCAGTGATACTTCACCTGAGCGAAGGGAAGCAGTGATACTTCACCTGAGGAAATGGGAACAGTGATACTTCACCTGAGGAAATGGGAACAGTGATACTTCACCTGAGGAAATGGGAACAGTGATACTTCACCTGAGGGAATGGGAACAGTGATACTCACCTGAGGGAATGGGAGCAGTGATACTTCACCTGAGGGAATGGGTAGCAGTGATACTCCACCTGAGGGAATGGGAACAGTGATACTCCACCTGAGGGAATGGGAACAGTGATACTTCACCTGAGGGAATGGGAGCAGCGATACTCCACCTGAGGGAATGGGAACAGTGATACTCCACCTGAGGGAATGGGAACAGTGATACTCACCTGAGGGAATGGGAACAGTGATACTCCACCTGAGGGAATGGGAACAGTGATACTTCACCTGAGGAATGGGAGCAGTGATACTCACCTGAGGGAATGGGAGCAGTGATACTCCACCTGAGGGAATGGGAACAGTGATACTTCACCTGAGGGAATGGGAACAGTGATACTTCACCTGAGGGAATGGGAACAGTGATACTCCACCTGAGGGAATGGGAACAGTGATACTCCACCTGAGGGAATGGGAACAGTGATACTCACCTGAGGGAATGGGAACAGTGATACTCCACCTGAGGGAATGGGACAGTGATACTTCCACCTGAGGAATGGGAAGCAGTGATACTCCACCTGAGGGAATGGGAACAGTGATACTCCACCTGAGGGAATGGGAACAGTGATACTCCACCTGAGGGAATGGGAGCAGTGATACTCCACCTGAGGGAATGGGAGCAGTGATACTCCACCTGAGGGAATGGGAG
Organism: Carcharodon carcharias; assembly: GCF_017639515.1. Classification (NCBI taxonomy): domain Eukaryota; kingdom Metazoa; phylum Chordata; class Chondrichthyes; order Lamniformes; family Lamnidae; genus Carcharodon; species Carcharodon carcharias. Next base: position 44,750,285 of record NC_054491.1, read on the forward strand.
CAGTGATACTTCACCTGAGGGAATGGGAACAGTGATACTCCACCTGAGGGAATGGGAACAGTGATACTCCACCTGAGGGAATGGGAACAGTGATACTCCACCTGAGGGAATGGGAACAGTGATACTTCACCTGAGGGAATGGGAACAGTGATACTCCACCTGAGGGAATGGGAACAGTGATACTTCACCTGAGGGAATGGGAACAGTGATACTTCACCTGAGGGAATGGGAACAGTGATACTCACCTGAGGGAATGGGAACAGTGATACTCCACCTGAGGGAATGGGAACAGTGATACTCACCTGAGGGAATGGGAACAGTGATACTCCACCTGAGGGAATGGGAACAGTGATACTTCACCTGAGGGAATGGAAACAGTGATACTCCACCTGAGGGAATGGGAACAGTGATACATCACCTGAGGGAATGGGAACAGTGATACTCCACCTGAGGGAATGGGAACAGTGATACTTCACCTGAGGGAATGGGAACAGTGATACTCACCTGAGGGAATGGGAACAGTGATACTCCACCTGAGGGAATGGGAGCAGTGATACTTCACCTGAGGGAATGGGAACAGTGATACTCCACCTGAGGGAATGGGAACAGTGATACTCACCTGAGGGAATGGGAACAGTGATACTCCACCTGAGGGAATGGGAGCAGTGATACTTCACCTGAGGAATGGGAACAGTGATACTCCACCTGAGGGAATGGGAACAGTGATACTCCACCTGAGGGAATGGGAACAGTGATACTCCACCTGAGGGAATGGGAACAGTGATACTCACCTGAGGGAATGGGAACAGTGATACTCACCTGAGGGAATGGGAACAGTGATACTCCACCTGAGGGAATGGGAACAGTGATACTCACCTGAGGGAATGGGAACAGTGATACTTCACCTGAGGGAATGGGAACAGTGATACTCCACCTGAGGGAATGGGAACAGTGATACTTCACCTGAGGGAATGGGAACAGTGATACTCCACCTGAGGGAATGGGAACAGTGATACTTCACCTGAGGGAATGGGAACAGTGATACTCCACCTGAGGGAATGGGAGCAGTGATACTTCACCTGAGGGAATGGGAACAGTGATACTTCACCTGAGGGAATGGGAACAGTGATACTCCACCTGAGGGAATGGGAACAGTGATACTTCACCTGAGGGAATGGGAACAGTGATACTCCACCTGAGGGAATGGGAACAGTGATACTCACCTGAGGGAATGGGAACAGTGATACTTCACCTGAGGGAATGGGAACAGTGATACTCACCTGAGGGAATGGGAACAGTGATACTTCACCTGAGGGAATGGGAACAGTGATACTCCACCTGAGGGAATGGGAACAGTGATACTTCACCTGAGGGAATGGGAACAGTGATACTTCCACCTGAGGGAATGGGAACAGTGATACTCCACCTGAGGGAATGGGAACAGTGATACTCCACCTGAGGGAATGGGAACAGTGATACTCACCTGAGGGAATGGGAACAGTGATACTCCACCTGAGGGAATGGGAACAGTGATACTTCACCTGAGGGAATGGGAACAGTGATACTTCACCTGAGGGAATGGGAACAGTGATACTTCACCTGAGGGAATGGGAACAGTGATACTCACCTGAGGGAATGGGAACAGTGATACTCACCTGAGGGAATGGGAACAGTGATACTCCACCTGAGGGAATGGGAACAGTGATACTCACCTGAGGGAATGGGAACAGTGATACTTCACCTGAGGGAATGGGAACAGTGATACTCCACCTGAGGGAATGGGAACAGTGATACTCCACCTGAGGGAATGGGAGCAGTGATACTCCACCTGAGGGAATGGGAACAGTGATACTCCACCTGAGGGAATGGGAACAGTGATACTCCACCTGAGGGAATGGGAGCAGTGATACTTCACCTGAGGGAATGGGAACAGTGATACTCACCTGAGGGAATGGGAACAGTGATACTTCACCTGAGGGAATGGGAACAGTGATACTCACCTGAGGGAATGGGAACAGTGATACTCCACCTGAGGGAATGGGAACAGTGATACTTCACCTGAGGGAATGGGAACAGTGATACTCCACCTGAGGGAATGGGAACAGTGATACTCACCTGAGGGAATGGGAACAGTGATACTCCACCTGAGGGAATGGGAACAGTGATACTCACCTGAGGGAATGGGAACAGTGATACTCCACCTGAGGGAATGGGAACAGTGATACTTCACCTGAGGGAATGGGAACAGTGATACTCCACCTGAGGGAATGGGAACAGTGATACTCACCTGAGGGAATGGGAACAGTGATACTCCACCTGAGGGAATGGGAACAGTGATACTCACCTGAGGGAATGGGAACAGTGATACTCCACCTGAGGGAATGGGAACAGCGATACTTCACCTGAGGGAATGGGAGCAGTGATACCTCACCTGAGGGAATGGGAACAGTGATACTCCACCTGAAGGAATGGGAGCAGTGATACTCACCTGAGGGAATGGGAACAGTGATACTCCACCTGAGGGAATGGGAACAGTGATACTCCACCTGAGGGAATGGGAACAGTGATACTCCACCTGAGGGAATGGGAACAGTGATACTCACCTGAGGGAATGGGAACAGTGATACTCCACCTGAGGGAATGGGAACAGTGATACTCACCTGAGGGAATGGGAACAGTGATACTTCACCTGAGGGAATGGGAACAGTGATACTCCACCTGAGGGAATGGGAACAGTGATACTCACCTGAGGGAATGGAACAGTGATACTTCACCTGAGGGAATGGGAACAGTGATACTCACCTGAGGGAATGGGAACAGTGATACTCACCTGAGGGAATGGGAACAGTGATACTTCCACCTGAGGGAATGGAACAGTGATACTCCACCTGAGGGAATGGGAGCAGTGATACTTCACCTGAGGGAATGGAACAGTGATACTCACCTGAGGGAATGGGAGCAGTGATACTTCCACCTGAGGGAATGGGAACAGTGATACTCCACCTGAGGGAATGGGAACAGTGATACTTCACCTGAGGGAATGGGAACAGTGATACTTCACCTGAGGGAATGGGAAGCAGTGATACTTCACCTGAGGGAATGGGAACAGTGATACTTCACCTGAGGGAATGGGAAGCAGTGATACTCACCTGAGGGAATGGGAAGCAGTGATACTTCACCTGAGGGAATGGGAAGCAGTGATACTCCACCTGAGGGAATGGGAACAGTGATACTCCACCTGAGGGAATGGGAACAGTGATACTTCACCTGAGGGAATGGGAACAGTGATACTTCACCTGAGGGAATGGGAGCAGTGATACTTCACCTGAGGGAATGGGAACAGCGATACTCCACCTGAGGGAATGGGAGCAGTGATACTCACCTGAGGGAATGGGAACAGTGATACTCCACCTGAGGGAATGGGAACAGTGATACTCCACCTGAGGGAATGGGAACAGTGATACTCACCTGAGGGAATGGGAACAGTGATACTCCACCTGAGGGAATGGGAAGCAGCGATACTCCACCTGAGGGAATGGGAACAGTGAAACACCACCTGAGGGAATGGGAACAGTGATACTTCACCTGAGGGAATGGGAACAGCGATACTTCACCTGAGGGAATGGGAACAGCGATACTTCACCTGAGGGAATGGGAACAGCGATACTTCACCTGAGGAAATGGGAACAGTGATACTCCACCTGAGGGACTGGGAGCAGTGATACTCCATCTGAGGGAATGGGAACAGTGATAAGTCAACTGAGGGAATGGGAACAGTGATACTTCACCTGTGGGAATGGGAAAAGTGATACTCCATCTGAGGGAATGGGAACAGTGATACTCACCTGAGGGAATGGGAACAGTGATACTCCACCTGAGGGAATGGGAACAGTGATACTCCACCTGAGGGAATGGGAACAGTGATACTCACCTGAGGGAATGGGAGCAGTGATACTCACCTGAGGGAATGGGAGCAGTGATACTTCACCTGAGGGAATGGGAGCATGATACTTCACCTGAGGGAATGGGAACAGTGATACTTTACCTGAGGGAATTGGGAGTAGTGATACTTCACCTGAGGGAATGGGAACAGCGATACTTCACCTGAGGGAATGGGAGCAGTGATACTTCACCTGAGGGAATGGGAACAGTGATACTCCACCTGAGGGAATGGGAACAGTGATACTTCACCTGAGGGAATGGGAACAGTGATACTCACCTGAGGGAATGGGAACAGTGATACTCCACCTGAGGGAATGGGAACAGTGATACTCCACCTGAGGGAATGGGAACAGTGATACTTCACCTGAGGGAATGGGAACAGTGATACTCCACCTGAGGGAATGGGAACAGTGATACTTCACCTGAGGGAATGGGAACAGTGATACTTCACCTGAGGGAATGGGAACAGTGATACTTCACCTGAGGGAATGGGAGCAGTGATACTCCACCTGAGGGAATGGGAACAGTGATACTCCACCTGAGGGAATGGGAACAGTGATACTCACCTGAGGGAATGGGAACAGTGATACTCACCTGAGGGAATGGGAACAGTGATACTCCACCTGAGGGAATGGGAGCAGTGATACTCCACCTGAGGGAATGGGAACAGTGATACTCCACCTGAGGGAATGGGAACAGTGATACTTCACCTGAGGGAATGGGAACAGTGATACTCCACCTGAGGGAATGGGAGCAGTGATACTCCACCTGAGGGAATGGGAACAGTGATAGTCACCTGAGGGAATGGGAACAGTGAAACTCAACCTGAGGGAATGGGAACAGTGATACTCCACCTGAGGGAATGGGAACAGTGATACTTCACCTGAGCGAATGGGAACAGTGATACTCCACCTGAGGGAATGGGAACAGTGATACTCCACCTGAGGGAATGGGAACAGTGATACTTCACCTGAGGGAATGGGAACAGTGATACTCCACCTGAGGGAATGGGAACAGTGATACTTCACCTGAGGGAATGGGAACAGTGATACTCCACCTGAGGGAATGGGAACAGTGATACTCCACCTGAGGGAATGGGAACAGTGATACTCCACCTGAGGGAATGGGAACAGTGATACTCCACCTGAGGGAATGGGAGCAGTGATACTTCACCTGAGGGAATGGGAACAGTGATACTCCACCTGAGGGAATGGGAACAGTGATACTCCACCTGAGGGAATGGGAACAGTGATACTCAACCTGAGGGAATGGGAACAGCGATACTCCACCTGAGGGAATGGGAACAGTGATACTCCACCTGAGGGAATGGGAGCAGTGATACTTCACCTGAGGGAATGGGAACAGTGATACTTCACCTGAGCGAAGGGAAGCAGTGATACTCCACCTGAGGGAATGGGAACAGTGATACTTCACCTGAGGGAATGGGAACAGTGATACTCCACCTGAGGGAATGGGAACAGTGATACTCCACCTGAGGGAATGGGAACAGTGATACTCCACCTGAGGGAATGGGAGCAGTGATACTCCACCTGAGGGAATGGGAACAGTGATACTCCACCTGAGGGAATGGGAACAGTGATACTCACCTGAGGGAATGGGAACAGTGATACTTCACCTGAGGGAATGGGAACAGTGATACTCCACCTGAGGGAATGGGAGCAGTGATACTTCACCTGAGGGAATGGGAACAGTGATACTTCACCTGAGGGAATGGGAGCAGTGATACTTCACCTGAGGGAATGGGAACAGTGATACTCCACCTGAGGGAATGGGAACAGTGATACTTCACCTGAGGGAATGGGAACAGTGATACTCCACCTGAGGGAATGGGAACAGTGATACTTCACCTGAGGGAATGGGAACAGTGATACTTCACCTGAGGGAATGGGAGCAGTGATACTCCACCTGAGGGAATGGGAACAGTGATACTCCACCTGAGGGAATGGGAGCAGTGATACTCCACCTGAGGGAATGGGAACAGTGATACTTCACCTGAGGGAATGGGAGCAGTGATACTTCACCTGAGGGAATGGGAACAGTGATACTTCACCTGAGGGAATGGGAACAGTGATACATCACCTGAGGGAATGGGAACAGTGATACTTCACCTGAGGGAATGGGAACAGTGATACTTCACCTGAGGGAATGGGAACAGTGATACTCCACCTGAGGGAATGGGAACAGTGATACTCACCTGAGGGAATGGGAGCAGTGATACTCACCTGAGGGAATGGGAACAGTGATACTCCACCTGAGGGAATGGGAACAGTGATACTTCACCTGAGGGAATGGGAACAGTGATACTCCACCTGAGGGAATGGGAACAGTGATACTCCACCTGAGGGAATGGGAACAGTGATACTCCACCTGAGGGAATGGGAACAGTGATACTCCACCTGAGGGAATGGGAACAGTGATACTCACCTGAGGGAATGGGAAGCAGTGATACTCCACCTGAGGGAATGGGAACAGTGATACTCCACCTGAGGAATGGGAACAGTGATACTCACCTGAGGGAATGGGAACAGTGATACTCACCTGAGGGAATGGGAACAGTGATACTCCACCTGAGGGAATGGGAACAGTGATACTTCACCTGAGGGAATGGGAGCAGTGATACTTCACCTGAGGGAATGGGAAGCAGTGATACTTCACCTGAGGGAATGGGAAGCAGTGATACTTCACCTGAGGGAATGGGAACAGTGATACTCCACCTGAGGGAATGGGAGCAGTGATACTTCACCTGAGGGAATGGGAACAGTGATACTTCACCTGAGGGAATGGGAGCAGTGATACTCCACCTGAGGGAATGGGAACAATGATACTCCACCTGAGGGAATGGGAACAGTGATACTTCACCTGAGGGAATGGGAACAGTGATACTTCACCTGAGCGAAGGGAAGCAGTGATACTCCACCTGAGGGAATGGGAGCAGTGATACTTCACCTGAGGGAATGGGAACAGTGATACTTCACCTGAGGGAATGGGAACAGTGATACTTCACCTGAGCGAAGGGAAGCAGTGATACTCCACCTGAGGGAATGGGAACAGTGATACTTCACCTGAGGGAATGGGAACAGTGATACTTCACCTGAGGGAATGGGAACAGTGATACTCCACCTGAGGGAATGGGAACAGTGATACTCCACCTGAGGGAATGGGAACAGTGATACTTCACCTGAGAAAATGGGAACAGTGATACTCTACCTGAGGGAATGGGAACAGTGATACTTCACCTGAGGGAATGGGAGCAGTGATACTTCACCTGAGGGAATGGGAGCAGTGATACTCCACCTGAGGGAATGGGAGCAGTGATACTTCACCTGAGGGAATGGGAGCAGTGATACTCCACCTGAGGGAATGGGAAGCAGTGATACTCCACCTGAGGGAATGGGAACAGTGATACTCCACCTGAGGGAATGGGAACAGTGATACTCCACCTGAGGGAATGGGAACAGTGATACTCCACCTGAGGGAATGGGAACAGTGATACTTCACCTGAGGGAATGGGAACAGTGATACTCCACCTGAGGGAATGGGAACAGTGATACTCCACCTGAGGGAATGGGAACAGTGATACTCCACCTGAGGGAATGGGAGCAGTGATACTTCACCTGAGGGAATGGGAGCAGTGATACTTCACCTGAGGGAATGGGAACAGTGATACTTCACCTGAGGGAATGGGAACAGTGATACTCCACCTGAGGGAATGGGAGCAGTGATACTTCACCTGAGGGAATGGGAGCAGTGATACTCCACCTGAGGGAATGGGAGCAGTGATACTCCACCTGAGGGAATGGGAACAGTGATACTCCACCTGAGGGAATGGGAACAGTGATACTTCACCTGAGGGAATGGGAACAGTGATACTCACCTGAGGGAATGGGAGCAGTGATACTCCACCTGAGGGAATGGGAACAGTGATACTCCACCTGAGGGAATGGGAACAGTGATACTCCACCTGAGGGAATGGGAACAGTGATACTTCACCTGAGGGAATGGGAACAGTGATACTCCACCTGAGGGAATGGGAGCAGTGATACTCACCTGAGGGAATGGGAACAGTGATACTTCTCCTGAGGGAATGGGAACAGTGATACTCCACCTGAGGGAATGGGAACAGTGATACTCCACCTGAGGGAATGGGAAGCAGTGATACTTCACCTGAGGGAATGGGAACAGTGATACTTCCACCTGAGGGAATGGGAACAGTGATACTTCACCTGAGGGAATGGGAGCAGTGATACTCCACCTGAGGGAATGGGAACAGTGATACTCACCTGAGGGAATGGGAACAGTGATACTTCACCTGAGGGAATGGGAGCAGTGATACTCACCTGAGGGAATGGGAACAGTGATACTTCACCTGAGGGAATGGGAACAGTGATACTCCACCTGAGGGAATGGGAACAGTGATACTCACCTGAGGGAATGGGAACAGTGATACTTCCACCTGAGGGAATGGGAACAGTGATACTCTACCTGAGGGAATGGGAGCAGTGATACTCCACCTGAGGGAATGGGAACAGTGATACTTCACCTGAGGGAATGGGAGCAGTGATACTCCACCTGAGGGAATGGGAACAGTGATACTTCACCTGAGGGAATGGGAGCAGTGATACTTCACCTGAGGGAATGGGAGCAGTGATACTTCACCTGAGGGAATGGGAACAGTGATACTCCACCTGAGGGAATGGGAGCAGTGATACTTCACCTGAGGGAATGGGAACAGTGATACTCCACCTGAGGGAATGGGAGCAGTGATACTTCACCTGAGGGAATGGGAGCAGTGATACTTCACCTGAGGGAATGGGAACAGTGATACTTCACCTGAGGGAATGGGAACAGTGATACTCCACCTGAGGGAATGGGAACAGTGATATTCACCTGAGGGAATGGGAACAGTGATACTCCACCTGAGGGAATGGGAGCAGTGATACTCCACCTGAGGGAATGGGAACAGTGATACTTCACCTGAGGGAATGGGAACAGTGATACTCCACCTGAGGGAATGGGAACAGTGATACTTCAACTGAGGGAATGGGAAGCAGTGATACTTCACCTGAGGGAATGGGAGACAGTGATACTCACCTGAGGGAATGGGAACAGTGATACTTCACCTGAGGGAATGGGAACAGTGATACTTCACCTGAGGGAATGGGAACAGTGATACTTCCACCTGAGGGAATGGGACAGTGATACTCCACCTGAGGGAATGGGAGCAGTGATACTTCACCTGAGGGAATGGGAACAGTGATACTTCACCTGAGGGAATGGGAACAGTGATACTTCCACCTGAGGGAATGGGAACAGTGATACTCCACCTGAGGGAATGGGAGCAGTGATACTTCACCTGAGGGAATGGGAACAGTGATACTCCACCTGAGGGAATGGGAACAGTGATACTCCACCTGAGGGAATGGGAGCAGTGATACTCACCTGAGGGAATGGGAACAGTGATACTTCACCTGAGGGAATGGGAACAGTGATACTTCCACCTGAGGGAATGGGAACAGTGATACTCACCTGAGGGAATGGGAGCAGTGATACTTCACCTGAGGGAATGGGAACAGTGATACTTCACCTGAGGGAATGGGAACAGTGATACATCACCTGAGGGAATGGGAGCAGTGATACTCCACCTGAGGGAATGGGAGCAGTGATACTCCACCTGAGGGAATGGGAACAGTGATACTTCACCTGAGGGAATGGGAACAGTGATACTCACCTGAGGGAATGGGAACAGTGATACTCCACCTGAGGGAATGGGAACAGTGATACTTCACCTGAGGGAATGGGAACAGTGATACTCCACCTGAGGGAATGGGAGCAGTGATACTTCACCTGAGGGAATGGGAACAGTGATACTCCACCTGAGGGAATGGGAACAGTGATACTTCACCTGAGGGAATGGGAACAGTGATACTCACCTGAGGGAATGGGAGCAGTGATACTCACCTGAGGGAATGGGAACAGTGATACTCACCTGAGGGAATGGGAACAGTGATACTCCACCTGAGGGAATGGGAACAGTGATACTTCACCTGAGGGAATGGGAACAGTGATACTCCACCTGAGGGAATGGGAAGCAGTGATACTCCACCTGAGGGAATGGGAACAGTGATACTCACCTGAGGGAATGGGAGCAGTGATACTTCACCTGAGGGAATGGGAGCAGTGATACTTCACCTGAGGGAATGGGAACAGTGATACTTCACCTGAGGGAATGGGAACAGTGATACATCACCTGAGGGAATGGGAACAGTGATACTTCACCTGAGGGAATGGGAGCAGTGATACTTCACCTGAGGGAATGGGAACAGTGATACTCCACCTGAGGGAATGGGAGCAGTGATACTTCACCTGAGGGAATGGGAGCAGTGATACTTCACCTGAGGGAATGGGAACAGTGATACTCCACCTGAGGGAATGGGAACAGTGATACTTCACCTGAGGGAATGGGAACAGTGATACTCCACCTGAGGGAATGGGAACAGTGATACTTCACCTGAGGGAATGGGAACAGTGATACTTCACCTGAGGGAATGGGAACAGTGATACTCACCTGAGGGAATGGGAAGCAGTGATACTCCACCTGAGGGAATGGGAGCAGTGATACTTCACCTGAGGGAATGGGAACAGTGATACTTCACCTGAGGGAATGGGAACAGTGATACTCCACCTGAGGGAATGGGAGCAGTGATACTCCACCTGAGGGAATGGGAACAGTGATACTCACCTGAGGGAATGGGAGCAGTGATACTCCACCTGAGGGAATGGGAACAGTGATACTCACCTGAGGGAATGGGAGCAGTGATACTTCACCTGAGGGAATGGGAACAGCGATACTCCACCTGAGGGATTGGGAGTAGTGATATTCCATCTGAGGGAATGGGTACAGTCATACTCCAGCTGAGGAAATGGGAACTGTGATACTCCACCTGAGGGAATGGGAAGCAGTGATACTCCACCTGAGGGAATGGGAACAGTGATACTCCACCTGAGGGAATGGGAACAGTGATACTCACCTGAGGGAATGGGAACAGTGATACTCCACCTGAGGGAATGGGAACAGTGATACTCACCTGAGGGAATGGGAACAGTGATACTTCACCTGAGGGAATGGGAACAGTGATACTCACCTGAGGGAATGGGAACAGTGATACTCCACCTGAGGGAATGGGAACAGTGATACTCCACCTGAGGGAATGGGAACAGTGATACTTCACCTGAGGGAATGGGAACAGTGATACTTCACCTGAGGGAATGGGAACAGTGATACTCCACCTGAGGGAATGGGAACAGTGATACTCCACCTGAGGGAATGGGAGCAGTGATACTCCACCTGAGGGAATGGGAACAGTGATACTCCACCTGAGGGAATGGGAACAGTGATACTCCACCTGAGGGAATGGGAACAGTGATACTTCACCTGAGGGAATGGGAGCAGTGATACTCCACCTGAGGGAATGGGAGCAGTGATACTCCACCTGAGGGAATGGGAGCAGTGATACTCCACCTGAGGGAATGGGAACAGTGATACTCCACCTGAGGGAATGGGAGCAGTGATACTTCACCTGAGGGAATGGGAACAGTGATACTCCACCTGAGGGAATGGGAACAGTGATACTCCACCTGAGGGAATGGGAGCAGTGATACTCACCTGAGGGAATGGGAACAGTGATACTTCACCTGAGGGAATGGGAACAGTGATACTCCACCTGAGGGAATGGGAGCAGTGATACTCACCTGAGGGAATGGGAACAGTGATACTTCACCTGAGGGAATGGGAACAGTGATACTCCACCTGAGGGAATGGGAAGCAGTGATTCTCCATCTGAGGGAATGGGAAAAGTGATACTTCACCTGAGGAAATGGGATCAGTGATACTCCACCTGAGGGAATGGGAGCAGTGATACTTCACCTGAGGGAATGGGAACAGTGATACTTCACCTGAGGAAATGGGAAGCAGTGATACTTCACCTGAGGGAATGGGAGCAGTGATACTTCACCTGAGCGAAGGGAAGCAGTGATACTCCACCTGAGGGAATGGGAACAGTGATACTCCACCTGAGGGAATGGGAACAGTGATACTTCACCTGAGGGAATGGGAGCAGTGATACTCCACCTGAGGGAATGGGAGCAGCGATACTCACCTGAGGGAATGGGAGGAGTGATACTCACCGGAGGGAATGGGAACAGTGATACTTCACCTGAGGGAATGGGAACAGTGATACTTCACCTGAGGGAGTGGGAACAGTGATACTTCACCTGAGGGAATGGGAGCAGTGATACTTCACCTGAGGGAATGGGAACAGTGATACTTCAACCTGAGGGAATGGGAACAGTGATACTTCACCTGAGGGAATGGGAACAGTGATACTCCACCTGAGGGAATGGGAGCAGTGATACTCACCTGAGGGAATGGGAACAGTGATACTCACCTGAGGGAATGGGAACAGTGATACTTCACCTGAGGGAATGGGAACAGTGATACTTCACCTGAGGGAATGGGAACAGTGATACTCACCTGAGGGAATGGGAACAGTGATACTCACCTGAGGGAATGGGAACAGTGATACTTCACCTGAGGGAATGGGAACAGTGATACTTCACCTGAGGGAATGGGAACAGTGATACTCACCTGAGGGAATGGGAACAGTGATACTCCACCTGAGGGAATGGGAACAGTGATACTTCACCTGAGGGAATGGGAACAGTGATACTTCACCTGAGGGAATGGGAACAGTGATACTTCCACCTGAGGGAATGGGAGCAGTGATACTTCACCTGAGGGAATGGGAAGCAGTGATACTCACCTGAGGGAATGGGAACAGTGATACTCACCTGAGGGAATGGGAACAGTGATACTTCACCTGAGGGAATGGGAGCAGTGATACTTCACCTGAGGGAATGGGAACAGTGATACTCCACCTGAGGGAATGGGAAGCAGTGATACTCACCTGAGGGAAAGGGAACAGTGATACTTCACCTGAGGGAATGGGAACAGTGATACTTCACCTGAGGGAATGGGAGCAGTGTTAATTCACCTGAGGGAATGGAATCAGTGATATTCACCTGAGGGAATGGGAACAGTGATACTCCACCAGAGGGAATGGGAACAGTGATACTACACCTGAGGGAATGGGAACAGTGATACTCCACCTGAGGGAATGGGAACAGTGATACTTCACCTGAGGGAATGGGAACTGTGATACTCACCTGAGGGAATGGGAACAGTGATACTTCACCTGAGGGAATGGGAACAGTGATACTCCACCTGAGGGAGTGGGAACAGTGATACTTCACCTGAGGGAATGGGAACAGTGATACTCCACCTGAGGGAATGGGAACAGTGATACTCCACCTGAGGGAATGGGAACAGTGATACTTCACCTGAGGGAATGGGAACAGTGATACTTCACCTGAGGGATTGGGAACAGTGATACTCCACCTGAGGGAATGTGAAAAGTGATACTCCACCTGAGGAAAAGGGAGCAGTGATACTTCACCTGAGGGAATGGGAACAGTGATACTCCACCTGAGGGAATGGGAACAGTGATACTTCACCTGAGGGAATGGGAACAGTGATACTCCACCTGAGGGAATGGGAGCAGTGATACTTCACCTGAGGGAATGGGAGCAGTGATACTCCACCTGAGGGAATGGGAACAGTGATACTCCACCTGAGGGAATGGGAGCAGTGATACTCACCTGAGGGAATGGGAACAGTGATACTTCACCTGAGGGAATGGGAACAGTGATACTTCACCTGAGGGAATGGGAACAGTGATACTTCACCTGAGGGAATGGGAACAGTGATACTTCACCTGAGGGAATGGGAACAGTGATACTTCACCTGAGGGAATGGGAGCAGTGATACTTCACCTGAGGGAATGGGAGCAGTGATACTCCACCTGAGGGAATGGGAGCAGTGATACTCCACCTGAGGGAATGGGAGCAGTGATACTTCACCTGAGGGAATGGGAACAGTGATACTTCACCTGAGGGAATGGGAACAGTGATACTCACCTGAGGGAATGGGAGCAGTGATACTTCACCTGAGGGAATGGGAGCAGTGATACTTCACCTGAGGGAATGGGAACAGCGATACTTCACCTGAGGGAATGGGAGCAGTGATACTCCACCTGAGGGAATGGGAACAGTGATACTCCACCTGAGGGAATGGGAGCAGTGATACTCCACCTGAGGGAATGGGAACAGTGATACTCCACCTGAGGGAATGGGAAGCAGTGATACTTCACCTGAGGGAATGGGAGCAGTGATACTTCACCTGAGGGAATGGGAACAGTGATACTCCACCTGAGGGAATGGGAACAGTGATACTCCACCTGAGGGAATGGGAACAGTGATACTCCACCTGAGGGAATGGGAACAGTGATACTCCACCTGAGGGAATGGGAACAGTGATACTTCACCTGAGGGAATGGGAACAGTGATACTCCACCTGAGGGAATGGGAACAGTGATACTTCACCTGAGGGAATGGGAACAGTGATACTCCACCTGAGGGAATGGGAACAGTGATACTTCACCTGAGGGAATGGGAACAGTGATACTCACCTGAGGGAATGGGAGCAGTGATACTTCACCTGAGGGAATGGGAACAGTGATACTTCACCTGAGGGAATGGGAACAGTGATACTTCACCTGAGGGAATGGGAACAGTGATAATGCACCTGAGGGAATGGGAGCAGTGATACTTCACCTGAGGGAATGGGAACAGTGATACTTCACCTGAGGGAATGGGAACAGTGATACTCCACCTGAGGGAATGGGAGCAGTGATACTCCACCTGAGGGAATGGGAGCAGTGATACTCCACCTGAGGGAATGGGAGCAGTGATACTCCACCTGAGGGAATGGGAACAGTGATACTCAACCTGAGGGAATGGGAGCAGTGATACTTCACCTGAGGGAATGGGAGCAGTGATACTCCACCTGAGGGAATGGGAGCAGTGATACTTCACCTGAGGGAATGGGAACAGTGATACTCCACCTGAGGGAATGGGAACAGTGATACTTCACCTGAGGGAATGGGAGCAGTGATACTCCACCTGAGGGAATGGGAAGCAGTGATACTCCACCTGAGGGAATGGGAACAGTGATACTTCACCTGAGGGAATGGGAGCAGTGATACTTCACCTGAGGGAATGGGAACAGTGATACTCCACCTGAGGGAATGGGAACAGTGATACTTCACCTGAGGGAATGGGAACAGTGATACTCACCTGAGGGAATGGGAACAGTGATACTCACCTGAGGGAATGGGAACAGTGATACTTCACCTGAGGGAATGGGAACAGTGATACTTCACCTGAGGGAATGGGAACAGTGATACTCCACCTGAGGGAATGGGAACAGTGATACTTCACCTGAGGGAATGGGAACAGCGATACTCCACCTGAGGGAATGGGAGCAGTGATACTTCACCTGAGGGAATGGGAACAGTGATACTTCACCTGAGGGAATGGGAACAGTGATACTCCACCTGAGGGAATGGGAACAGCGATACTCCACCTGAGGGAATGGGAACAGTGAAACTCCACCTGAGGGACCGGGAGCATTGATACTTCACATGAGGGAATGGGAACAGTGATACTCAACCTGAGGGAAAGGGTGCAGTGATACTTCACCTGAGGGAATGGGAACAGTGATCCTTCACCTGAGGGAATGGGAACAGTGATACTTCACCTGAGGGAATGGGAACAGTGATACTTCACCTGAGGGAATGGGAACAGTGATACTTCACCTGAGGGAATGGGAACAGTGATACTTCACCTGAGGGAATGGGAGCAGTGATACTCCACCTGAGGGAATGGGAACAGTGATACTTCACCTGAGGGAATGGGAACAGCGATACTAAACCTCAGGGATTGGGAGCAGTGATACTCCACCTGAGGGAATGGGAACAGTGATACTCCACCTGAGGGAATGGGAACAGTGATACTCCACCTGAGGGAATGGGAACAGTGATACTCCACCTGAGGGAATGGGAGCAGTGATACTTCACCTGAGGGAATGGGAACAGTGATACTCCACCTGAGGGAATGGGAACAGTGATACTCCACCTGAGGGAATGGGAACAGTGATACTCCACCTGAGGGAATGGGAACAGTGATACTCCACCTGAGGGAATGGGAACAGTGATACTTCACCTGAGGGAATGGGAACAGCGATACTCCACCTGAGGGAATGGGAACAGTGATACTCCACCTGAGGGAATGGGAACAGTGATACTCACCTGAGGGAATGGGAGCAGTGATACTTCACCTGAGGGAATGGGAACAGTGATACTCCACCTGAGGGAATGGGAACAGTGATACTTCACCTGAGGGAATGGGAGACAGTGATACTCACCTGAGGGAATGGGAGCAGTGATACTCCACCTGAGGGAATGGGAACAGTGATACTCCACCTGAGGGAATGGGAGCAGTGATACTTCACCTGAGGGAATGGGAACAGTGATACTTCACCTGAGGGAATGGGAGCAGTGATACTTCACCTGAGGGAATGGGAGCAGTGATACTTCACCTGAGGGAATGGGAACAGTGATACTCCACCTGAGGGAATGGGAACAGTGATACTTCACCTGAGGGAATGGGAACAGTGATACTTCACCTGAGGGAATGGGAACAGTGATACTTCACCTGAGGGAATGGGAACAGTGATACTTCACCTGAGGGAATGGGAACAGTGATACTCCACCTGAGGGAATGGGAACAGTGATACTCACCTGAGGGAATGGGAACAGTGATACTCCACCTGAGGGAATGGGAACAGTGATACTTCACCTGAGGGAATGGGAACAGTGATACTTCACCTGAGGGAATGGGAACAGTGATACTTCCACCTGAGGGAATGGGAAGCAGTGATACTTCACCTGAGGGAATGGGAACAGTGATACTCACCTGAGGGAATGGGAACAGTGATACTTCACCTGAGGGAATGGGAACAGTGATACTCCACCTGAGGGAATGGGAACAGTGATACTTCACCTGAGGGAATGGGAACAGTGATACTCCACCTGAGGGAATGGGAACAGTGATACTCCACCTGAGGGAATGGGAGCAGTGATACTCCACCTGAGGGAATGGGAACAGTGATACTTCACCTGAGGGAATGGGAACAGTGATACTTCACCTGAGGGAATGGGAACAGTGATACTCCACCTGAGGGAATGGGAGCAGTGATACTTCACCTGAGGGAATGGGAACAGTGATACTTCACCTGAGGGAATGGGAGCAGTGATACTCCACCTGAGGGAATGGGAACAGTGATACTCCACCTGAGGGAATGGGAACAGTGATACTCCACCTGAGGGAATGGGAACAGTGATACTTCACCTGAGGGAATGGGAACAGTGATACTCCACCTGAGGGAATGGGAACAGTGATACTTCACCTGAGGGAATGGGAGCAGTGATACTTCACCTGAGGGAATGGGAACAGTGATACTCCACCTGAGGGAATGGGAACAGTGATACTCACCTGAGGGAATGGGAACAGTGATACTCCACCTGAGGGAATGGGAACAGTGATACTCCACCTGAGGGAATGGGAACAGTGATACTTCACCTGAGGGAATGGGAACAGTGATACTCCACCTGAGGGAATGGGAACAGTGATACTCCACCTGAGGGAATGGGAACAGTGATACTCACCTGAGGGAATGGGAGCAGTGATACTTCACCTGAGGGAATGGGAACAGTGATACTCCACCTGAGGGAATGGGAACAGTGATACTCCACCTGAGGGAATGGGAGCAGTGATACTCCACCTGAGGGAATGGGAACAGTGATACTCCACCTGAGGGAATGGGAACAGTGATACTCCACCTGAGGGAATGGGAGCAGTGATACTCCACCTGAGGGAATGGGAGCAGTGATACTCACCTGAGGGAATGGGAGCAGTGATACTCCACCTGAGGGAATGGGAACAGTGATATTCACCTGAGGGAATGGGAACAGTGATACTCCACCTGAGGGAATGGGAACAGTGATACTCCACCTGAGGGAATGGGAGCAGTGATACTTCACCTGAGGGAATGGGAACAGTGATACTTCACCTGAGGGAATGGGAACAGTGATACTCCACCTGAGGGAATGGGAGCAGTGATACTCCACCTGAGGGAATGGGAACAGTGATACTCCACCTGAGGGAATGGGAACAGTGATACTCCACCTGAGGGAATGGGAACAGTGATACTCCACCTGAGGGAATGGGAAAGGTGATTCTCCACCTGAGGGAATGGGAGCAGTGATACTTCACCTGAGGGAATGGGAGCAGTGATACTTCACCTGAGGGAATGGGAACAGTGATACTTCACCTGAGGGAATGGGAGCAGTGATACTCACCTGAGGGAATGGGAAGCAGTGATACTTCACCTGAGGGAATGGGAACAGTGATACTTCACCTGAGGGAATGGGAGCAGTGATACTCACCTGAGGGAATGGGAACAGTGATACTTCACCTGAGGGAATGGGAACAGTGATACTCACCTGAGGGAATGGGAACAGTGATACTCCACCTGAGGGAATGGGAGCAGTGATACTTCACCTGAGGGAATGGGAACAGTGATACTCCACCTGAGGGAATGGGAACAGTGATACTTCACCTGAGGGAATGGGAACAGTGATACTCCACCTGAGGGAATGGGAACAGTGATACTTCACCTGAGGGAATGGGAACAGTGATACTCCACCTGAGGGAATGGGAACAGTGATACTTCACCTGAGGGAATGGGAACAGTGATACTTCACCTGAGGGAATGGGAGCAGTGATACTCCACCTGAGGGAATGGGAGCAGTGATACTCCACCTGAGGGAATGGGAACAGTGATACTCCACCTGAGGGAATGGGAGCAGTGATACTCCACCTGAGGGAATGGGAACAGTGATACTTCACCTGAGGGAATGGGAACAGTGATACTTCACCTGAGGGAATGGGAGCAGTGATACTTCACCTGAGGGAATGGGAACAGTGATACTCCACCTGAGGGAATGGGAACAGTGATAATTCACCTGAGGGAATGGGAACAGTGATACTTCACCTGAGGGAATGGGAGCAGTGATACTTCACCTGAGGGAATGGGAACAGTGATACTTCACCTGAGGGAATGGGAACAGTGATACTCACCTGAGGGAATGGGAGCAGTGATACTCCACCTGAGGGAATGGGAACAGTGATACTTCCACCTGAGGGAATGGGAACAGTGATACTCCACCTGAGGGAATGGGAACAGTGATACTCACCTGAGGGAATGGGAACAGTGATACTCACCTGAGGGAATGGGAACAGTGATACTCACCTGAGGGAATGGGAACAGTGATACTCCACCTGAGGGAATGGGAGCAGTGATACTTCACCTGAGGGAATGGGAACAGTGATACTTCACCTGAGGGAATGGGAACAGTGATACTCACCTGAGGGAATGGGAACAGTGATACTTCCACCTGAGGGAATGGGAACAGTGATACTCGACCTGAGGGAATGGGAACAGCGATACTTCACCTGAGGGAATGGGAACAGTGATACTCCACCTGAGGTAATGGGAGCAGCGATACTCCACCTGAGGGAATGGGAGCAGTGATACTCCACCTGAGGGAATGGGAACAGTGATACTTCCTGAGGGAATGGGAACAGTGATACTCCACCTGAGGGAATGGGAACAGTGATACTCACCTGAGGGAATGGGAACAGTGATACTCCACCTGAGGGAATGGGAACAGTGATACTCCACCTGAGGGAATGGGAACAGTGATACTCCACCTGAGGGAATGGGAACAGTGATACTCCACCTGAGGGAATGGGAACAGTGATACTCCACCTGAGGGAATGGGAACAGTGATACTCCACCTGAGGGAATGGGAACAGTGATACTCCACCTGAGGGAATGGGAACAGTGATACTCCACCTGAGGGAATGGGAACAGTGATACTCACCTGAGGGAATGGGAACAGTGATACTCCACCTGAGGGAATGGGAACAGTGATACTCCACCTGAGGGAATGGGAACAGTGATACTCACCTGAGGGAATGGGAACAGTGATACTCCACCTGAGGGAATGGGAACAGTGATACTTCACCTGAGGGAATGGGAACAGTGATACTCACCTGAGGGAATGGGAACAGTGATACTCCACCTGAGGGAATGGGAGCAGTGATACTCACCTGAGGGAATGGGAGCAGTGATACTCACCTGAGGGAATGGGAACAGTGATACTCACCTGAGGGAATGGGAACAGTGATACTCCACCTGAGGGAATGGGAGCAGTGATACTCCACCTGAGGGAATGGGAACAGTGATACTCCACCTGAGGGAATGGGAGCAGTGATACTCTACCTGAGGGAATGGGAACAGCGATACTCCACCTGAGGGAATGGGAACAGCGATACTCCACCTGAGGGAATGGGAACAGTGATACTCCACCTGAGGGAATGGGTACAGTCATACTCCACCTGAGGAAATGGGAACAGTGATACTCCACCTGAGGGAATGGGAGCAGTGATACTCCACCTGAGGGAATGGGCGCAGTGATACTTCACCTGAGGGAATGGGAACAGTGATACTCCACCTGAGGGAATGGGAAGCAGTGATACTTCACCTGAGGGAATGGGAACAGTGATACTCACCTGAGGGAATGGGAAGCAGTGATACTTCACCTGAGGGAATGGGAAGCAGTGATACTCACCTGAGGGAATGGGAACAGTGATACTCCACCTGAGGGAATGGGAGCAGTGATACTCCACCTGAGGGAATGGGAAGCAGTGATACTCACCTGAGGGAATGGGAACAGTGATACTCCACCTGAGGGAATGGGAGCAGTGATACTCCACCTGAGGGAATGGGAACAGTGATACTACACCTGAGGGAATGGGAACAGTGATACTCCACCTGAGGGAATGGGAGCAGTGATACTTCACCTGAGGGAATGGGAACAGTGATACTCCACCTGAGGAAATGGGAGCAGTGATATTCACCTGAGGGTATGGGAACAGCGATACTTCACCTGAGGGAATGGGAACAGTGATACTTCACCTGAGGGAATGGGAACAGTGATACTCCACCTGAGGGAATGGGAACAGTGATACTCACCTGAGGGAATGGGAACAGTGATACTCCACCTGAGGGAATGGGAACAGTGATACTCACCTGAGGGAATGGGAACAGTGATATTCACCTGAGGGAATGGGAACAGTGATACTCCACCTGAGGGAATGGGAACAGCGATACTCCACCTGAGGGAATGGGAACAGTGATACTCCACCTGAGGGAATGGGAACAGTGATACTTCACCTGAGGGAATGGGAACAGTGATACTTCACCTGAGGGAATGGGAACAGTGATACTCCACCTGAGGGAATGGGAACAGTGATACTCACCTGAGGGAATGGGAGCAGTGATACTTCACCTGAGGGAATGGGAACAGTGATACTCCACCTGAGGGAATGGGAACAGTGATACTTCACCTGAGGGAATGGGAACAGTGATACTCCACCTGAGGGAATGGGAGCAGTGATACTCCACCTGAGGGAATGGGAACAGTGATACTTCACCTGAGGGAATGGGAGCAGTGATACTTCACCTGAGGGAATGGGAACAGTGATACTCCACCTGAGGGAATGGGAACAGTGATACTCCACCTGAGGGAATGGGAACAGTGATACTCCACCTGAGGGAATGGGAGCAGTGATACTTCACCTGAGGGAATGGGAACAGTGATACTCCACCTGAGGGAATGGGAACAGTGATACTCCACCTGAGGGAATGGGAACAGTGATACTTCACCTGAGGGAATGGGAACAGTGATACTCACCTGAGGGAATGGGAACAGTGATACTCCACCTGAGGGAATGGGAACAGTGATACTCACCTGAGGGAATGGGAACAGTGATACTTCACCTGAGGGAATGGGAACAGTGATACTCCACCTGAGGGAATGGGAACAGTGATACTCCACCTGAGGGAATGGGAGCAGTGATACTCCACCTGAGGGAATGGGAACAGTGATACTCCACCTGAGGGAATGGGAACAGTGATACTTCACCTGAGGGAATGGGAGCAGTGATACTCACCTGAGGGAATGGGAACAGTGATACTCACCTGAGGGAATGGGAACAGTGATACTCCACCTGAGGGAATGGGAGCAGTGATACTCCACCTGAGGGAATGGGAACAGTGATACTCACCTGAGGGAATGGGAACAGTGATACTCCACCTGAGGGAATGGGAACAGTGATACTCCACCTGAGGGAATGGGAACAGTGATACTTCACCTGAGGGAATGGGAACAGTGATACTCCACCTGAGGGAATGGGAACAGCGATACTCCACCTGAGGGAATGGGAACAGTGATACTTCACCTGAGGGAATGGGAACAGTGATACTTCACCTGAGGGAATGGGAACAGTGATACCTCACCTGAGGGTATGGGAACAGTGATACTTCACCTGAGGGAATGGGAACAGTGATACTCCACCTGAGGGAATGGGAACAGTGATACTTCACCTGAGGGAATGGGAACAGTGATACTTCACCTGAGGGAATGGGAACAGTGATACTCACCTGAGGGAATGGGAACAGTGATACTTCACCTGAGGGAATAGGAACAGCGATACTTCACCTGAGGGAATGGGAGCAGTGATACTCCACCTGAGGGAATGGGAGCAGTGATACTTCATCTGAGGGAATGGGAACAGTGATACTCCACCTGAGGGAATGGGAAAAGTGACACTTCACCTGAGGGAATGGGAGCAGTGATACTCAACCTGAGGGAATGGGAACAGTGATACTCCACCTGAGGGAATGGGAACAGTGATACTCACCTGAGGGAATGGGAACAGTGATACTTCACCTGAGGGAATGGGAACAGTGATACTTCACCTGAGGGAATGGGAACAGTGATACTCACCTGAGGGAATGGGAACAGTGATACTTCCACCTGAGGGAATGGGAACAGTGATACTCCACCTGAGGGAATGGGAACAGTGATACTTCACCTGAGGGAATGGGAACAGTGATACTCCACCTGAGGGAATGGGAACAGTGATACTTCACCTGAGGGAATGGGAACAGTGATACTCCACCTGAGGGAATGGGAACAGTGATACTTCACCTGAGGGAATGGGAACAGTGATACTTCACCTGAGGGAATGGGAACAGTGATACTTCACCTGAGGGAATGGGAACAGTGATACTTCACCTGAGGGAATGGGAACAGTGATACTTCACCTGAGGGAATGGGAACAGTGATACTTCACCTGAGGGAATGGGAACAGTGATACTCCACCTGAGGGAATGGGAACAGTGATACTTCACCTGAGGGAATGGGAACAGTGATACTCACCTGAGGGAATGGGAACAGTGATACTCACCTGAGGGAATGGGAACAGTGATACTCCACCGGATGGAATGGGAACAGTGATACTACACCTGAGGGAATGGGAACAGTGATCCTTCACCTGAGGGAATGGGATCAGTGATACTCCACCTGAGGGAATGGGAACAGTGATACTCGTCCTGAGGGAATGGGAACAGTGATACGTCACCTGAGGGAAAGGCAGCAGTGATACTTCACCTGAGGGAATGGGAGCAGTGATACTCCACCTGAGGGACTGGGAACAGTGATACTTCACTTGAGTGAATGGGAGCAGCGATACTTCACCTGAGGGAATGGGAACAGTGATACTTCACCTGAGGGAATGGGAACAGTGATACTTCACCTGAGGGAATGGGAACAGTGATACTTCACCTGAGGGAATGGGAACAGTGATACTTCACCTGAGGGAATGGGAACAGTGATACTCACCTGAGGGAATGGGAACAGTGATACTCCACCTGAGGGAATGGGAACAGTGATACTCACCTGAGGGAATGGGAACAGTGATACTTCACCTGAGGGAATGGGAGCAGTGATACTTCACCTGAGGGAATGGGAACAGTGATACTTCACCTGAGGGAATGGGAACAGTGATACTCCACCTGAGGGAATGGGAACAGTGATACTCCACCTGAGGGAATGGGAAGCAGTGATACTCACCTGAGGGAATGGGAACATTGATAATCCACCTGAGGGAGTGGGAACAGTGATACTTCACCAGAGGGAATGGGAACAGTGATACTTCACCTGAGGGAATGGGAACAGTGATACTTCACCTGAGGGAATGGGAACAGTGATACTTCACCTGAGTGAATGGGAACAGCGATACTCACCTGAGGGAATGGGAACAGCGATACTCCACCTGAGGGAATGGGAAGCAGTGATACTCCACCTGAGGGAATGGGAACAGTGATACTCACCTGAGGGAATGGGAACAGTGATACTTCACCTGAGGGAATGGGAACAGTGATACTCCACCTGAGGGAATGGGAACAGTGATACTTCACCTGAGGGAATGGGAACAGTGATACTTCACCTGAGGGAATGGGAACAGTGATACTTCACCTGAGGGAATGGGAACAGTGATACTCCACCTGAGGGAATGGGAACAGTGATACTTCACCTGAGGGAATGGGAACAGTGATACTTCACCTGAGGGAATGGGAACAGTGATACTTCACCTGAGGGAATGGGAACAGTGATACTCCACCTGAGGGAATGGGAACAGTGATACTTCACCTGAGGGAATGGGAACAGTGATACTTCAACTGAGGGAATGGGAACAGTGATAATCTTCCTGAGGGAATGGGAACAGTGATAATTCACCTGAGGGAATGGGAACAGTGATACTTCACCTGAGGGAATGGGAACAGTGATACTCCACCTGAGGGAATGGGAACAGTGATACTCCACCTGAGGGAATGGGAACAGTGATACTTCACCTGAGGGAATGGGAACAGTGATACTTCACCTGAGGGAATGGGAGCAGTGATACTCCACCTGAGGGAATGGGAACAGTGATACTCCACCTGAGGGAATGGGAACAGTGATACTTCACCTGAGGGAATGGGAACAGTGATACTTCACCTGAGGGAATGGGAACAGTGATACTTCACCTGAGGGAATGGGAGTATTGATACTGCACCTGAGGGAGTGGGAAGAGTGATACTTCAACTGAGGGAATGGGAACAGTGATACTTCACCTGAGGGAATGGGAACAGTGATACTCCACCTGAGGGAATGGGAACAGTGATACTCCACCTGAGGGAATGGGAACAGTGATACTTCACCTGAGGGAATGGGAACAGTGATACTTCACCTGAGGGAATGGGAGCAGTGATACTCCACCTGAGGGAATGGGAACAGTGATACTTCACCTGAGGGAATGGGAACAGTGATACTTCACCTGAGGGAATGGGAACAGTGATACTCCACCTGAGGGAATGGGAGCAGTGATACTACACCTGAGGGAATGGGAACAGCGAGACTCCACCTGAGGGAATGGGACAGCGATACTTCACCTGAGGGAATGGGAACAGTGATACTTCACCTGAGCGAAAGGGAAAAGTGATACTTCACTTGAGGTAATGGGAACAGTGATACTTCAGAATGAGTGGATGGGAGCAGCGATACTCAGAATGAGGTGATGGGAGCAGCGATACTCAGAATGAGTTGATGGGAGCAGCGATACTCAGAATGAGTTGATGGGAGCAGCGATACTCAGAATGAGGGGATGGGAGCAGCGATACTCAGAATGAGTTGATGGGAGCAGCGATACTCAGAATGAGTTGATGGGAGCAGCGATACTCAGAATGAGGGGATGGGAGCAGCGATACTCAGAATGAGTTGATGGGAGCAGCGATACTCAGAATGAGGGGATGGGAGCAGCGATACTCAGAATGAGTTGATGGGAGCAGCGATACTCAGAATGAGGGGATGGGAGCAGCGATACTCAGAATGAGGGGATGGGAGCAGCGATACTCAGAATGAGTTGATGGGAGCAGCGATACTCAGAATGAGGGGATGGGAGCAGCGATACTCAGAATGAGGGGATGGGAGCAGCGATACTCAGAATGAGTTGATGGGAGCAGCGATACTCAGAATGAGTGGATGGGAGCAGCGATACTCAGAATGAGTGGATGGGAGCAGCGATACTCAGAATGAAGGGATGGGAGCAGCGATACTCAGAATGAGGGGATGGGAGCAGCGATACTCAGAATGAGTTGATGGGAGCAGCGATACTCAGAATGAAGGGATGGGAGCAGCGATACTCAGAATGAGGGGATGGGAGCAGCGATACTCAGAATGAGTTGATGGGAGCAGCGATACTCAGAATGAGTTGATGGGAGCAGCGATACTCAGAATGAGGGGATGGGAGCAGCGATACTCAGAATGAGTTGATGGGAGCAGCGATACTCAGAATGAGTTGATGGGAGCAGCGATACTCAGAATGAGTTGATGGGAGCAGCGATACTCAGAATGAGGGGATGGGAGCAGCGATACTCAGAATGAGGTGATGGGAGCAGCGATACTCAGAATGAGGGGACGGGAGCAGCGATACTCAGAATGAGTTGATGGGAGCAGCGATACTCAGAATGAGGGGATGGGAGCAGCGATACTCAGAATGAGTTGATGGGAGCAGCGATACTCAGAATGAGTTGATGGGAGCAGCGATACTCAGAATGAGGGGATGGGAGCAGCGATACTCAGAATGAGGGGATGGGAGCAGCGATACTCAGAATGAGTGATGGGAGCAGCGATACTCAGAATGAGTTGATGGGAGCAGCGATACTCAGAATGAGTTGATGGGAGCAGCGATACTCAGAATGAGGGGATGGGAGCAGCGATACTCAGAATGAGTGATGGGAGCAGCGATACTCAGAATGAGTTGATGGGAGCAGCGATACTCAGAATGAGGGGATGGGAGCAGCGATACTCAGAATGAGTTGATGGGAGCAGCGATACTCAGAATGAGTGATGGGAGCAGCGATACTCAGAATGAGGGGATGGGAGCAGCGATACTCAGAATGAGGGGATGGGAGCAGCGATACTCAGAATGAGTTGATGGGAGCAGCGATACTCAGAATGAGTTGATGGGAGCAGCGATACTCAGAATGAGGGGATGGGAGCAGCGATACTCAGAATGAGTTGATGGGAGCAGCGATACTCAGAATGAGGGGATGGGAGCAGCGATACTCAGAATGAGGGGATGGGAGCAGCGATACTCAGAATGAGTTGATGGGAGCAGCGATACTCAGAATGAGGGGATGGGAGCAGCGATACTCAGAATGAGTTGATGGGAGCAGCGATACTCAGAATGAGGGGATGGGAGCAGCGATACTCAGAATGACGGGATGGGAGCAGCGATACTCAGAATGAGGGGATGGGAGCAGCGATACTCAGAATGAGTTGATGGGAGCAGCGATACTCAGAATGAGTTGATGGGAGCAGCGATACTCAGAATGAGGGGATGGGAGCAGCGATACTCAGAATGAGTTGATGGGAGCAGCGATACTCAGAATGAGTTGATGGGAGCAGCGATACTCAGATAGAGTTGATGGAGCAGCGATACTCAGAATGAGTTGATGGGAAGCAGCGATACTCAGAGCAGCTACCAGAATGAGGGATGGGAGCAGCGATACTCAGAATGAGGGGATGGGAGCAGCGATACTCAGAATGATGGGAGATGGGCGCAGCGATACTCAGAATGAGTTGATGGGAGCAGCTATACTCAGAATGAGTTGATGGGTAGCAAGCGACTACTCCAGAATGAGGGGATGGGGAAGCAGCGATACTCAGAATGAGGGGAATGGGAGCAGCGATAAATCGAAATGAGGGACGGGAGCCGCGATACTCAGAATGAGTTGATGGGAGCAGCGATACTCAGAATGAAGGGGATGGGAGCAGCGATATCATCAGAATGAGTTGATGGGAGCAGCGATACTCCAGAATGAGGGGAGGGAGCCAGACGATACTCAGATGAGTTGATGGGAGGCAGCGATAACTCAGAATGAGTTGATGGGAGCAGCGATACTCAGAATGAGATTGATATGAGCAGCTGATACTCATATGATTGATGCACGATACTCAGAATAGGGATGGGACAGCGATACCAGAATGAGGGGATGGGAGCAGCGATACTCAGAATGAGTTGATGGGAGCAGCGATACTCAGAATGAGGGGATGGGAGCAGCGATACTCAGAATGAGTTGATGGGAGCAGCGATACTCAGAATGAGTGGATGGGAGCAGCGATACTCAGAATGAGTGGATGGGAGCAGCGATACTCAGAATGAGGGGATGGGAGCAGCGATACTCAGAATGAGTTGATGGGAGCAGCGATACTCAGAATGAGGGGATGGGAGCAGCGATACTCAGAATGAGGGGATGGGAGCAGCGATACTCAGAATGAGGGGATGGGAGCAGCGATACTCAGAATGAGGGGATGGGAGCAGCGATACTCAGAATGAGTTGATGGGAGCAGCGATACTCAGAATGAGGGGATGGGAGCAGCGATACTCAGAATGAGTTGATGGGAGCAGCGATACTCAGAATGAGTTGATGGGAGCAGCGATACTCAGAATGAGTTGATGGGAGCAGCGATACTCAGAATGAGTTGATGGGAGCAGCGATACTCAGAATGAGTTGATGGGAGCAGCGATACTCAGAATGAGGGGATGGGAGCAGCGATACTCAGAATGAGGTGATGGGAGCAGCGATACTCAGAATGAGTTGATGGGAGCAGCGATACTCAGAATGAGGGGATGGGAGCAGCGATACTCAGAATGAGGGATGGGAGCAGCGATACTCAGAATGAGGGGATGGGAGCAGCGATACTCAGAATGAGTTGATGGGAGCAGCGATACTCAGAATGAGTGGATGGGAGCAGCGATACTCAGAATGAGGGGATGGGAGCAGCGATACTCAGAATGAGGGGATGGGAGCAGCGATACTCAGAATGAGGGGATGGGAGCAGCGATACTCAGAATGAGGGGATGGGAGCAGCGATACTCAGAATGAGTTGATGGGAGCAGCGATACTCAGAATGAGGGGATGGGAGCAGCGATACTCAGAATGAGGGGATGGGAGCAGCGATACTCAGAATGAGGGGATGGGAGCAGCGATACTCAGAATGAGTTGATGGGAGCAGCGATACTCAGAATGAGTTGATGGGAGCAGCGATACTCAGAATGAGGGATGGGAGCAGGAAGATTGAGGGGATGGGAGCAGCGATACTCAGAATGAGTGGATGGGAGCAGCGATACTCAGAATGAGTTGATGGGAGCAGCGATACTCAGGAATGAGGGGATGGGAGCAGCGATACTCAGAATGAGGGGATGGGAGCAGCGATACTCAGAATGAGGTGATGGGAGCAGCGATACTCAGAATGAGGGATGGGAGCAGCGATACTCAGAATGAGGTGATGGGAGCAGCGATACTCAGAATGCGTTGATGGGAGCAGCGATACTCAGAATGAGTTGATGGGAGCAGCGATACTCAGAATGAGGGGATGGGAGAGCAGCGATACTCAGAATGAGGGGATGGGAGCAGCGATACTCAGAATGAGTTGAATGGGAGCAGCGATACCCTCAGAATGAGTTGAAGGGAGCAGCGATACTCAGACTGAGGGGATGGGAGCAGCGTACTCAGATGATTGATGGGAGCAGCTATATTTGTTGATGGAGCAGCGATACTCAGAATGAGGGGATGGGGAGCAGCGATACTCAGAATGAGGGGATGGGAGCAGCGATACTCAGAATGAGTTGATGGGAGCAGCGATACTCAGAATGAGTTGATGGGAGCAGCGATACTCGAATGAGGTTGATGGAGCAGCGATACTCAGAATGAGTTGATGGGAGCAGCCGATACTCAGAATGAGGGTGAGTGGGAGCAGCGATACTCAGATGAGGGGATGGGAGCAGCGATACTCAGAATGAGTTGATGGGAGCAGCGATACTCAGAATGAGGGAATGGGAGCAGCGATACTCAGAATGAGGGGATGGGAGTAGCGATACTCAGAATGAGTTGATGGGAGCAGCGATACTCAGAATGAGGGGATGGGAGCAGCGATAAGTCATGAATGAGGGGAGGGAGCAGCGGATACCTCAGAATGAGGGAAATGGGAGCAGCGAGACTCAGAATGAGTGATGGAGCAGAGATACTCAGAATGAGTTTGATGGAGCAGCGATACTCAGAATGAGGGGATGGGAGCAGCGATACTCAGAATGAGTATTGATGGGAGCAGCGATACTCAGAATGAGGGGATGGGAGCAGCGATACTCAGTATGAGGGGATGGGGAGGCAGCGATACTCAGAATGAGTTGATGGGAGCAGCGATACTCAGAATGAGTTGATTGGGAGCAGCGATACTCCAGAATGAGGGGATGGGAGCAGCGATACTCAGAATGAGGGGAGGGGAGCAGCGTACCAGAATGGAGGGGATGTGGGAAGGGAAGCAGCGATACTCAGAATGAGTTGAGGGAGCAGCGATACTCAGAATGAGGGGATGGGAGCAGCGATACTCAGAATGAGGGGATGGGAGCAGCGATACTCAGAATGAGTTGATGGGAGCAGCGATACTCAGAATGAGGGATGGGAGCAGCGATACTCAGAATGAGGGATGGGAGCAGCGATACTCAGAATGAGGGATGGGAGCAGCGATACTCAGAATGAGGGGATGGGAGCAGCGATACTCAGAATGAGTTGATGGGAGCAGCGATACTCAGAATGAGGGGATGGGAGCAGCGATACTCAGAATGAGTGATGGGAGCAGCGATACTCAGAATGAGTTGATGGGAGCAGCGATACTCAGAATGAGTTGATGGGAGCAGCGATACTCAGAATGAGGGGATGGGAGCAGCGATACTCAGAATGAGTTGATGGGAGCAGCGATACTCAGAATGAGTTGATGGAGCAGCGATACTCAGAATGAGTTGATGGGAGCAGCGATACTCAGAATGAGTTGATGCGGAGCAGCGATACTCAGAATGAGTGATGGGAGCAGCGATACTCAGAATGAGGTGATGGGAGCAGCGATACTCAGAATGAGGGGATGGGAGCAGCGATACTCAGAATGAGGGGATGGGAGCAGCGATACTCAGAATGAGGGGATGGGAGCAGCGATACTCAGAATGAGGGGATGGGAGCAGCGATACTCAGAATGAGTTGATGGGAGCAGCGATACTCAGAATGAGGGGATGGGAGCAGCGATACTCAGAATGAGTTGATGGGAGCAGCGATACTCAGAATGAGGGGATGGGAGCAGCGATACTCAGAATGAGTTGATGGGAGCAGCGATACTCAGAATGAGTTGATGGGAGCAGCGATACTCAGAATGAGGGGATGGGAGCAGCGATACTCAGAATGAGTTGATGGGAGCAGCGATACTCAGAATGAGGGGATGGGAGCAGCGATACTCAGAATGAGGGGATGGGAGCAGCGATACTCAGAATGAGGGGATGGGAGCAGCGATACTCAGAATGAGGGGATGGGAGCAGCGATACTCAGAATGAGGGGATGGGAGCAGCGATACTCAGAATGAGGGGATGGGAGCAGCGATACTCAGAATGAGTTGATGGGAGCAGCGATACTCAGAATGAGGGGATGGGAGCAGCGATACTCAGAATGAGGGATGGGAGCAGCGATACTCAGAATGAGGGGATGGGAGCAGCGATACTCAGAATGAGTTGATGGGAGCAGCGATACTCAGAATGAGGGGATGGGAGCAGCGATACTCAGAATGAGTTGATGGGAGCAGCGATACTCAGAATGAGGGGATGGGAGCAGCGATACTCAGAATGAGTTGATGGGAGCAGCGATACTCAGAATGAGGGGATGGGAGCAGCGATACTCAGAATGAGGGGATGGGAGCAGCGATACTCAGAATGAGGGGATGGGAGCAGCGATACTCAGAATGAGGGGATGGGAGCAGCGATACTCAGAATGAGTTGATGGGAGCAGCGATACTCAGAATGAGTTGATGGGAGCAGCGATACTCAGAATGAGTTGATGGGAGCAGCGATACTCAGAATGAGTTGATGGGAGCAGCGATACTCAGAATGAGGGGATGGGAGCAGCGATACTCAGAATGAGGGGATGGGAGCAGCGATACTCAGAATGAGGGGATGGGAGCAGCGATACTCAGAATGAGGGGATGGGAGCAGCGATACTCAGAATGAGTTGATGGGAGCAGCGATACTCAGAATGAGTGATGGGAGCAGCGATACTCAGAATGAGGGGATGGGAGCAGCGATACTCAGAATGAGGGGATGGGAGCAGCGATACTCAGAATGAGTTGATGGGAGCAGCGATACTCAGAATGAGGGGATGGGAGCAGCGATACTCAGAATGAGTTGATGGGAGCAGCGATACTCAGAATGAGTTGATGGGAGCAGCGATACTCAGAATGAGTTGATGGGAGCAGCGATACTCAGAATGAGTTGATGGGAGCAGCGATACTCAGAATGAGTTGATGGGAGCAGCGATACTCAGAATGAGGGAATGGGAGCAGCGATACTCAGAATGAGGGATGGGAGCATCGATACTCAGGATGAGGGGATTGGTGCAACGATACTCTGGATGAGGGAATGGGAGCAGCGATACTCAGAATGAGGGAATGGGAGCAGCGATACTCAGAATGAGGGATTGGAGCAGCGATACTCAGAATGAGGGATGGGAGCAGCGATACTCAGAATGAGGGGATGGGAGCAGCGATACTCAGAATGAGGGATGGGAGCAGCGATACTCAGAATGAGGGGATGGGAGCAGCGATACTCAGAATGAGGGGATGGGAGCAGCGATACTCAGAATGAGGGGATGGGAGCAGCGATACTCAGAATGAGGGGATGGGAGCAGCGATACTCAGAATGAGGGGATGGGAGCAGCGATACTCAGAATGAGGGGATGGGAGCAGCGATACTCAGAATGAGTTGATGGGAGCAGCGATACTCAGAATGAGTTGATGGGAGCAGCGATACTCAGAATGAGTTGATGGGAGCAGCGATACTCAGAATGAGTTGATGGGAGCAGCGATACTCAGAATGAGTTGATGGGAGCAGCGATACTCAGAATGAGGGGATGGGAGCAGCGATACTCAGAATGAGGGGATGGGAGCAGCGATACTCAGAATGAGTTGATGGGAGCAGCGATACTCAGAATGAGGGGATGGGAGCAGCGATACTCAGAATGAGGGGATGGGAGCAGCGATACTCAGAATGAGTTGATGGGAGCAGCGATACTCAGAATGAGTTGATGGGAGCAGCGATACTCAGAATGAGTTGATGGGAGCAGCGATACTCAGAATGAGGGGATGGGAGCAGCGATACTCAGAATGAGTTGATGGGAGCAGCGATACTCAGAATGAGGGGATGGGAGCAGCGATACTCAGAATGAGGATGGGAGCAGCGATACTCAGAATGAGGGGATGGGAGCAGCGATACTCAGAATGAGTTGATGGGAGCAGCGATACTCAGAATGAGGGGATGGGAGCAGCGATACTCAGAATGAGGGGATGGGAGCAGCGATACTCAGAATGAGGGGATGGGAGCAGCGATACTCAGAATGAGTTGATGGGAGCAGCGATACTCAGAATGAGTTGATGGGAGCAGCGATACTCAGAATGAGTTGATGGGAGCAGCGATACTCAGAATGAGTTGATGGGAGCAGCGATACTCAGAATGAGGGGATGGGAGCAGCGATACTCAGAATGAGGGATGGGAGCAGCGATACTCAGAATGAGGGGATGGGAGCAGCGATACTCAGAATGAGTTGATGGGAGCAGCGATACTCAGAATGAGGGGATGGGAGCAGCGATACTCAGAATGAGGGATGGGAGCAGCGATACTCAGAATGAGTTGATGGGAGCAGCGATACTCAGAATGAGGGGATGGGAGCAGCGATACTCAGAATGAGTTGATGGGAGCAGCGATACTCAGAATGAGTTGATGGGAGCAGCGATACTCAGAATGAGTTGATGGGAGCAGCGATACTCAGAATGAGTTGATGGGAGCAGCGATACTCAGAATGAGTTGATGGGAGCAGCGATACTCAGAATGAGTTGATGGGAGCAGCGATACTCAGAATGAGGGGATGGGAGCAGCGATACTCAGAATGAGTTGATGGGAGCAGCGATACTCAGAATGAGTTGATGGGAGCAGCGATACTCAGAATGAGTTGATGGGAGCAGCGATACTCAGAATGAGGGGATGGGAGCAGCGATACTCAGAATGAGGGGATGGGAGCAGCGATACTCAGAATGAGGGGATGGGAGCAGCGATACTCAGAATGAGTTGATGGGAGCAGCGATACTCAGAATGAGGGGATGGGAGCAGCGATACTCAGAATGAGTTGATGGGAGCAGCGATACTCAGAATGAGGGGATGGGAGCAGCGATACTCAGAATGAGTTGATGGGAGCAGCGATACTCAGAATGAGGGGATGGGAGCAGCGATACTCAGAATGAGTTGATGGGAGCAGCGATACTCAGAATGAGGGGATGGGAGCAGCGATACTCAGAATGAGGGGATGGGAGCAGCGATACTCAGAATGAGGGGATGGGAGCAGCGATACTCAGAATGAGGTTGATGGGTGCAGGCGATACTCAGAAAGAGTGATGGAGCAGCGATACTCAGAATGAGTTGATGGGAGCAGCGATACTCAGAATGAGTTGATGGGAGCAGCGATACTCAGAATGAGTTGATGGGAGCAGCGATACTCAGAATGAGGGGATGGGAGCAGCGATACTCAGAATGAGTTGATGGGAGCAGCGATTACTCAGAATGAGTGGATGGGAGCAGCGATACTCAGGAATGAGGGGATGGGAGCAGCGATACTCAGAATGAGTTGATGGGAGCAGCGATAGCTCAGAATGAGGGGATGGGAGCAGCGATACTCAGAATGAGGGGATGGGAGCAGCGATACTCAGAATGAGGGGATGGGAGCAGCGATACTCAGAATGAGGGGATGGGAGCAGCGATACTCAGAATGAGTTGATGGGAGCAGCGATACTCAGAATGAGGGGATGGAGCAGCGATACTCGAATGAGTTTGATGGGAGCAGCGATACTCAGAATGAGGGATGGGAGCAGCGATACTCAGAATGAGTTGATGGGAGCAGCGATACTCAGAATGAGTTGATGGGAGCAGCGATACTCAGAATGAGGGGATGGGAGCAGCGATACTCAGAATGAGTTGATGGGAGCAGCGATACTCAGAATGAGTTGATGGGAGCAGCGATACTCAGAATGAGTTGATGGGAGCAGCGATACTCAGAATGAGGGGATGGGAGCAGCGATACTCAGAATGAGTTGATGGGAGCAGCGATACTCAGAATGAGGGGATGGGAGCAGCGATACTCAGAATGAGGGGATGGGAGCAGCGATACTCAGAATGAGTTGATGGGAGCAGCGATACTCAGAATGAGTTGATGGGAGCAGCGATACTCAGAATGAGTTGATGGGAGCAGCGATACTCAGAATGAGGGGATGGGAGCAGCGATACTCAGAATGAGTTGATGGGAGCAGCGATACTCAGAATGAGGGGATGGGAGCAGCGATACTCAGAATGAGGGGATGGGAGCAGCGATACTCAGAATGAGTTGATGGGAGCAGCGATACTCAGAATGAGGGGATGGGAGCAGCGATACTCAGAATGAGGGGATGGGAGCAGCGATACTCAGAATGAGGGGATGGGAGCAGCGATACTCAGAATGAGGGGATGGGAGCAGCGATACTCAGAATGAGGGGATGGGAGCAGCGATACTCAGAATGAGGGGATGGGAGCAGCGATACTCAGAATGAGTTGATGGGAGCAGCGATACTCAGAATGAGGGGATGGGAGCAGCGATACTCAGAATGAGTTGATGGGAGCAGCGATACTCAGAATGAGTTGATGGGAGCAGCGATACTCAGAATGAGGGGATGGGAGCAGCGATACTCAGAATGAGTTGATGGGAGCAGCGATACTCAGAATGAGTTGATGGGAGCAGCGATACTCAGAATGAGGGGATGGGAGCAGCGATACTCAGAATGAGTTGATGGGAGCAGCGATACTCAGAATGAGGGGATGGGAGCAGCGATACTCAGAATGAGTTGATGGGAGCAGCGATACTCAGAATGAGGGTGATGGGAGCAGCGATACTCAGAATGAGGGGATGGGAGCAGCTGATAACTCAGAATGAGTTGATGGAAGGCAGCGATACTCAGAATGAGGGGATGGGGAGCAGCGATACTCAGAATGAGGGGGATGGGAGCAGCGATACTCAGAATGAGTTGATGGGAGCAGCGATACTCAGAATGAGGGATGGGAGCAGCGATACTCAGAATGAGTTGATGGAGAGCAGCGATACTCAGAATGAGTGATGGGAGCAGCGATACTCAGAATGAGGGATGGCGAGCAGCGATACTCAGAATGAGGGGATGGGAGCAGCGATACTCAGAATGAGGGGATGGAGCATCGATTACTCAGAATGAGTTGATGGGAGCAGCGATACTCAGAATGAGGTGATGGGAGCAGCGATACTCAGAATGAGGGGATTGGGAGCAGCGATACTCAGAAATGAGTTGATGGGAGCAGCGATACTCAGAATGAGGGTGATGGGAGCAGCGATACTCAGAATGAGGGGATGGGAGCAGCGATACTCAGAATGAGTTGATGGGAGCAGCGATACTCAGAATGAGGGGATGGGAGCAGCGATACTCAGAATGAGGGGATGGGAGCAGCGATACTCAGAATGAGGGGATGGGAGCAGCGATACTCAGAATGAGGGTGATGGGGAGCAGCGATACTCAGAATGAGTTGATGGGAGCAGCGATACTCAGAATGAGTGGATGGGAGCAGCGATACTCAGAATGAGTTGATGGGAGCAGCGATACTCAGAATGAGTGATGGGAGCAGCGATACTCAGAATGAGGGGATGGGAGCAGCGATACTCAGAATGAGTTGATGGGAGCAGCGATACTCAGAATGAGGGGATGGGAGCAGCGATACTCAGAATGAGGGGATGGGAGCAGCGATACTCAGAATGAGGGGATGGGAGCAGCGATACTCAGAATGAGGGGATGGGAGCAGCGATACTCAGAATGAGTGATGGGAGCAGCGATACTCAGAATGAGGGGATGGGAGCAGCGATACTCAGAATGAGTTGATGGGAGCAGCGATACTCAGAATGAGGGGATGGGAGCAGCGATACTCAGAATGAGTTGATGGGAGCAGCGATACTCAGAATGAGTTGATGGGAGCAGCGATACTCAGAATGAGTTGATGGGAGCAGCGATACTCAGAATGAGGGGATGGGAGCAGCGATACTCAGAATGAGTTGATGGGAGCAGCGATACTCAGAATGAGTTGATGGGAGCAGCGATACTCAGAATGAGTTGATGGGAGCAGCGATACTCAGAATGAGGGGATGGGAGCAGCGATACTCAGAATGAGTTGATGGGAGCAGCGATACTCAGAATGAGTTGATGGGAGCAGCGATACTCAGAATGAGGGGATGGGAGCAGCGATACTCAGAATGAGGGGATGGGAGCAGCGATACTCAGAATGAGTTGATGGGAGCAGCGATACTCAGAATGAGGGGATGGGAGCAGCGATACTCAGAATGAGTTGATGGGAGCAGCGATACTCAGAATGAGGGGATGGGAGCAGCGATACTCAGAATGAGGGGATGGGAGCAGCGATACTCAGAATGAGTTGATGGGAGCAGCGATACTCAGAATGAGGGGATGGGAGCAGCGATACTCAGAATGAGTTGATAGGGGAGCAGCGATACTCAGAATGAGTTGATGGGAGCAGCGATACTCAGAATGAGGGGATGGGAGCAGCGATACTCAGAATGAGGTGATGGGAGCAGCGATACTCAGAATGAGTTGATGGGAGCAGCGATACTCAGAATGAGTTGATGGGAGCAGCGATACTCAGAATGAGTTGATGGAGCAGCGATACTCAGAATGAGGGGATGGGAAGCAGCGATACTCAGAATGAGTTGATGGGAGCAGCGATACTCAGAATGAGTGATGGGAGCAGCGATACTCAGAATGAGGGGATGGGAGCAGCGATACTCAGAATGAGTGATGGGAGCAAGCGATTACTCAGAATGAGTGATGGGAAGCAGCGATACTCAGAATGAGGGGATGGGAGCAGCGATACTCAGAATGAGTTGATGGGAGCAGCGATACTCAGAATGAGGGGATGGGAGCAGCGATACTCAGAATGAGTTGATGGGAGCAGCGATACTCAGAATGAGTTGATGGAGCAGCGATACTCAGAATGAGGGGATGGGAGCAGCGATACTCAGAATGAGTTGATGGGAGCAGCGATACTCAGAATGAGGGGATGGGAGCAGCGATACTCAGAATGAGTTGATGGGAGCAGCGATACTCAGAATGAGTTGATGGGAGCAGCGATACTCAGAATGAGTTGATGGGAGCAGCGATACTCAGAATGAGTTGATGGGAGCAGCGATACTCAGAATGAGGGATGGGAGCAGCGATACTCAGAATGAGTTGATGGGAGCAGCGATACTCAGAATGAGTTGATGGGAGCAGCGATACTCAGAATGAGTTGATGGGAGCAGCGATACTCAGAATGAGTTGATGGGAGCAGCGATACTCAGAATGAGGTGATGGGAGCAGCGATACTCAGAATGAGTGATGGGAGCAGCGATACTCAGAATGAGTTGATGGGAGCAGCGATACTCAGAATGAGTTGATGGGAGCAGCGATACTCAGAATGAGGGGATGGGAGCAGCGATACTCAGAATGAGGGGATGGGAGCAGCGATACTCAGAATGAGGGGATGGGAGCAGCGATACTCAGAATGAGGGGATGGGAGCAGCGATACTCAGAATGAGGGGATGGGAGCAGCGATACTCAGAATGAGGGGATGGGAGCAGCGATACTCAGAATGAGGGGATGGGAGCAGCGATACTCAGAATGAGGGGATGGGAGCAGCGATACTCAGAATGAGGGGATGGGAGCAGCGATACTCAGAATGAGGGGATGGGAGCAGCGATACTCAGAATGAGTTGATGGGAGCAGCGATACTCAGAATGAGGGGATGGGAGCAGCGATACTCAGAATGAGGGGATGGGAGCAGCGATACTCAGAATGCGATGATGGAGCAGCGATACTCAGACTGAGTTGATGGGAGCAGCCGATACTCAGAATGAGTTGATGGAGCAGCGATACTCAGAATGGAATTTGATGGGAGCAGCGATAACTCAGAATGAGTTGATGGACAGCGATTACTCAGAATGAGTTGATGGGAGCAGCGATACTCCAGACATGAGTTGATGGGAGCAGCGATACCTCAGAATGAGTTGATGGAGCAGCGATACTCAGAATGAGGGGGATTGGTAGCAGCGATACTCAGAATGGAGTGATGGGAGCAGCGATACTCAGAATGAGAGGATGGGAGCAGCTATACTCAGATATGAGTTGGGGATGGCGAGCAGCGGATACTACAGAATGAGGTGGATGGGGAGCAGCGATACTCAGAATGAGGGGATGGGAGCAGCGATACTCAGAATGAGGGGATGGGTAGCAGCGATCTCAGAATGAGCTTGATGGGAGCAGCGATTACTCAGAATGAGGGATGGGAAGCAGCGATACTCAGAATGAGGGGATGGGAGCAGCGATACTCAGAATGAGTTGATGGGAGCAGCGATACTCAGAATGAGGGGATGGGAGCAAGCGATACTCAGAATGAGGGGATGGGAGCAGCGATACTCAGAATGAGGGGATGGGAGCAGCGATACTCAGAATGAGGGGATGGGAGCAGCGATACTCAGAATGAGGTGATGGGAGCAGCGATACTCAGAATGAGGGGATGGGAGCAGCGATACTCAGAATGAGGGGATGGGAGCAGCGATACTCAGAATGAGTGATGGGAGCAGCGATACTCAGAATGAGTTGATGGGAGCAGCGATACTCAGAATGAGTTGATGGGAGCAGCGATACTCAGAATGAGGTGATGGGAGCAGCGATACTCAGAATGAGGGGATGGGAGCAGCGATACTCAGAATGAGGGGATGGGAGCAGCGATACTCAGAATGAGTTGATGGGAGCAGCGATACTCAGAATGAGTTGATGGGAGCAGCGATACTCAGAATGAGTTGATGGGAGCAGCGATACTCAGAATGAGGGTGATGGGAGCAGCGATACTCAGAATGAGTGATGGGAGCAGCGATACTCAGAATGAGTTGATGGGAGCAGCGATACTCAGAATGAGTTGATGGGAGCAGCGATACTCAGAATGAGGGATGGGAGCAGCGATACTCAGAATGAGTTGATGGGAGCAGGGATACTCAGAATGAGGGGATGGGAGCAGCGATACTCAGAATGAGGGGATGGGAGCAGCGATACTCAGAATGAGTTGATGGGAGCAGCGATACTCAGAATGAGGGGATGGGAGCAGCGATACTCAGAATGAGTTGATGGGAGCAGCGATACTCAGAATGAGGGGATGGGAGCAGCGATACTCAGAATGAGGGGATGGGAGCAGCGATACTCAGAATGAGGGGATGGGAGCAGCGATACTCAGAATGAGGGGATGGGAGCAGCGATACTCAGAATGAGGGGATGGGAGCAGCGATACTCAGAATGAGGGATGGGAGCCGCGATACTCAGAATGAGGGGATGGGAGCAGCGATACTCAGAATGAGGGGATGGGAGCAGCGATACTCAGAATGAGTTGATGGGAGCAGCGATACTCAGAATGAGGGGATGGTTGCCGCGATACTCAGAATGAGGGGATGGGAGCAGCGATACTCAGAATGAGGGGATGGGAGCAGCGATACTCAGAATGAGGGGATGGGAGCAGCGATACTCAGAATGAGTTGATGGGAGCAGCGATACTCAGAATGAGTTGATGGGAGCAGCGATACTCAGAATGAGTTGATGGGAGCAGCGATACTCAGAATGAGTTGATGGGAGCAGCGATACTCAGAATGAGTTGATGGGAGCAGCGATACTCAGAATGAGGGGATGGGAGCAGCGATACTCAGAATGAGTTGATGGGAGCAGCGATACTCAGAATGAGGGGATGGGAGCAGCGATACTCAGAATGAGGGGATGGGAGCAGCGATACTCAGAATGAGTTGATGGGAGCAGCGATACTCAGAATGAGTTGATGGGAGCAGCGATACTCAGAATGAGGGGATGGGAGCAGCGATACTCAGAATGAGGGGATGGGAGCAGCGATACTCAGAATGAGGGGATGGGAGCAGCGATACTCAGAATGAGGGGATGGGAGCAGCGATACTCAGAATGAGGGGATGGGAGCAGCGATACTCAGAATGAGTTGATGGGAGCAGCGATACTCAGAATGAGGGGATGGGAGCAGCGATACTCAGAATGAGGTGATGGGAGCAGCGATACTCAGAATGAGTTGATGGGAGCAGCGATACTCAGAATGAGGGGATGGGAGCAGCGATACTCAGAATGAGTTGATGGGAGCAGCGATACTCAGAATGAGGGGATGGGAGCAGCGATACTCAGAATGAGTTGATGGGAGCAGCGATACTCAGAATGAGTTGATGGGAGCAGCGATACTCAGAATGAGTTGATGGGAGCAGCGATACTCAGAATGAGGGGATGGGAGCAGCGATACTCAGAATGAGGGGATGGGAGCAGCGATACTCAGAATGAGGGGATGGGAGCAGCGATACTCAGAATGAGGTGATGGGAGCAGCGATACTCAGAATGAGTTGGATGGGAGCAGCGATACTCAGAATGAGGGGATGGGAGCAGCGATACTCAGAATGAGGGGATGGGAGCAGCGATACTCAGAATGAGGGGATGGGAGCAGCGATACTCAGAATGAGTTGATGGGAGCAGCGATACTCAGAATGAGGGGATGGGAGCAGCGATACTCAGAATGAGGGGATGGGAGCAGCGATACTCAGAATGAGTTGATGGGAGCAGCGATACTCAGAATGAGTTGATGGGAGCAGCGATACTCAGAATGAGGGATGGGAGCAGCGATACTCAGAATGAGTTGATGGGAGCAGCGATACTCAGAATGAGTTGATGGGAGCAGCGATACTCAGAATGAGGGGATGGGAGCAGCGATACTCAGAATGAGGGGATGGGAGCAGCGATACTCAGAATGAGGGGATGGGAGCAGCGATACTCAGAATGAGGGGATGGGAGCAGCGATACTCAGAATGAGGTGATGGGAGCAGCGATACTCAGAATGAGGGGATGGGAGCAGCGATACTCAGAATGAGCGATACTCAGAATGAGTTGCTGGGAGCAGCGATACTCAGTAGAGGGGATGGGAGCAGCGATACTCAGATATTGATGGGAGCAGCGATACTCAGAAGGGATGGGTGACGCGACAGCGATACTCAGAATGAGGTGATGGGAGCAGCGATACTCAGAAGGTTGATGGGAGCAGCGATATCCAGAATGAGGGGATGGGAGCAGCGATACTCAGAATGAGGGGATGGAGCAGCGATATCAGAATGAGTTGATGGGAGCAGCGATACTCAGAATGAGTTGATGGGAGCAGCGATACTCAGAATGAGGGGATGGGAGCAGCGATACTCAGAATGAAGGGATGGGAGCAGCGATACTCAGAATGAGTTTGATGAGGGAGCAGCGATACTCAGAATGAAGGGATGGGAGCAGCGATACTCAGAATGAGGGATGGGAGCAGCGATACTCAGAATGAGGTGATGGGAGCAGCGGATACTCAGAATGAGGGGATGG
This sequence comes from Carcharodon carcharias, assembly GCF_017639515.1. NCBI lineage: Eukaryota > Metazoa > Chordata > Chondrichthyes > Lamniformes > Lamnidae > Carcharodon > Carcharodon carcharias. The sequence goes on from NC_054491.1 coordinate 44,792,857, forward strand.
GAGCAGCGATACTCAGAATGAGTTGATGGAGCAGCGATACTCAGAATGAGGGGATGGAGCAGCGATACTCAGAATGAGTTGATGGGAGCAGCGATACTCAGAATGAGGTGGATGAGAGCAGCGATACTCAGAATGAGGGGATGGGAAGCAGCGATACTCAGAAGAGTTGATGGGAGCAGCGATACTCAGAATGAGGGGATGGGAGCAGCGATACTCAGAATGAGGGATGGGAGCAGCGATACTCAGAATGAGGGGATGGGAGCAGCGATACTCAGAATGAGGGGATGGGAGCAGCGATACTCAGAATGAGGGGATGGGAGCAGCGATACTCAGAATGAGTTGATGGGAGCAGCGATACTCAGAATGAGGGGATGGGAGCAGCGATACTCAGAATGAGGGGATGGGAGCAGCGATACTCAGAATGAGGGGATGGGAGCAGCGATACTCAGAATGAGGGGATGGGAGCAGCGATACTCAGAATGAGTGATGGGAGCAGCGATACTCAGAATGAGTTGATGGGAGCAGCGATACTCAGAATGAGTTGATGGGAGCAGCGATACTCAGAATGAGGGGATGGGAGCAGCGATACTCAGAATGAGTTGATGGGAGCAGCGATACTCAGAATGAGGGGATGGGAGCAGCGATACTCAGAATGAGGGGATGGGAGCAGCGATACTCAGAATGAGGGGATGGGAGCAGCGATACTCAGAATGAGTTGATGGGAGCAGCGATACTCAGAATGAGTTGATGGGAGCAGCGATACTCAGAATGAGTGATGGGAGCAGCGATACTCAGAATGAGGTGATGGGAGCAGCGATACTCAGAATGAGTGGATGGGAGCAGCGATACTCAGAATGAGTTGATGGGAGCAGCGATACTCAGAATGAGTTGATGGGAGCAGCGATACTCAGAATGAGTTGATGGGAGCAGCGATACTCAGAATGAGGGGATGGGAGCAGCGATACTCAGAATGAGTTGATGGGAGCAGCGATACTCAGAATGAGGGGATGGGAGCAGCGATACTCAGAATGAGGGGTTGGGAGTAGCAATGCGCCAGCTGCATAATTAATTTGCAATATTCAGCAGCGTCCTAGTGAAAACAGGTAAGGGGCTGCCCCCCCATTTACAGGTGAGGCTTGGGCATCAGGGATACAGCTGAGGATCCTTTCATTTTCAATTGTCTGTTGCCTTGTTTTTTACGGAAAAGTCAATTGATCACTTTAGGTTCCATTCACTTCCTCAGAGGTGGTTCAAAACTTAAAGGGGATGTTTTCACCAAATACTTTAGACTGTAAAGAAGTGGCCAGGATGGGGTCTTAAGCTGAACACCAGTTTAGCCTGTGTTTCATGCAAGATACCATCTTGCTAAAGCAATTGTAGACAGTACCAGTTAAACAGTTCATTACCATGTAAAATGTCTGCTAGCGCTCATTCAAGAGGCTATATGGCATCTCAGTGCTTAACGCTTCAACTAAGGTTCTTTTCTAACAGCAAGCAGCTGATTACATACAAACAAGGAGCAGGAGCAGACCATTCAGCTCCTTGAGCCTGCTCCGCCATTTAATAAGATCATGGCTGATCTGAGAGTAACCTGAAATCTTCATCCCACTTACCCCCACTAACCTATCACCCCACCCCCCCCGCCCGTGCTTATCAAGAATCGATCTGTCTCTGCCTTAGAAATATTTAAAGACTCTGCTTCCACCGTCTTTTCAGGAAGAGAGTTCCAAAGACTCAGGACCCTCTGAGTGAAAAAAATTCACCTCACCTCTGTTTCAAATGGACGACCCCTTATTTTTAAACACCTAGTTCTAGATTCTTCCGCAAGAGGAAACATCCTCCACATCCATCCTGTCAAGACCCCTCAGGATTTCATGGCCAGAATTTTCCCATTGGCGTGCAGGGTCAGGACCCCACATGCCTGCACATAAAATGACGCGCAGTGACGTCGGGCGATCTATGGAAAGGCGGGCGCGCTGTAAGTTTGGATGTGTGCCCGCCATCAACTAACAGGTCAGTTAAGGCCTTTGAGGCAGCAATTGATCTTGATCATTCGCAGCCCGTGCGATCTTCAGTTCATCGCACGGGTGCAATGGGCAGGCGGGTAGGAGACATTTGTATAAACCTCATCCACGGGTGGGATAAGAGGGGTGAGTGGGGTCGCGATTGTGATGTTTGAGCTATTTAAGTGTGAAACTTATACTTGCCTGAGTGAACAGGAAGAATTCAAAACTCATACCAGCTGCTAGGACAGGAGTAAAAGCCTTGGTCAGGACTCTACAGTAGAGATCATTTCTGGGGCCTGCAGCTTTCAAGAAGCCTTCCCTTAGCCTGAGAATGGGGGTTGTGCTCTCCACTGGAGGCTCCTTCTCTGAGGAGGAAGGGAGAGCCAGAAGGGAGAGCAGGCCAGGAGTCCACATTCAGCTTCCAGGGGAGCCTGCACAAGGGGTGCAGGGCCAACAGGAAGTCCAAGGTGGAAGGGGCAGCAGAAAACACCAATATCCTGCTGCCAGGGTTTACAGGCAGTGAAGCAGCTACCTCAATATGTCTGATGTCCAGTGCCGAAGGAGGTTCTGTCTCTCAAGGGAGACTGTCACCTCCATTTGTCAGATGATAGGCCCTGAGATCTCCATAAAATGTATGGGTGGACACCCCATGCCACTGGCACTAAAGGTCATGGCTGCCCTCAACTTCTATGCCTCCAGCTCTTTCTAGGGTCGGTGGGTGATCTTTGTGGTGTCTCCCAATCAGCTGTCCACACTTGTGTCAAGCAGGTGACAGACGCTCTATTCAGGCGTGCATTGACTTTCATCCACTACATTGAGACCAGGCCAGCTAGCCAGAGTGAGCCAGGGGCTTTGTGGCTATTGCTGGCTTCCCCCGTGTCCAGGGTGCTATAGACTGTACACATGTGGCCATCAAGGCACCAGCAGGTGAGCCCAGTGCCTTCATCAACAGGAAGGGCTTCCACTCCATGAACGTGCAGATAGTGTGTGATCACAGGATGCTGATTCTACAAGTCTGTGCAAGGTACCCAGGCAGCTCCTACGATGCCTACATCCTCAGACACTCCCAGGTGTCGGGGCTCTTCAGTGCTCCAGCCCAGCTGGATGGTCGGCTGCTGGTTGATAAGGGCTATCCCCTCAGAAGGTGGCTCATGATGCCTCTTGGCCATCAAGAACAGAAGCTGAACATTGGTACAATAGGAGTCATGCCTCCACAAGGGCTGTGGTGGAGAGAACCATCGGTCTTCTCAAGATGCACTTCCGATGCCTGGACCGCTCAATGGGCGCACTACAATTTTTTTTCATTCATGGGATGTGCGCATCACTGGCTAAAACAGCATTTATTGCCCATCCCTAATTGCCCCTTGAGAAGTTGGTGGTGAGCTGCCTTCTTGAACTGCTGCAGTCCATGTGGTATAGTACACCCACCGTGCCGTTAGGAAGGGAGTTCCAGGATTTTGCCCCAGCGACAGTGAAGGAACGGCGATATATTTCCGAGTCCGGTTGGTGACTGACTTGGAGGGGAACTTCCAGGTGGTGGTGTTCCCATGTATCTGCTGCCCTTGTCCTTCTAGGTGGTAGTGGTCATGGGTTTGGAAGGTGTTGTCTAAGGAGCCTTGGTGAATTCCTGCATTGCATCTTGTAGATGATATACACTGCTGCGACTTTGCGTCGGTGGTGGAGGGAGTGAATGTTTGTGGATGTAGTGTCAATTAAGCGGACTGCTTTGTCCAGGATGGTGTCCAGCTTCTTGAGTGTTGAGGGAGCTGCACTCATCCAGTCAAGTGGGGAGTATTCCAGTCCTGACTTGTGACTTGTAGATGGTGGACAGGCTTTGGGGAGTCAGGAGGTGAGTTACTCATCACACGATTCCTAGCCTCTGACCTGCTCTTGTAGCCACAGTATTTATATGGCTAGTCCAGTTCAATTTCTGGTCAATGATAACTCCCAGGTTGTTGATAGTCGGGGATTCAGTGATGGTAATGCCATTGAACATCAAGGGGCGATGGTTGGATTTTCTCTTGTTGGAGATGCTCATTGCCTGACACTTATGTGGCATGATCATTACTTGCTACTTGTCAGCCCAAGCCTGGATATTGTCCAGGTCTTGCTGCATTTGGACATGGACTTCTTCAGTATCTGAGGAGTCACAAATGTGCAATGATCAGCAAAGATCCCCACTGCTAACCTTATGAAGGAAGAAACGTCATTGATGAAGCAGCTGAAGATGGTTGGGCTGAGGACACTACCCTGAGGAACTCCTGCAGTGATGTCCTGGAGCTGATACGATTGACCTCCAACAACCACAACCATCTTCCTTTGTGCTAGGTATGACTCCAACCTGCGGAGAGTTTTCCCCCGATTCCCATTGACTCTAGTTTTGCTTGGGATCCTTGTTGCCACACTCGGTCAAATGCTGCCTTGATGTCAAGGGCAGTCACTCTCACCTCACCTCGGGAGTTCAGCTCTTTTGTCCATGTTTGAACCAAGGCTGTAATGAGGTCAGGAGCTGAGTGGCCCTGGCGGAACCCAAACTGCGCATCAGTGAGCAGGTTATTGCTAAGCATGTGCCACTTGATAGCACTATTGATGACCCCTTCCATTACTTCACTGATGATAGAGAGTAGACTGATGAGGTGGTAATTGGCCGGCTTGGATTTGTCCTGCTTTTTGTGTACAGGACATACCTGGGCAATTTTCCACATAGCCAGGTAGATGCCAGTGTTGTGCTGGAATAGCTTGGCTAGGGGCACGGCAAGTTCTGGAGCACAAGTCTTCAGTCCTATAGTACTGCTACTGTTCAGTACTATTGTAGTACTACTACTACATCCAGTTCTAATACCCCCAGATCGTATGTCGCTGATAGTGGTTGCAAGCTGCGCTCTCCACAATCTGGAGCTGGAAATTGGCGACGAGTGGATGAGGAAGACGTGGACGCAGTTGCTCTGGATGCACACAATGAATCCAGCTGTGAGGTCAAGGATGAGCACGCACAAAACAACGAGGGGGTCGATGCTAACCCAGGCGTACTCCAGGGAGGCAGGGACATCCGGGAGGCTTTAATCCAAAGAACCTCCAGCTAGCCCACCACAGTTGGACCCTCAACACATGCCAGGGCTGCAAGCTCCACAGTCGACACCTGAGTGCTAAATCAGCCTGGATAATAACATTAACTAATGCCCTTGTCAATAAAGCTCAATGTCAAACAACTCACTGATAACATCATGGCTTCTCATACACATGCAGAAGTAAGGAATCACCCGGAGGCATGGCAACATATTAAAATTTGTTGAGCAAACAAAAGTAAATTCATAAAGCAAAACAAAAACGGTGTTGGACATCACACCGAGTCTTCGACTAAGTACTATGGGCCAACATAAAAGCACCAATGAGAAACATTGTGGTCAATGGCGCTGTGAGGGCTTGCAGGTCCGAATGCAACTCCAGGAGGACCTGATTGTTCTCCTGAAGAAGCCTGTCCATGGAGGAAGCATGGTGCTCAGCCATGAGGCTCATTGCATCAGTGATGCTCCACGTGGACTCCTCCAGCACAGGCACCATGCCATGCATAGCCTCATGTATCTCCGCCAGATCCTCCCGCACACCCTGCTGCACTTCCAGCATCTGTTGCCTCACAGATGACTCTAGAGGCCCATCATCAGCCAGCGACCAAGCATGTGCCTGGTTCCTAGCAGTCCTCCGACTGCTGGCGCCCTGGGCACTCTCTGTCTCTGCCCACACCTCAAGTGAGTGTGAAGTGCCCTCACCGCCGTGCCCTGGGGCACTAGCCGAAGATCTAATTCCCACCGAGGTGATAGTATCTGCCCTGGTGCCTGGCTGAGATGGTGTGATGATGGTGAGTTCATTTGCTTGAGGGCTTCAGGTGTGAGTGGTGGGCCCTCTGTCTCCTCCTCCCAGCCCTGCTCCGGTGATGCTGAAAGGAAGAAAAAGGACATTTGAGTAGTTACAGTGCAGACAATGTCAACTTTCATGTCGCTCCCCCAGATCATTATGCTTCCATAATCAAGGTTAAACCCATGTTGTTAACTTCAATCACTGAGCATTCAGCAGTGCCATGGCTTCTGGGACATACATGGTGACCTGAATGCTCGCCAAAAGTCTCCCTGTGGTACCCCAGCCTCACTGCCATCGGTGGACCTGTGGGAATGGCGCCTCTCAAGATCCATGGCCTGCTGCTCGAAAGCCATTAAGGTGGCCAACTGGGCCTGGCCTCTGCCAGTCTGCATTCGTTCTGACACATTGTGCGCAGTCTTTTCCTGAAAAGGAGAGAGGAGCATTGATTAGTCCAGCCTGCACCTGAATTCCCATCGCATCCCTGCCAACCCAGCCAGAGTGGGACATTGCAGGCTCCAGTTCTTCGTCACCTCGCAGCTGCCGCACACTCACCCAAACAAGCCAGAGCTGACCACCCCCACCATTGCCCAAATGTTGCCTCCTTCACATGTGGCACCACAAGGTATCATTTTGCTAAGCAAGGAGGCACAAGCAGTGGAGCGCAAACACCAGAAGATGGATTAGTGCCCCACCAACTGGAAGCTCCCCTCCCAGCATGTTAGCACCCTGACTTCGACATGCTTCCCAGTTCCAGCACTCTGCCTAGGTACAGACCCTTGACTTTCACCCCCATTCTATACTCTGGGTGTCAGTGTCACACATGCTGTGGGTGCAGAGCACATCCTAGCTCAGCCCTCTCAGGGTGAATTGGGCATGGGCAATCTCTGCTGTCACACCCAGTGAGGGATCCATGCCGTGAGGGATTCAATGATGTTACTGTACTCAGAGTTAGCGTGGGTGTGGCAGGGGCAGGGAGGAAGTGTGGTGGTGGGGGAGGGTTTGGGGGAAAGGGTGACAGCTGCAGTTAGTGACTTGAGGCAACATGGTACTCACCCTTCCCGAGTGCTGGAGATCATTGAACCTTTTGTGGCACTGGAGCCATCATGGGAGCTAACACTCTCGGCCACCTCCTCCCACACACTTTTGGTCTCTGCCTCCTGACCCTCGGAAGAAGGACCTCCTGTCGCACTGCCACCTCCTCCAGGAGGGCAACTAGGCACTCATCTGAAAAACGAGGGTCACACTGCCCCGCTGGCCTACCCTCCGGCCTGGTCTGGCCCGCTGCCCTACCCTCCGGCCTGGTCTGGCCCGCTGCCCTACCCTCCGGCCTGTCCTGCCCCTCTGGCCTACCCTCCGGCCTGTCCTGCCCCTCTGGCCTACCCTCCGGCTTGGCCTGGCCCGCTGACCTACCCTCTGGACTTGCGTCACCAACATTCCCCTCTGCAGAGCCTTTCTCCCAGTCATTGTGAGCAGCTTTTCCAAGGCTGCCAGGCTTTCCTTTATACAGGCCGTTGGGTCACCATTGGACCTGGCAGCCTGAGTGCTCCCACCGCTGCCCGCCCATTCCCACTATGCACGGGAGTCATGAACTACCCTGGACGGGCCTTAATTGGCCCACCCACGTAAAATGGTGGCGTGGACCCGATCGTGGGCAGCAATCAGGCCCACTCCCGCTCCTGACAGGCCCACCTGACATGGGGAAAGTTCTCCCCTATATGTTTCATATATGTTAGTAAACACTACTGATGTCAATTTCAAGCACTACTTAAAGGGATAGTCACAATTTTATGGTCACTGAAGCTGTGAACGTGGCCTCTGAAACACATTGGGACATTTTCTGGGACTTCACCAACAACTGAACAATTCTCTGAGGACTTCAACTAAAAAGAGGTGATTTTGGTCAAATACTCAGGTACTACAGAGGTAAAAAGGTGATCAAGATGGGGTCTTAAAGATATAACAATATTTAGTCCATGTTTAGCATAACATGACATCTTAGTAAAGGAGTTGAATGAAGCAAACGTGAGGAACAATTGCCCATTGGATTGTCAAGGGGTTGTTTGGTGATTGCATTGCCTATTAGCGTTCATTAAAGAGGCTGCATGGCATTTTGATGCCTAGAGTTTTAATTAATGATCCCACCTATCAGCTGATTGGGAGTAACCAAATCATTGCTGAGGATTCCAGGCTTTATTTAGTGGTAGATCATCTTGGATGCTGGAGGCATGAAGAGGATTTTGGGACATACTGGGAGACTTTCTGGGGCAGTTTGCCAAGAACTTACCAACACTTGAGCAACATTTATTCCAGAAATTCTCTGATGATTTCACCCAAACAAGTTCTATCACATACCCATCTAATTGAGCACATAACAGAACTCCTTTACAGAAGGGGACTGTTTGGCCATGACCATCTAATTGGGGGTTTCCCTTGGTTTGAATGAAGAATGGGAAGAGGAGATGAAGTCAGGCAGAACAGCCTGCCTCATTCCCTCAGCCAGAGTTTTGCTGTGCCCATTCCTCAACTAGGTCCCACCAGCAGTCAGGAATGCCCCTGGGATGCCTCTGATGAACTTAAGTGCCTGTGCCCTCGGGTCAGCGCAGGAACTGTACACTTTTGGAATAGGACAGGAATCCTCCATCTCAGATCTCCCATGGATGCCCTGGTTATTGCTATAGAAGCCCAGAATCTACAATTAGGCCTCGATTGGCTTGAATATGCTTGGGATTGGATGGCTAGGGCTTGAAACAGGGACACCACCCTTTGGTCTGGTCCCACATCGAGGCAGAGGGAATGGGCACAAGGAAGGCACTGTCTCTCAGGGTAGGCTACATCTCTCCTCCCCAGCAGCCAGCTGTGGTGATTGACAAGCAAATGGGCAAGAGCAGCTGGGAACCACAACATTGGACATGGTGCAAACTGATGGCCCCACTCAAGGGGGTACAGGGTCATGTCTACAGCCAGCAGCCAGCCACCAGCTAATGTGGATCTGGCCCTGGGGCCTGACCACTAGGTCTGCAATTAGAAATTTGGACTGGGGCTTGGTTCAGATTCAGGGACTAGATTTAGGTCAGAGTCTGCCGTCTGGAGTTGGGACCAGGGCCCGGAGCTTGCATGGGATTACACAGGGTATACAGCACAGAAACAGGCCATTCGGCCGGACCACTCCATGCTGGTGTTTACACTCCACTTGAGGCTCCTCCCCTCTTTCCTCTATTCCCTTTTTCGCTCATATACCTGTCTGACTCACCCTTAAATGTATTCTATACCATTCGCTTCAGTCTCTCTCTGTGGTGGAGGGTTCCTCATTCTCACCACTTTTTGAATAAAGAAGTTTCTTCTGAATTCCCTATTTGGTTTCTTGCTGCCTATTGATGGTTTCTAATGAACTTCCCCACAGCAGTTAGTTAGTTGGTGTGAACTGGAGCTGGGACCCTGCCCGGCTCTGGACACTCAGCTGTTAAAGGGCCCCCTGTCTGGGCCTGGACAAGGGAGGCTGCAGGAGCTGAGACAGGCGTGGGTCGCCCCTGTCTCCGACCCCCTTTCCCCCCCAGGTCTGGCTGAGCTCCCCCCACCCCCCCTCTTTTTCCCTCCCCCTGTGTGTCTGACTCTGGGCTGCAGGAAGAGGCTGATTGACGGGCCGCCTGTCCCTCGATGAGTTGTGAAGATCTTTATCAGATGCTTTATAAGCGGCTGCGGGCGGAGCTGGGTTACTGAAGAGGAGCCGGAGCCGGAGCCGGAGCCGGAGCCCAGCTCACTCTGGACTATCCCGGAGCCACTCACCCACAACCATGCAGGCTCCAGCCGAGCGGAGCCTCACCTTCCCCGGGATGCACAAGCCAGGGAACCGGCGCTACAAGACTTTCATGATCGATGAGATTCTGGCCAGGGAGAGCCGCGGTCACCTGGAACTGACCCTGGGCTCCCAGCCCGGCTTCATCATCCGCCCGCAGGCTGTCCACTCCTGCCCCGGTACGAACTCTCTCTGTGCGTGTGTGTGTCTGACCCTCTGTCCCTCTGTCCCTCTCCCTCCCCCTCTCTCCTGTACCAGCTGGGATAGGGAGAACATCCCTGTCCTGCCGGAACCAGTTCCCTCCATCCCTCTGAACTGCTCATTTTGTCCGAAGCTCTTTGATGAGATGAATCTCTGCAGGAAAAGTTTCACTGTCTTACCGGGGTGAGTAGTTTATCGAGTTTAGCGTCCCGTGCGGGAATTAGACTCTAGGCAGGTTCCAGTGCATCAGGTCCTGACACAGGGGCTGTTGACAGTTATCGCGTTGACCCTTAAATCGGAGCGAATAGTCTCCCGGCTCAGTCCAGCAGTGTAGGGACTGTAGCCTGTGACTGCGGACCGAGTGGTCAGCGGCAGTGAGCAGAATTCTGTCCGCAGCCCCCAGTGTCAGTCAGGACAATGCCCGTGCACTGCATCAGCAGACAGGCCAATCCGGACACCGTTAACACCATTCAACAAGTTTAGTTTTGTTCAAACTCTTCCCTTCTCCACCCTGATTGAATGCAGCTTCATTAGTCATTTAACTTTATACGTCTACAAAGCCTTTTCTCAAAAGTTCTCGCTTCGATTTCAAGAAAGGCTGATTATTGGTGGAGCCTCCCCCCCCCCCCCACCCACACACACACACACTGACTCTCACTGGGGTACGGGTCCCACACACACTGACACACACTGCAGTGCAGGTCACACACACTGACTCTCAGTGGGGTGCGGGTTACACACACACTGACTCTCAGTGGGGTGCGGGTTACACACACACTGACTCTCAGTGGGGTACGGGTCCCACACACACTGACACACACTGCAGTGCAGGTCACACACACTGACTCTCAGTGGGGTGCGGGTTACACACACACTGACTCTCACTGGGGTACGGATCCCCCCCCCCCCACACACACACACACACACACACATACACACACTGACTCTCACTGGGGTACGGATCCCCCCCCCCACACACACACACACACTGACTCTCACTGGGGTACGGGTCCCACACACACTGACACACACTGCAGTGCAGGTCACACACACTGACTCTCACTGGGGTGCGGGTTACACACACACTGACTCTCAGTGGGGTACGGGTCCCACACACACACACACACACACACACACTGACTCTCAGTGGGCTATGGGTCCCACACACACTGACACACACTGCAGTGCAGGTCACACACACTGACTCTCAGTGGGCTATGGGTCCCACACACACTGACACACACTGCAGTGCAGGTCACACACACTGACTCTCAGTGGGCTATGGGTCCCACACACACTGACACACACTGCAGTGCAGGTCACACACACTGACTCTCACTGGGGTGCGGGTTACACACACACTGACTCTCAGTGGGGTGCGGGTTACACACACACTGACTCTCACTGGGCTATGGGTCCCACACACACTGACTCTCACTGGGGTGCGGGTTACACACACACTGACTCTCAGTGGGCTATGGGTCCCACACACACTGACACACACTGCAGTGCAGGTCACACACAATGACTCTCAGTGGGGTACGGGTCACACGCACACTGACTGTCACTGGGGTGCGGGTTACACACACACTGACTCTCACTGGGGTGCGGGTTACACACACACTGACTCTCACTGGGGTGCGAGTTACACACACACTGACTCTCACTGGGGTGCGGGTTACACACACACTGACTCTCACTGGGGTGCGGGTTACACACACACTGACTCTCAGTGGGGTGCGGGTTACACACACTGACTCTCAGTGGGGTGCGGGTTACACACACACTGACTCTCAGTGGGGTGCGGGTTACACACACACTGACTCTCACTGGGGTGCGGGTTACACACACACTGACTCTCAGTGGGGTGCGGGTTACACACACACTGACTCTCACTGGGGTGCGGGTTACACACACACTGACTCTCACTGGGGTGCGGGTTACACACACACTGACTCTCACTGGGGTACGGGTCTGGGACATGAGATGAAAACCGAATCCTCAGCAGAATTCTGCGCCTTTCACAGAAAATTCACGGATGTATTCTTTATTATGGAAAGTTCACTGGGGCAAGTGACAGGGCAGGCGGGCCCTCAGAAACATTTCCACAAGCCCCGACTTCTTTCTCTGGATGAACATTGTCATTCTAACCCGCGGCTTCCAGTGAGTTTAAATCACTTATGGCAGAGACACATTGAAGTTTGAAATCTCCCTCTGCCTGGGTATAAACACTGCCGGACTCGGGAATGAACCGTCCAAAGCTGAGAGCCGGCTTAGTCTCCAGTTCCCTCTATCCCATACCCGGGCCTACAGCAATTAAATCCAAAGGGAAAACCCACAGCCCGGATCACACTGTCTGCAGGAGCGAGTGTGTGTGAAAGTGTGTGTGTGAGAGAGACCGAGAAAGTGAGTGTGAGATTGTGTATGTGAGAGATTGTGTGTGTGTGTGAGGGAGAGTGTGTGTCTGTGTGTGTGAGAGAAAGTGTGTGAGATTGTGAGTATGTGAGAGACTGTGTGTGTGTGTGTGTGACAGAAAGTGTGTGAGATTGTGTATGTGTGAGACTGTTTGTGTGAGAGAGTGTGAGAGAGTGTGTGTCTGTGTGTGTGTGTGAGAATCTGTGAGAGAGAGAAAGTGTGTGAGATTGTGTATGTGAGAGACTGTGTGTGTGTGTGTTTGAGAGAGTGAGATTGTGTGTGTGAGAGAGAGAGTGTGTGTCTGTATGTGTGAGAGAGTGCGTGAGCAGACAGGCAGCTAAACTGAAGATGGGCAGAATTGAGAAAGCTACCTCCCCGAATGGGCCTGGGGTCAGGTTCCACAGGTCCCCTGGATCTGTGATCAGACTCAAGAATCCCCAGAATCAGATTCCACAATCTCTAGGATCTGGGATCAGATTTGACACTCCCTAGGATTCACACAGTACCCAGAACCTGGGACTAGATTCCACAGTGTCTGGGATTTGGGATGAGATTCCCAGCACGTGGATCTGGAATCAGATTACACATTGCTGAGAATCAGGAATCAGATTCCACAGTCTTCGGGATCTGGGGTCAGATTCCACAGTTCCCGTGATCTGGGATCAAATTCCACAGGCTCTGGGATCAGATTTCACAGTCCTCAAGATCTGGGACCAGATTGGAAAATCCCCAGGACCAGGAACCAGATTCGACAATCTCCAGGATCTGGGACTAGATTTCCCAGTCCCTGGGGTCTGGGATCATATTCCACAGACCTGGGATCTGGGGTCAGATTCCACAATCTCCAGGATCTAGGATCAGATTCCACAGTCCACAGGATCTGGGACTAAAGTTGACAAGCCCTGGGATCTGGGACCAGATTCCACTATCTCCAGGATCTGGGACCAGATTTGACAACCTCCAGGATCTGGGATTAGATTCCACTGCCCCCAGAATATGGAATTCAGATTCCACTGTTCCTGGGATCTGGGATCAGATTCCACAGTCCCGGGATCTGGGATCAGATTCCACAGTCCCGGGATCTGGGATCAGATTCCACAGTCCAGGGATCTGGGATCAGATTCCACAGTCCCGGGATCTGGGATCAGATTCCACAGTCCCGGGATCTGGGATCAGATTCCACAGTCCCGAGATCTGGGATCAGATTCCACAGTCCCGGGATCTGGGATCAGATTCCACAGTCCAGGGATCTGGGATCAGATTCCACAGTCCTGAGATCTGGGATCAGATTCCCCAGTCTCGGGATCTGGGATCAGATTCCACAGTCCCGGGATCTGGGATCAGATTGTCCTGCTGAACACAGGCTGTTTACTTAATTTATATTCTGGGTTTTCTGTGATCTTCAGTCAAGGGCTGGCAGTTTGTCATTGAATTGGGATTACAGAATGTTTGCTTGTGAATTCCATGGAGCTAGATTTCTATATTTTGATATATTTTGGTTCTCCTGTATTATTCCAGTTCTGACTGGGGAATGTCGCCCAGCCATGGAATCCTGACCCAAAGCACTTTACAGCCAATGGCTGTTATAATGTAGGAAGTGCTAATATTTACATAGGAGCCCCTCACTCTAATGATGATCATGTCACCTGTTTTTGCAAAGTTTATTGAAGGATAAATATTGTCATGAAACTGGGAAAGCCCCCTGCTCTTTTCCAAATAGTGTTATGGGATCTTGTACATGCCCTTGCTGGGTGGGGAAGGGAGTGGGAAGGGGTCAGACAGTGAAAGAGGGGAACTCTGACAGTGCGGGAGATCCCATTGAAAGTTTGCCCTCCCTTGCTTCCATGTGATGGCCTGAACCCAAGGGGAAGGGAGGGGTTTTGACACTGTGGGGAAGGGCTTAACCCTCTGTGGGTCCAGTCTCTGCCACTAAATGTTACAGCAGCCAAGCTGCCGTCTGCCCCAGAAGGAATTCAACCTGCTTGCATCCTTGTGCTGTATCCTATTGAAGTTAGTGCAGGCAGTGAGTCTGCATCTGGGGTACAGCAGCTCACTGGTCTCCCCAGCCACACTCCTCTCATCCTGCACTCTCCATGGAGAGCTGGTATATGATAGCCCCACACAGAATCGGAATGACCTCTGGAGAAGTGGGAGGGCCGATCCCGCGGGCCTTTAGCATTATCGGCTGCCCTTCTGTCTCGATCACTCTTCAGTCTGACGGGAGCCAGCCAGCAGGAGCTCAGGAGGAAAATACCAATGTTAATTAGGGAAGTGGGGAACAGGGAATAGCGTGTCATACATTGTGGAAAGTGCCCATTCTTTAAATCGTTCTTCTATAAACATAGCTCAGCTGCACTGGGCATTTGCCCTCTGCGTGTGGCAGTGCCTGTCCACTCCTGTCTGTGGGCACAGATATTCCGAAATATCAGCATCGTTGCTGAGCTTTGGGTGTGTTTGAGTGAGTGTGCGGGGCACACTGGGGTCATGATTCATTGGACGTCCTTCAAGGTATGGGAGCAAATCCTCACACCCTCACACACACACATCCTCACACGTTCATTCATGTACACTCTGACAGGTATATTCTCTCGCAGCTTTACTTGGACGAGCAACCCTGGATAAATTTCCCTTTCCAATCTTAGCGACACTGAGAGCTGGTTTCGTGCCATTGGCGTCACTACTTTAACACATAATGAGGAGCTGTTTGTCACTGTTTAAAACGTTGCTGGCTCTTTTCCAACTGAAACCCTGATGTTCCAAGAGAAACTCATTCTAAAAAAGATATGTATTGTTTGTGGTTTCCAGGAGATGCTCATGGAGATAGAACGACAGGACTGCCAAGAGTTACAAATGGTCTGCCTATACCCACTGGTTATCCATGTGCTAATTTCTGCTGGGGTTTGGGGAATTTTTAGATATTGGTTTTGGGTTGTAATTGTCAGTTTTGCCTTTATTAGAATAGGTGACATGTAACAAGTGTCCATTATAAAGACATGGCTCTCAGACACTGTAGACTGTGGTGTGGATTATACAGGAGCAGGTGACGATGCTATGGGTAATATTGGTTCTGGTACTACAATTGGAAACCCAGGGTTTCATTGCTCAGCAATCAGCCTCCCCAGCTCCTTGCTCTGACCATCTTTACTCCTGTTGAGCACATCCTGCCTTTGCTTGGCTTCCATGCTGATTAGTTGTCAGGTCTTCAGATAGACAATGTGGAGCGTAGGTGTGCAAGGCTGCAGTGCATGTGGTGGAGACTGGACAATATTCTTAGCGTTGCTTCGCTAGTCCAAATTGTTGACTAGTTTCCCATTGGTTGTGTGGTTAGACCAGCACCGGGATTCTCAATTCCAGATAATGCTTCAGATCAAACCCTGCAGGCTACTTGGCTGTGGCTGCACGCTCAGATTTTCCCTGCTCGTTAAACTCCAGTCATATCCCTGCTTATACTGGGGGTGAGGGCAGGGAGAGGGGAAGTGGAAAGGAGGGGGGCGGGGGGGGGGAAGAGAACAGGAAGGAGAAAATGGGAAGGAAATGGGAGGACAGAAGGTGGGGAAAGGACGGGTAGGTTGTAGTAAGAGGATAGAGGCCAATTAGGGGCCTAAAATTAGGGACCTAATTTACATATGGAGGCAGGGGCATGGTTGAGGCATTAAATGAATACCTTCACCAAAGAAGATGATACTCCCCAGTCATAGTGAAAGAGGAGGTAATTGAGACACAAGACGAGCTAAAAATTGATAAAGAAGAGGTATTGGAAAGATTGACTTGTACTTAAAATTAATAAGTCACCAGGAGCCAATGGAATGCATTTGAGGAAACTGATGGAAGTAAATGTAAATTACAAAGGCTCATAATCTTCCAATGCTCTGTAGCTACAGGAGTGGTGCCAGGGAACTGAAGAATTGCAAATGTTACACCCCCTTTCAAAACAGGGTGTAAGGATAAACCTAGTGATTACAGACCAGTCAGCTTAACCTCGTGGTAGAAAAGCTTTTAGAAACAACAATATTGACAGTTATTTGAACAATTGTAATTAAGTAAGGAAAGCCAGCAAAGGTTTGCTAAAGGCAAATCATGTTTAGCTAACTTGATCGAGTTTTTTGATGAGGTAACAGGATCATTGCTGAGGGTAATGCTGTTGAAATGGTGTACATGGACTTCCAAAAGGTGCTTGATAAAATGCTACAAAATGGACTTGTCAGCTAAGTTGAAGCCCATGCAATAAAAGGGAGAGTGGCAGCATGAATATGAAATTCACTGAGTGACAGGAAACAGTGTAGTGGTGAATGGTTACTTTTTCAGGCTGGGGGGTCAGTATTAGGACACTGCTTTTCTTGATATGTATTAATGACCTACACTCGGGTGTGCAGGGCACAACGCAGATGATATAAAACTTGGAAATATTATGAATTGTGAGGATCGTAGTGATAGACTTCAAGAGAACATAGACAAGCTGGTGGAATGTGTGGAAACAGAGCAGATAAAATTTAATGCAGAGAAATGCAAAGTGATTCATTTTGTCAGGAAGAATGGGGAGAGGCAATATAAAATAAAGGATACAATTCTAAAGGGGGTGCAAGAGCAGAGAAACATGGTGGTACATTTGCACAAATCATTGAAGGTAGCAGGGCTGGTTAATAAAACATACAGGACCCTGAGCTTTATAAATAGAGGAATAGAGTACAAAAGCAAGGAAAAAAGCAAAATACTGCGGATGCTGGAAATCTGAAACAAAAACGGAAAATGCTGGAAAAACTCAGCAGGTCTAACAGCATCTGTGGAGAAAAAAAAGAGTTAATATTTCGAGTCTGTATGACTTCTTCAGAGCTGGAAGAAGCAAGGAAGTTATGTTGAACCTTTATAAAACACTGGGTTGACCTCAGCTGGAATATTGTATCCAATTCTGGGCACCCTACTTTAGGAAGAAAGTGAAGGCTTTGGATAGGATGCAAAAAAGATTTACAAGAATATTTCCAGAGATGAGGAGCTTCAGTTATGTGGGTAGATTGGAGAAGCTGGGACTGTTCTCCTTAGAGAAGAGAAGACTGAGAGGAGTTTTGATAGAGGTGTTCAAAATCATGAGGGGTCTGGACAGAATAAATCAATAGAAACTGTTTCCATTAGCAGAAGGGTTGAGAACCAGAGGTTACTGACTTGTGGTGAGTGCGAAATGGACCAATGGTGACATGAGAAAAATCCTTTTTATTCAGCGAGTGGAAAGCACTGCCTGAGAGTGTGGTGGATGCAGATTCAATTGTGGCTTTCAAAAGGGAATTGGGTAAACATTTGAAGAGAAATATTTGCGGGACTACAGGGAAACGGCTGGGGAGTGGGACTAGCTGAGTTGCTCTTCCAGAGAGCCAGCATGGACACAACAGGTTGAATGACCTCCTTCTCTGCTGTGACCATTCAATGATTTCATGATTCTATAGGGTCATAATGTCCAGTGACATTACCATTATGCTACCATCTCCCCCATTTAAATACAAGTTGTATTTAAATACACATTGTTGTTTTGTTTCCTCCTCTCCTGAAGGCACTGCCTCTAAGCAAGTAACAGGTTTCATGCTAAAACAAAAGCAAAAATACCTGGAAAAACTCAGCAGATCTGGTAGCATCTGCGGAGAGGAACACAGTTAACGTTTCGAGTCCGAATGACCCTTCAATAGAACTAAGTAAAAATAGAAAAGAGGTGAAATATAAACTGGTTTAAGGGTGAGTGGGACAGTTAGGAACAGGTTTCATGCTGAGTGTCATGTGTGAGACAATGAGTGCCAGCAGGATATTTGACTGTGAAAGTCATCACAGTTTATCCCAAATAGAAACAGAAAGTGCTGGAAACACTCAGCAGGTCCGGCAGCATCTGCTGAGAGAGAAACAGAGTTAACGCTTCAGAACTGAACTTCCGTTCTCAAGAAGAATCATATTTGACTCAGTTTCTCTCTCCACAGATTCTGCCAGACCTACTGAGCTTTTCCAGCATTTTTTGATTTTGTTTTTATTTCAGTTTTCCATCATCCTCTGTATTTTGCTTTTATGTTACAGCTTATCCCGATCCTCCCAATGCCCACATGTGTAGTTTCTGGCAGTGGGCTCCAGGGAGTGATTGGGACTGACATCACTTTTACCCTTTCTGCATCCTGAGGTTTTCTCAGCATCGAGCTGGGACTGGCTAACCTGGTGCAGATTGAGGTGAGACCATGGGCCCCTGTGCTCTGTGTTGCTCCGTACAGCAACACATGGTTTCTTTCCTCACTCAGTCACTGGGTAGTGCTGCACATTAACGTTAATTAAATCCACACGGCAGGTGAGGAGTCTCCTCACCTGCCGTGTGTGTCAGGAGTTCAGCAACAAAAAATTGTACTGAGATAGCCTTTAATGTAACAAAATGATTCACAGGAACATCGTGAAAGAGAGTATGACACCAGGCGCGTGAGGAGACATTAGGTTAGAGACTTTGGTGAGAGAGGTTGGTGTTAAGAAGTGTCTTAAAGGAGAAAAGCAGGGCCAATGAAAGTAAAAGGTGGGAATTCCAGACCTCAGGGCCCCAGCAACTGAAGACACGGCTGTCAATAGTGGAGCAATTAAAATCGGGGACGCACAAGAGGCCAGAACTGTGGGAGCACTGCAGGGTTGTAGAGAATGAGAAGATTTGGGTGGGCACTGCCCACCATTCTCTGCAATGGACAAGATTTCCGGCCAGCAGCATAGACTCCAACCACAGAGACAAAATGCCACCCATCACTACTATCTGAAGATTGCAGGCAGAGAACAGGGCCAGTTGTATTTGAATATGTTTCTCATGCTAACTGATTCTTAATCCAAATCTTCTTCTAAAATGTACACTGGTTTATTCTTCACATCTACCCAAGATTTGCTAGGTGCATCCTCACGGTGTTGGGTGGGTTGTCACAGTGTTGGGTCCGTTGTCATGGCACTGACTACAGTACCTGTTCCTGTCAGGAGTTCAGCAACAAAAAATTGTACTGAGATAGCCTTTAATGTAACAAAATGATTCACAGGAACATCGTGAAAGAGAGTATGACACCAGGCGCGTGAGGAGACATGTTCCTGGTGTGTGGGCTTGGACTGCATTCTTGTTGAGTATCCATGAGGATTCCAATGCTCTTTAGCCATAACTTCTTTGGAGGGACAACCACACAATATCAGCCCCTGTTTGTCAATAGGCCATTTAACACAGGGGTCCCCGCAGTCAAATCTGAACTTGTCCTTACATTATATTCACAGGAACCCTGACTGATTTTCCCATTTCTAATCCATAAACTTTAAGGCCAGTTCTAACACCTCAGTTGCCACTTGCCTGAGAACAGTTAACACAGCACAGCAAGGAGCTGAACCTGGGATTTTTTGATCTGTGTTTGCTCAGTACAACATTAGTCGAAGTCTCTTCCCACTTTGTTGTCAGGGATCAGTGAAATTGATCTTGTCAGAGATTCCTGATCATACACTGACACTGCCTGAATTAAAAGTAATGTGTGATCCTATATATGAGTATTCCCATTGCATAATGTGTGTAGGGATTTTGTGTTCGTCAGTAAACTCACAATTATCATGTTTGGCAATCAACCAGCACGCTCACCACATTTATTGAATATAAATCTTTTCATGTAGCATTATGATCAAACTGGTTGAGAATCTAAAATTCAGCTGCTTTATGTCGGCTCAGTTGGATCCAATTCTGATCTCTTGAGCAATTCTGATTTTAATCGCTCCATCATTGGTGGCATGCCTTCAGTTGCCAACGCTCTAAACTCTGGAATTTTCTCACCTAAGCTTCACTGCTTCTCTACCTCACATTCCTCCTTTAAGACACTCCTTTGACCAAGCTTTTAGTCAACTGTCTTCATATTTCTTCATGTGGCTTTACTACAAAGTGTCTTGGGACCTTTTTTAAAACTACACTGAAGATGCTATATAAATGCAAGCTGTTGTTGCAGTGCCATCTAGGACCAGCAGGTGTCTCTAACCAGCTTGCTAAATAAACACAGGAGTAAATCAGGAATAAATCTGAAGTGAATCAGGAGCAGACTATCCTTAAGGGACAACATCCCCACTTTATTCAGTATTTGGGCTGCAGATCTATAGAAAGCTGCTAAAATTCTCCTCCCA
Organism: Carcharodon carcharias; assembly: GCF_017639515.1. Taxonomy (NCBI): domain Eukaryota; kingdom Metazoa; phylum Chordata; class Chondrichthyes; order Lamniformes; family Lamnidae; genus Carcharodon; species Carcharodon carcharias. The sequence continues at coordinate 44,813,260 of NC_054491.1, forward strand.
GCATAATTGGCAGTAATTCTATGTGGAGCTTGGAAGTAAACCAGAACCCTGATGTCATTGAGAAGTTTAATGAGATCTGTTACTGAGAAAATCTTGACTGAATAGTGGGGAGGAGAGATGGGGAGTTCAGTTGTTTAGGAGAAACACATCCAGGTCCACTTTCTCTTAAGGTGAGGAGATGTGGATTAACCTGATTTAGGCTTGTGACTCCTAAACACAAGCTGCAGGATGAGTCAGAAGCTTGAATGTTAGAAAGCGCAGTCATCCAAGTACAAAGATCCAGTGTAACGATCCATTGCAGATACCCAAGTGCTGTGGTCAAGTGCATTCGCACTGGTACAGATGAACCTGGAGTAAGAAGCTTGTATATGGTCAGAAGGAAAAGCCAGTTCAAAACTGTCAAAAATGAGCACTACTGGAGTTCCATTTTCAGGAGTCCAAGACTGTTTGGACCAGTACCATTCATTTCCAAATTTTACTGACTTTTCCTGCTGGGAAAATGGATGGAAAATTGTGCAGGGTCTGAAATCTGATGCATGTCCCAGTTTGGAAGGAGTAAGCTGACAGAAAACTTGTAAAATCTGCCATTGTCTGTAAATAGCCTGGATCCAATATCTTGGGAAGGGTATCACACCTGCAGATGGGAGATTTTGTGAATTATGAAGAAGACAGAAGGATTATAAAATGACACAGACAGATTAGGTGATTGGGAGGTGCAGTTTAATGTGACGTTGAAATCACTGGCATATAAAATCAAACATGACTTTAGGGTGACCAGGTTTTCAAAAGTCAAAATCGTTACACATTGAAAAGCCATGGGAAGGTGGGGCTCCTTAGTGATTGGCATGTTGGGTGGCCAATGGCAGGAGTCTAGGGGAGGAGCAGTTCAGATGCTAAGTGGCATTGGGCAGTAGCATTGTTTTATACAAATTAGAATCATAGACCATAATTATGAGAATTTATATTGTGACCAGGGCCACACTTAGAATGAAATGGGCTGTAAACACTATCTCTTTTTTTCTATTAGATATTTGATTGCAGTTCTTTCTGGGTTATTTGCAATTAAGGACTGAACTTTCCCCTCTAAAGTTGTTTTGACCTAATCTGCTGACCCATGATTTTGATTCTCTGTCCAGGGCTCCTGTGAATCTCACTGCTCCAAACTGGCTTCCTTGTTGGGTCAGTGCTTCTTCAGTGGAAAGGTGGAGGTGGAAGGGTGCTACCTTTATAAGTGCTGCTTCCCATTGTTGGACACTGCTGTCAATCACCTGTCATCACCCAGCTGATTCCCTAGATGGAACATGAGGGGTGGGTTAAAGGGGGACAGGAACTCAGACATTTAAGCAATGTGGAGAAAAGTGTCAGGACACTGGGATGCTTAGGGAAAACCCCAGACTGTCCCAGCCAAACCCGGACGTCTGGTCACTCTGTTGTACTCTTGCTTCTGAGGCAGGAAAGTTGTGGGTTCAAGTCCCAGGCCAGGGCTTGAGCACAAAAATCAAAGCTGACACTCCAGTGCAGTACTGAGGGAGTGCTGCACTGTTAGAGATGCTGTCTTTCAGATGAGACTTTAAACTGAGGCCCTGTCTGCCCTCTCAGGTGGGCCTAAAAATTCCCAGGGTAGTATTTCAAAGAAGAGCAGGTGAGTTCCCTCCCGGCATCCTGACCAATGTTTTCCCTCAATGTATAAAAAAAAATTGTCTGGTCAATATCACATTGCTGTTTGTGGGATCTTACTGTGTGCATGTTGGCTGCTATGTTTCCAATATTGCAACACTTCAAAATTTCATTTGCTGTAAAGCGCTTTGGGACTTCCTGTGGCTATGAAAGGTGCTATATAAATGCAAGTGTTTCTCAAAAAGCTGCATCATCTACTGAACCCCAATAGAAAGCCCAATCCAGTCTCAATAAGTTTGATTTAACAAGATCCACTTACACTCAGTACTGAGTGAGCAGATCCCCCCAGTGTGGAGATTGGGTAGATCCCCTCTTCATACTGAGTTAGTAGATCCCTGTCAGTGTTATGAGTGAGCAGATTTCAGTACTGTGTGAGTAGATCTCTCAATGCTTAGTGAATAGATCCACTATCCCCTATTCCTTTCCCTGCTTTTACCTCTGCCCACCCACTTTCTTCACCTCTCTTTCCTGCCTCTGTCCTCTTCCTTCCACTTCAACTATGTCTGTTACTTTCCCCGTGTAATTTTCACTTTCTGCACAATTTTTTTTCTTTTTTTTTGCTTCTCTCTGTTACACATGCACATTGACTATTACTCTCCCCCCAAATCTGTTATCACTACCAGTCATGCTGTTGTCTGTTCATTACCCTCTCCCATGCCTGAGGTTCTCCCATTACCTTTTACTCTCTTTCACCTGCTACACTCTCCCTCTGTCTGTTATATCTCCATTTGCCTATTCACTACTCTGTCTCTGTTACACTCTTTGGCCCAGACTTACTTGGAGTCAGATCGAGTTGAGTCAGGAGCCTTTAAAAATGTTGGCAGAACCTGATTCCAGGATTCCCACACTCATTCCCAGTTTTAGCAATTTCTGCCGGCTTGGGATAAGGGTGTGTGTAGCTAGCCTGCATGCTGCACTCCCTCCCTTGCCGGGGGTGGGTAGTTTAAACCTCCCCTCCTGCAAATTTGATGAAATCATGAAATTCTGTTAGTTGGCATGGTTCACAGCACCTTTGAGGAGACATGAAGAGTAGCCATGGTGGAACTCTTGTTCCCTAGTCAGGAACCAAGAAAAAACCCAGCCATTTGGCTGTCCCTTTAAAATACATTGCTCCTCTTACCTTTTCATGAAGCTATCAATTAATCCCAGCCACCATTCATAGTATCAATGATAAAAAAGCTTTTATCCACTTCACACCTGTTAATCTTGTGTAAAGATACACACAGACATGTAAAAAATTCCTCAAAGAAAAATCAGCTTATTACAACATAATAAAGATTAATCAAACAAAGTTATCTCACTTCTCAGCAAGCTGTGTCAACATTGCCTGCTGAGCTGAGTTTATTAGCTATTCTTTGAACTCAGCCAAGCATTCAAAATGAGGCCACCTGGAAATCATATTCCTGCCCATATGTTCTAACTGCTTCTGTGGCCTCTTTAATAGAACTGGCTCTGTGGAGTCGGGAATTTTCCCAACTTACGTTTCCCGATTCCTTCATGAATCTGTTACTCTCTGTCAGTTACACCTCATCAATTGCACTCGCTGGGCTGGATTTTCCTGGCTGGGTTGTGATCCTGATGTTTGCTCAATTCTGGGTAAGGAACCCAAAAGTGGCTGCGGTGAGACCTCGTGTAAAAATTTTCCAGAGATGGCCCATTAAGAGGTCTGCCTCTGGGAGTCCTGTCCATTTCAGGATAGCTGGTATACCAAGGCCCCAATAGGAGGACCCGCCATGATGTCTGGGCTTCAGCCTCCGCAGATAGGAAGAACCCAGTGCCATCACCAACTTCCCACCAACTGGGCATTTAATGGGCATAATTAGCTACTCACTACCTCTGGGTGGGTAGTCACCGCCACATGGCCTCCCCCCAGCCTGGACAAGGCAAGATCGCTTGGAGGCGGGAGAGGGTTGTGGAGCTGATCTGCTGCACTATTTTCAACTTTCTCCCCCATTCTCACCAAGGCAGATTCCGTCCTCTGTGTCACTGCATCAAATGGGATTTTAGTTTAATTTCCCATTAAACATGCTACATAAAGTTAACTTAACAACATAAGTACAATTTTAATGATGTGACCATTGTTAATGCAATGTCAATCAGCCTCTCCAGCCCAGGATAGAACAATTTAAACTGTTGAGTCTCAAAAGTTCAAATTTCAAATGTTTTCTTACCTTTCGCTTCTTTTTTCTATCTTTCTTAATTCAATCCCCCTATCCACCACCAGCCCCCTCCCCCCGCCACACACACACACACACACACACCGGGTTTGACTTCAATTGTTCCTCTGTTTATTTCTTACACTTCCTTGGTTAAGGAGATAGTTTGTTGGTCCTGCTGTTCATTGAGGCTCCCTCGGTGCACTGTCATCAGCTCCCACTTCCAGCATGTTACTCTGCAAACAGGGCAGTTGAGACTAACTGAGTTGCTCTTGTGGCACGTCAGCATGGACAAGTTAGGCTGAAAGGCCTCCTTCTGTGCTGAAACCATTTGATTCTATGAAAAGATTTTGAGCCAAATGGTGCAGGAAAACAGCTAATAACCCTAATGGCTCTATATATAATGCATTTAAATAAAACTGCAGCCTTTAATGGCTGCGGTTTCTCACTGTCAGAATGCATTATCCCAGTGATGGGGAGTCAGCACTGATTATCTGGAGTGTGAAGGCAGGTGTTATTGGAAAAACTTATACCATGATCACCATCACACACCCACCTGGTGCAGTGATTTAATGCTTTTCAGATTTCTCTCTGCACCTTGAGACATTTTGCTATGTTAAAGCTGCTATTTAAATGATAGTTATTGTTGTTAGACATTATTTCAATTCAAGTGGTTGTTTAGCTTCTTCCTCTCTTTCTGACTCACAACAGGAAACAGGTTTCACCCTCTACTATTTTCTCCTGTGCAAGACAATGAGTGTCAGCGGAATATTTGACTGTGAAAGTCATCATAGCTTATCCTGAATAAAAACAGAAAGTGCTGGAAATACTCAGCAGGTCTGGCAGCATCAGTGGAGAGAGAAACAGAGTTAACGTTTCAGATCGAATATGACTCTTCAGAACTGAAATCTGAGACAATGACTTCCAGTGGAATATTGGACTGTGAAAGGCATCACAGCTGATCCTGTCCCCTCCCAATGCCCATGAGTATTTTCTGGCAGTACTGTGTACAGAATGATCTTTGTTTGCAGTTGATGCTAATTCCTCATGTGTTTCTACAGGGTCATCCTTGAGCCCGTACCCGTTGCTTTCAGTATCTCACCTCTCTCCAACTCTCACTGCGAGGATTCCACAGTTTCGGTCTCCTGCTCCATGCTCTAGTCAGACAGATCCAGCAGCTCTTGGGAATATTAGTCCCGCTGGCAGTGAGTGTGAAAGTGATCAGAGCATTGCTCGGCTAAAAAAGCCTCGGAGAAGTCGTACCATTTTCACTGAGCTACAGCTCATGGGGCTGGAGAAGAAATTCCAGAAACAGAAATATCTGTCCACACCAGACAGGTGAGTGAATGGGGGGAGGGGAGAGGGTGAGGGAGGGGGTTCACCAGCTTGGAGGTGGGGGAGGGGGATGTCCAGCTGGGAGTGTGGGGGAGGGAGTTGTCCACCTGGGAGTGTGAGGGATGGGGTTCTCCGGCAGGGAGTGTGGGGGAGGGGGATGTCCAGCAGCGAGCGTGGGGGATGGGGTTCTCCGGCAGGGAGTGTGGGGGAGGGGGTTGTCCAGCTGGGAGTGTGGGGGAGGGGGTTGTCCAGCAGGGAGTGTGGGGTTGGGAGTTGTCCAGTTGGGAGTGTGAGGGATGGGGTTCTCCGGCAGGGAGTGTGGGGGAGGGGGATGTCCAGCAGCGAGTGTGGGGGATGGGGTTCTCCGGCAGGGAGTGTGGGGGAGGGGGTTGTCCAGCAGGGAGTGTGGGGTAGGGAGTTGTCCAGCTGGGAGTGTGGGGGATGGGGTTCTCCGGCAGGGAGTGTGGGGGAGGGGGTTGTCCAGCAGGGAGTGTGGGGTAGGGAGTTGTCCAGCTGGGAGTGTGGGGGATGGGGTTCTCCGGCAGGGAGTGTGGGGTAGGGAGTTGTCCAGCTGGAAGTGTGGGGGAGGGGGTTGGCCAGCAGGGAGTGTGGGGTAGGGAGTTGTCCAGCTGGGAGTGTGAGGGATGGGGTTCTCCGGCAGGGAGTGTGGGTAGGGAGTTGTCCAGCTGGGAGTGTGGGGGAGGGGGTTGTCCAGCAGGGAGTGTGGGGTAGGGGGATGTCCAGTTGGGAGTGTGAGGGATGGGGTTCTCCGGCAGGGAGTGTGGGGGAGGGAGTTGTCCAGCAGGGAGTGTGGGGTAGGGAGTTGTCCAGCTGGGAGTGTGAGGGATGGGGTTCTCCGGCAGGGAGTGTGGGTAGGGAGTTGTCCAGCTGGGAGTGTGGGGGAGGGGGTTGTCCAGCAGGGAGTGTGGGGTAGGGGGATGTCCAGTTGGGAGTGTGAGGGATGGGGTTCTCCGGCAGGGAGTGTGGGGGAGGGAGTTGTCCAGCAGGGAGTGTGGGGTAGGGGGATGTCCAGTTGGGAGTGTGAGGGATGGGGTTCTCCAGCAGGGAGTGTGGGGGAGGGGGTTGTCCAGCTGGGAGTGTGGGAGAGGGAGTTGTCCAGCAGGGAGTGTGGGGGAGGGGGATGTCCAGCTGGGAGTGTGGGGGAGGGAGTTGTCCAGCAGGGAGTGTGAGGGAGGGGGTTGTCCAGCTGGGAGTGTGGGGGAGGGAGTTGTCCAGCAGGGAGTGTGGGGGAGGGGGTTGTCCAGCTGGGAGTGTGGGGGAGGGAGTTCTCCAGCAGAGAGTGTGGGGGAGGGGGTTGTCCATCTGGGAGTGTGGGGGAGGGAGTTGTCCAGCAGGGAGTGTGAGGGAGGGGGTTGTCCAGCTGGGAGTGTGGGGCAGGGTGTTCTCAGGTAGGGAGTGTAGAGGAGGGGGTTCTCTGGTGGGGTGTGTGGGGAAGGGTGGTTCTCTGGCGGGGTGTGTGGGGAAGGGGGGTTCTCCAGCGGTGAGTATGGGGGAGATTTTCTCTGGCCTGGAATGTTGGGGAGGGGGTTCTACAGTGGGGTGTGTGGGGCTGTGGGTTCTTCAAAGTGTATTCAAAAATGTGAATCCTGAAGGTTGTGTTGCCTACCTAGTGTCAGGGTAACAGACAGATATCATGAGATCATGACAATTCATCAACAGATGAGATCATGACAATTGGCAAGGAACTTGAAAAAGGACCAGTTAGAAACATAGAAACATAGAAACTAGGAGCAGGAGTAGGCCATTCGGCCCTTGGAGCCTGCTCCGCTATTCATCATGATCATGGCTGATCATCCAACTCAATATCCTGCTCCCGCTTTCTCCCCATATCCTTTGATCCATTTCGCCCCAAGAGCTATATCTAACTCCTTCTTGAAAACACATAATGTTTTGGCCTCAACTACTTTCTGTGGTAACGAATTCCACAGGCTCACCACTCTCTGGGTGAAGAAATTTCTCCTCATCTCAGTCCTAAATGGTCTACCCCGTATCCTCAGACTGTGACCCTTGGTTCTGGACTCCCCCACCATCGGGAACATCCTTCCTGCATCTACCCTGTCTAGTCCTGTTAGAATTTTATAGGTTTCTATGAGATTCCCCCTCATTCTTCTGAACTCCAGCGAATATAATCCTAACCCACTCAATCTCTCCTCATATGTCAGTCCCACCATCCCAGGAATCAGTTGATTAAACCTTCGCTGCACTCCCTCTATAGCAAGTACATCCTTCATCAGATAAGGAGACCAAAACTGTACACAATATTCCAGATGTGGTTTCACCAAGGCGCTGTATAATTGCAGCAAGACATCCCTGTTCCTGTACTCGAATCCTCTGGCTATGAAGGCCAAAATACCATTTGCCTTCTTTACCGCCTGCTGCACCTGCATGCTTACCTTCAGCGACTAGTGTACGAGGACACCCAGGTGACATTGCATATTCCCCTCTCAATTTATATCCATTCAGATAATAACCTGCCTTCCTGTTGTTGCTACCAAAGTGGACAATCTCACATTTATCCACATTATACTGCATCTGCCATGCATTTGCCCACTCACTCAGCTTGTCCAAATCACACTGAAGCATCTCTGCATCCTCCTCACAGCTCACTCTCCCACCCAGCTTTGTGTCATCTGCAAATTTGGAGATATTACGTTTAATTCCCTCATCTAAATCATTAATATATATTGTGAATAGCTGGGGTCCCAGCACCGATCCCTGCGGTACCCCACTAGTCACTGCCTGCCATTTGGAAAAAGACCCGTTTATTCCTACTCTTTGTTTCCTGTCTGCCAATCAGTTTTCTATCCATCTCAATACATTACCCCCAATCCCATGTGCTTTAATTTTACATGCCAATCTCTTATGTGGGACTTTGTTGAAAGCCTTCTGAAAGTTGTTGTGGTCCATGTTGGAAGAAAGGACATAGGTAGGAAGAGGGAGGAGGTCCTGCTGAGGGAGCATCAGGAGTGGAGTCTAAATTCAAAAGCTGGACCTTGAGCGTAATAATCTGGATTATTGTCTGAACAACATGCAAATTAGCATAGGAGCAGAGAGATAAGGAGAATAAGCATGTGGCTAGGAGGTTGACATGGGAAAGAGGAATTCCTTTTCATGGGGCACTGCAACCAGGAAGGAGATGTATCGATGGGACAGGGTCCACCTGAACCCATGTCCAAGGGGAGAGGGTAAATAGGGAGGTAGCAAAGGCTTTAAACTAGTAAGAGTAGGGGAATGGTGGGGGAGGGCTGCAGTGTGGGGAGGGATCTACAAGAAACATAAACAGCCTAACTGTAAACAGGATAGGTCAGGAGAAATTAAAAAAGAATAAAGTAAAGAAGGACATTGATGGCAGGGGAATAGTAGAGTCTGGGAGAATGGGAGTCTATAAAGATGGGTAAACATAAAGTGAGAGGAAATACTATTAAAAATGCGTTAAAATGTCTGTGCAGTAATGCATACAGAGTCTGTAATAAAACAGGGAGCTGGAAGCAATCATACATTGGAAGGAACCAGGCATAGTCGGGATTACTGAGACATGGCTACAGGAAATCCAGGTCTGGGAATTAAACATTAAACATGGGGAGGTGGTGGCGTAATGGCATTCTCACTGGACTGGTGTTCCAGAGACCCAGGTTAATAGTCTGGGGACCTGGGTTCGAATCAATGGTGAAACTTGAATTCAATAAAAATCTGGATATAAAAGTCTGATGATGGCTATGAAACCATTGCTGATTGTCATGAAAACCCATCTGGTTCACTAATGTCCTTTAGGGAAGGAAGCTGTCCTTACCTGGCCTGGCCTATATGTGACTCCAGAACCACAGAAATGTGGTTGACTCTTAAATGCCCTCTGAACAAGGGCAATTAGGGATGAGCAATAAATGCTGGCCTAGCCAGCGATGCCCACATCCCACGAGCAAATAAAAAAAAACATATTTAGAAGAGAACAGGGAGTTGGAGTGACTGCACTTATTCAGGATAATATTATGGCAGTAGAAAACAGGAATGCACTTTTAGCAAGACAAAAGTAGAATCCATTTCCATAGAGAAAAGTTGATAAATGATCAAACATACTAATTAGTGTCCTCTAAAGACTACCTCATAGTGGAAGGGAGATGGAGGAAGAAATATGCAAACAAATTAGGGACTTGCGAATATTAGAATAATAATCATGAGGGATTTCAACTAACCTGATACTGAGTACAGAGGTAGGTAAAGGGGATAAGGGAATGAAGTTCCCACAATGTGTTTCTTATCCCTTCCTAACCCAATGTGTAAAAAAAAGCTCAACAAGGAAGATTCACTACTGGATCTAGTAATGGGGAATGAACCAGAGCATTTAAGAGAAGGAAAAGTAGGGGAGCATCTAGCTAATAGTGACCATAATATAATATGCTTTAAGATGATGATAAAGAAGTACATAAAAATGACAAAAATAGGTTACTTGATTGGAGAGAAGCTGGTCTTGAGAGGCTGAGATTAGAACTTGGGAAAATAAAATGAGCAACAATATTCATAAATAATGTAGAACAATAATGGAAAACATTTAAAACAGTGTTTAACAGAGAGCAGGGAAAATATATTCCACTAATAGGAAAAAACAAACTAAACATTAGTGAGACTGCATGGATTAATAAAGACACAAGGGAACAATTGAGGGTTAGGAAATAGGCACACATTAAGTAAACAGACAGCAGTGGAGCAGGATTAGAGAATATGAAGAGATTGGGAAAGAAGTTAAAAAAATAATTAAAAAGGCAAAGAGAAACAATGAAATAAAATTATAAAATAGTAAAATATTTCACATTGTTATAATCCTTGGCCAGAGCCCCAGGTTGTTGGTAAGATCTGGTTAGGGACAAATAATGTTTTGTTTAAAGTAGACAAAGCATGGGATTCAAGACACTTGTTCAATGAAGAAAACCACAAGATTCCATGGATTTTGAACAAACAAAAATAAACTTTGCTATACAAGGTCAGAAAGATAAAACAATTTACAATATCTATCTTATAATCTAATATTCAGAGTAAGTATGAGGCACATTTGAATTAGCAAGCTAACTGGGGTTGAACACACCCCACTACACAATAAATGGCAGATGCGACCAAGTCAGAGTCCATGGATTTCTCAGCAACCCACTCAGATGTCAGTAACACTGTGAGTTAACCAAATCACTGAAATTCTGTCTCTCTCATGAGGGATTCCAGTCTTAATCTTCAAATATCTAACCTGGGAATTATCTCCGAAAGTTGCTCCAACTCAGATAGCATTAGCAATGGCGCACCTTACAGGGTTTCAATCTTGTCTCCTAAGATTTTGTTCTCCTCGATTCCTGAGTACACACTCGAACACCAGCTCACAAGCACAATTTCAGCTTTTTGGCTGCGCTAACCAGAACACTACTGCTCCTAAGGGGTACTTTCATCTTAATGGCCTGCAACATGGAGTCATTGATCTTCAGCTGCCTTCTTGGATCTTCAGGAATTCTCCTGAGCCCACTTCAATTACCAGGGCTTCCCTTGTGCCCTCATCCCTTAAAGTCTGTGCCCCACAGCCCTTTTCCTATTTGGAGGCTGTTTCCCTACTCCTTTCTTTTTAACTGAACTGGGACCTCTCCCTATCCTTGTCCCCTTCTGAGACACTTCTTTTGGTACCTCCCCCTGTCCCATCTCCCTCTGGGGCCTCTCCCTGTCCCCTCTCCCTTGTTCCCTGCCTGGGACATTTCTCTTGTATGTTGCTGCACCCCCGGTCACCTGACACACATTTTCATGCCGTTTCCATGTACTCATTTGTACTGGGCCTAAAAAAAATGTAAAAATGTCGGTGTTGGTTCCGGCCTGCGCATGTGCAGAAGCTCTGAGGCCTGTTGAGAGTTGAAGTTCCTGATTGCCGCACTCTCCAATGAGATAAATTTGGGCTTCATAACAACAGACACATCAATAAAAAAGGAAGGCTGTGATGGGATAGGACCATGAAGGGATAGACAGGATAATACCGCAGGTAATGATTGAGAGATGGCAGAAGGTTGAATAATTATTTTGCTTCAGCATTCACCAAGGAGATAGAATAGGCAGACAGAACATTGAATGATGAGATTAGGATCTCATTTAGAGCGTTTAAAATAAAAAGGAGATGCATTGAATAAACTAAACAAACTCAAAGAGGATCAAACCACTAGGGAAGAGATAGCAGAGGCAACATTATTCATATTGAATAATTTGTTAGAAAAAGGTGCAGCATCAGAGGACTGGCTACTATAACATTAATATGTAAGAAGGGGGACAGAAAGTGTCCAGGGAATTATAGACCTGTCAGTTTAACATTGGTTAAGTAAGGGGAATAATGAATTCCTTAACAAAGAAGCGAATAGAAGAACATCTAGAAATAAGAAATATAATAATGAGTAGTCAGCATTTATTTCAAAAGAAAGAAAACAAATCTTACCTGACCAAACATATTGATATTTTGAAGGAGGTAACAGAGAGAGTAGACAATGGTAATGTAGTAGGTGTAATTTATCTGGATGTTCAAAAGGCCTTTGCTAAGGTTCCCCATAATAGACTAATGAATAAGGTCAGAGAATGTGGAGTAAGGGAACAAGTGGCAGAATGGATTGCCAACTGACTTGAAGACAGAAAGCAGAGAGTGGCAGAAGGTTGTTCTACAAAGTGATGTTCCGCAAAGATCAGTGCTGGGACCACTGCTGATCACAATTTATGTTAACAATTTGGAATCAAAAACACAATTTCTAAATTTGCGAATGACACCAAATTGGTGGGGGTGGGGGGGGGGGGAAGACAATACTGAGGAGGACTGCAACAAATTACAGAATAAACTTACAGAATGGACAAATAATTGGTAAATGAAGTTCAACACTAGTAAATGTGAGGTAGTGCATTTTGGGGGAAGAATAGGGAGGTCATTCATTACTTGGAAGATGCGAATCTGGAGAGGCAGAGAATCAAAGACGGGAGATGTGTGTCATGTAATGTCACTGAAATAGTAACCCAGAGGTCTAGGCTAATTCACTGAGGGCATGGGTTTAAATCCCACCATGGGCAGCTGGTGGAATTTGAATTAAATTAATAAAATCTGGAATTGAAAGCTAGTCTCAGTAATAGTGAGCATAAAACTATCACCAATTGTTATAAAAACCCACCTGGTTCACCAATGTCCTTTAGGGAAGGAAATCTGCAACCTTTACCTGGTCTGACCTACATGTGACTCCAGACCCACAGCAATATGTTTGAATCTTACCTGTTCTCTGAAATGGCCGAGCAAATCATTTCAGCTCAAGGGCAATTAGGAATGGGCAATAAATGCTGTCTTTGCCAATGACACCCACATCCCATGAAAGAATAAAAAGAGAAAAGGATCTCAGAGTATAAATACATAAATCATAAAAAATTGCACCACAGGCCATTAACAAAAAACCAAGCACTAGGCTTTATTCTTAGAAGGATAGAATTGAGAAATAGGGAAGTTATGCTGCTATATCAAGCCTTAATTAGACCCACACTTAGAGAACTGTGTGCTGTTCTGGTCACCATAATATGAAAAGGATGTAAAAACATTGGTGTCAAGATTTATAAGGATAACAGAAATACATGGACATATATATCAGGAAAAGATTGACAGGCTGGGCCATTTCTGCCTTGAAAAAGGAAGGCTCGAGAGTGACCAAATAGATGTTTTGAAAATTCTGAAATGTTTTGATAGAGTGGATACAGACAGAATGTTTCTCATGTGGGGAAGAGCATAACTAGAGACCGTCAATATAAGATAGTCACCAAGAAATCCAATAGGGGATTCAGGAGGAACACCTCTACCCAGAGAGTAGTGAGAACTTGGAATTCCCTATCAGAGAGTAGATGAAGTGAATAGTATAGATACATTTGAGGGGAGGCTAGAGGAAAAAGGAAATAGAGGTTTATGATGGTAGATTTAGATGAGCAAAGATGGTAGGAGACTCAAGTGAACCGGCATTGACTGGTTGGACTGAATGGCCTGTTTTTGTGTTGTATATCGCATGCAATCCTATATAAGGGTGTGGGGGGAGTGAGTTCTTTGGCAGGGATGTGGGGGAGGGTGCACATGCTATTAGATTGTCTCTGCTCCCTGTTGTCTCACAGCGAGATATGATCACTATATCAAAAAGGATCCATTGCAGAGCTGCAGTGGGGATTAGAACCAGTCAAGTGTTATATTTGAGGAAGTTGAATGTAACTGGTTGCTGAGAACAGAGCAGGAGTTGTAGCTGTATGTTTGTTGCTATTGTTTCCATAGTGATGGTTGTTTGTGCAGTACACCTGACATGACAGTTAATCCCAATCTATACAAGACAGAGAGGAACATTTTTGTGGGTTTAGCTAATGGTCTAGTGATACAATAAAACTATTCAGAACATCCCCAGTGATTACATTTTCTCCAGGCTGTGAGTGACACACTAAACTCCAGGAAATCCACTCCTAAGACATTGGTAAAACTTGTGTTACCCACATTTACAACTCCTCAGAAAAGCATCAAACACTTATTTCAAACTCCTTTCCCTGCTCTTTCTTGCATTGATTCACAGAAGCAGTAGTGGATTTTGATTTTGTTGCTATTACTCTACTGGCGACATCCATAGTCTGGTAGCAAGATCTGATAGTGCATACCCCAGCTGGTGTCAACATATTTTTTTCCTTTCAAAGGTTCTCTCTCAGATTTTCTTGTGGCTATGTTTGATTTTTGGGGGCTACTTTTTGGTTTTCAGGGGCTCTTTAGATCTAAAGATTTAGGTTAGAAACCAAACTGTTCTCGAAGTGGGAATTTGCAAACTTGCTTCACGCCTCCATGAAAGGATATTAAGGAAATGAGAGACTCAATGCTAGGCAGGCGGCCAAGAATCCAATGATAATGAAACAGTTTTATTTCATGCACCTTCACAACCACCTCCCACCCTCTGCACTGACTCCCCGCCCCACCATTATCCTTCCCCCGTGGCTAATATTAAAGCAAATTCAAGGCCTGGAAAGTCAGGCTCTTCTGGGCTCTCAAAGCTTTCTACACATCAAACTGTTTTTTTTTTAAAAGAAAACACACCGATGGCCAGAAAAAGCTTGTGTACAGACAGACACGTCTATAGCAGAAACATTTAAAGAGCAATCTAAGGGGAACTGAAAAAGCTGGATTTCCGCTAAATTATTTTCCCCCTTTACCCCAGTTCTCTCTATTTTAATCTTTACTCCCAAACTAATGTTTTGGACAAATATATAAGAGGAAGAAAACCCACTGGAAAGGATTTAACCTTTTTAAAAAAATTTGGTTGTTGTTATTCCAGCAGTGGTTTATAAACTTGATAACCATCTGCAGGAGGAGGCGTTTAGAAGGAAAAATAAAGAATATTTAAAAACAATAGGAATTGGGAATTCTTAGTCATAAATAAATAAAATAAACTGTAAATGTGAAAGTGAATAACATTGCCAGTTACCCACACTCTTTCTCTTTCTCTCTTACAGACACATGCACTCACTCACTCTCTCACACACTCACTCTCTCACACACTCACTCACTCTCTCACACACACTCACTCACTCTCATGCTTGCGCTCTCTCGTGCTCTCTCTCTCTCTTTCACAGACACACACTCGCACTCTCTCTCTCTTTCACAGACACAGCCAGGGCCACTTACCTGCACTGGATTCACCACATTTTAGCCTCCCTCTTTCATGTCTTTTCCATGTTGCTGCTCCTGCTCCTCCAATCACAGGTGCAATGTGTGTATCTGTTCTTTCTGTCTGTAAAGAACAGGGCCCTGTGTATTAATAAATGTAGCTTCCAGTTCACATAAAAATGCAACACTCCAAGTCTGACTGACAATCTTAAATTGGCTGTCAGTGTAATTCTTAGCGCAGTGAAGATTATTTAGCAAATGTTGTCCAATCATAGAATCACACCTAATGTTGGACACTGTGTTTTGAGTTTTGCAAGCACGGGCTGGTTTAGTGTGATCTGTACCTTGCCCATTGTGAACAGCAGAAGGGGCATGCTATTTGATATGATCTAACAGTCTTTAGGTGTATGGCCTACATACCTGGCATCACACTGGCACTGAAATTTATCTACCATATTACTCAATTGTGTGGTAGGCAGAACGTCTTTTTGGCTTGACGGCAGCATCCTGTTAGTGGTGAATACCACTCATGTTGTACTGCATTGTAACAGTGTGAAACAGCTAGCTTCACATTTTGCAGAAATTTTTGAGATACCTTGCCATTCCAAGCTCATCTGAGGTAGACAGGGCACTTTGCAGGACTGAAAATGAAGGCCTTGGGCACATTAATGATTGGGCACGATATACAGTGTGAAATGATCAGATCAGGGTTGCTATTAACCGGGAGGATATCTTTGATGTGCCCAATTTCAGCATCAAGCTTGCATGGAAGGCAAATAGCTCGGGCCCTATTTACGAGATTGCAAATAAGGCCAATCTTATAGCACGTGGAACATTCAATGTGATTCCGTGATTGGACAACATTTGCTAAATAATCCTCAGTGTGCTAAGAATTACACTGACAGCCAATTTAAGATTGCCAGTCAGGCTTGCAGTGTAGTGCATTTATGTGCACTGGAAGTTGCATATATTAATACACAAGGCCCTGTTCCTTGCAGACAGAAGGAACTTGTACACTCATTGTGCCTATTTTGGCTAAACAAAATAGACATTCGCTTGTTCATTCCCCAGCGCAATGCCTTGGATAATCGGAGTCAAAGCTGCCTGGTTTAAATTTCAAACAATGCTTGGCATGTAACTGTCAGTCACCATCAACTGGTGCATTCTTCATGGCAACAGCTCTACCACTCAGAGTCCACTTGGCGACCAATCAGCACTGTCTTCTCATACAGTATATGTTGTTCCTCTGAAATTGCTATTTTCTTGAGAACTGTCCTGATGAGTGTAAGACAAAAAACTTCGACAAAAAATACCTCTTTTTTCAGCAATACTCAAGTTTTGCACTGTCAACTGACTTTTTGTATACAAAACTAAATTATCAAAGATTATGACAAGAAATATAAAGTATTGTACAGACACATAGATAAAAGAAAAATCAGGATAGGGTCACTGATGGATGTACATCAAACACACACAGGTGACGGCAGCAAAAGAGTCAAAATATTAAATAATTACTTTGCCTCAGTATTTGGGGAGATAAAAAAGTGAACATGACATTAAAGGAAGAGCTCAAAGGAGATAAAAACATTTAGGATAAAAAGGGGGGAAATAATTGATGAAGTAATCAAAGTTAGATAAGAAAGCACCCCCGGTCTGGATTAATTGCATCCGCGCATATCAAAATAAGTTAGGGAAGAGATAGCAGAGGCACTGTTACAGTGTATAAAAATTATTTGGAAAAAAGAATAGTGCCAGAGGATTGGCAGACAGCTTATGTGATTCCTATAGTTAAAAAGGAAATAGAACAAATCCAACGATTTTTAGACCAGTTAGTTTAATGGTCAGTGGCAGTAAAGAAGCTGGAATCTTTATTAAGATTTAATTTAAAAACACATTTAGAAACTGAAAATAAAGTAAAGTGCAGTCAACACAGATTTTAAAACACCTTTGAAGAAGTAACAGAAAAAGTAGACACTGGTATTACAGTAGATGCAATATAATTAGACTTTTAAACAGCCTTTGATAAAGTACTGCACAACAGACTCATGATTAAGGTCAGAATATGTGGAATCAGGGAAAAGTAGCAGAATGGTTACAAGTCAAAAAAAAAAGAGAGAAGGGTTTAAGTCTTGTTACTCAGACTGATGGAAGTTAGGAAGTAGTGTTTCATGGGGACCATTGTTGGAATCACAATTTACATCAACAATTTAATTGGAAGTATAATTTCAAAATTTGCAGATAACACTAACTTAGGTGGTATTGTTAATAGTAAGGAAAACTGTGACAAAACACATAAATAACTTGACAAATGAATTTCAACGTAAGTGGGAGGTGGTATATTTTGGTAGGAAGCATATGGGGGTCCACACACTGCTTGGAAAATAAATATAATTGGGGTAGAGGCACAACAGATTGAGAAGTAAAGATGCACAAATCACAAAAAAGAGTGAAATAGGTTAATAAAGCTAAAAAAGCAAGTAAATTAAACACTGGGGTTCATTTCTAGAATGCCAAAAGTGAAAGCAGAAAAATTAGATTAACCCTGTATTGAATGTTGGTTAGACAACACTTGGGGTATTCTTTACAGTTCAGGTCTCCCAATTATTAAGAGGATATGGCAGCAATGGAGAAAGTGAAAAAAAAAAGATTGACAGAATGAAACCTGAACTGAGAGGTTATAATTATCAGGAAAGATTAAACAGACCAGGGCTGCTTTCTCTAGAAAATTGAAGGCTGAGGAGTGACTTGAGAGGTCCTTAGATGATGAAAGGTTTTGATGCGGCAGCTGTAGAGAAGGTAGTTCTGCTTGTGGAGGTGTCCAAAACAAGGCACTATGGATTTATTAGTGACTGTCTTATACCCAAAGGGAATCAGGAGAAAGTGTTTTACTCCAAGTGGTTAAAATGTGGAACTTGCTTTTACATAAGTATTTGAGGCAAATAACATAGAAGCAATAACAAATAATAATAATAATAACAAATAACATAGATACCCTTAATTGAAGCTGGATAAACAAATGAGGGAGAAATTAGTGAAAGGGTATGTTGATGGCGCTAGAGGAAGTTAAGTGGGAAGAGGTTTGTGTAGGGTGTAAACACCAACATAGACCATTTGTGCAGAATATCCTGTTTCTGTGCTGTAAAACTCTATGTAAACACTATTGTTATGGAGGCAAATAAATCAATCAATTTGCACACAGCAAGGTCTCACTGTGTACTCTAATTACCCCTCACTTTGTAACTCTAATTAACCTCTCACAGTGTACTCTAATGACCCCCCCCCAAGGTGTACTCTAATCACCCCCCGCAACAGTGTACTCTAATGAACCCCCCCATGGTGTACTCTAACCACCACCCCCCCCTCCCCCCACGGTGTACTCTAATCAACCCCCGCACGGTGTACTCTAATGACCCCCCCACGATGTACTCGAATGACCCCCACCACGGTGTACTCTAATCAGCCCCCCACAGTGTACTCTAATCAACCCCAACGGTGTACTCTAATTACCCCTCACCATGTACTCTAATTACCCCCTCACCATGTACTCTAATTACCCCCTCACTGTGGGGATAAAGGAGAGCCAAGAAATTGATAAAAAAAGAGAAAATGGAATATGAAAGTAAACTCACGAAGAACATAAAAAATGGATTGTAAAACCTTCTATAGGAACGTAAAGAGGAAAAGATCAGAAAAGACAGATGTGGGCCCATTACAAGCAAAGACAGAATCTATAATGGGAATAAGGAACCGGCTCAAAAAGTGAATATTTTGTGTCTGTCTTCATGAAGGTGGATATAGAAAACCCCTGAAATGTTAGGGAGCCAAGAGACGATTGAGATTAAGGATCTGAAAGAAATTAGTATTAGAGCAAAAAAAAAAGTTCTGGAGAAATTAACGAAGATGAAAGTTGAAAATTCTCCTGGATCTGATGATTTACATCCCAGAGTGTTGAAGGAGGTGGCTGTAGAGATAGTGAAGGTGGTCATCTTCCAAAATTCTATAGATTCTGGAACAGTTCCTGTAACTGAAAGGTAGGAAATGTAACTGCACTATTTAAGAAAGGAGGGGGCAGAAAATAGGGAATTACAGACTGGTTAGCCTAACATAGTAGTAGGGACAATGCTAGAAACTATTATCAAGGATATGATAACTGGACGCTTAGAAAATAATAGTAGGATTGGGCAGAGTCAACATGGATTTATGAAAAGGAAATCATTTTTGAAACACCTGTTGGAGTTTTTTGGGGATGAGTCATCTAATTGCCCCATCACAGTGTACTTTAAATACACCCTCACCGTATGTTCTATTTACCCCCTCACTGTGTACGTTAATTACCCCCCACCGTGTGCTCTAATTTCCCCCTCACTGTGTGCTCTAATTTCCCCATCACTGTGTGCTCTAATTGCCCCCTCATTGTGTGTTCTAATTTCCCCTCACTATGTGCTATAATTTCCCCCTCATTGTATGCTCTAATTTCCCTCTCACTGTGTGCTCTAATTGTCCCCTCACTGTGTGCTCTAAATGCCCCTCACTGTGTGCTCTAATTGCCCCCACATTGTGTGCCCTAATTTCCCCCTCACTGTGTGCTCTAATTTCCCCCTCACTGTATGCTCTAATTTCCCCCTCACTGTGTGCTCTAGTTGCCCTTCACTGTGTGCTCTAATTTCCCCCTTATTGTGTGATCTAATTACCCTTCATTGAGTGCTCTAATTTCACCCTCATTTTGTGCTCTAATTACCCCTCATTGAGTGTTCTAATTGCCCCTCACTGTGTGCTCTAATTGCCCCCTCACTGTGTGTTCTAATTTCCTCTCACTGACTGCTCTAATTACCCCTCACTGTGTGCTCTAATTTCCCCCTCACTGTGTGCTCTAATTGCCCTTCACTGTGTGCTCTAATTTCCCCCTCATTGTAAGCTCTAATTACCCTTCATTGAGTGCTCTAATTTCACCCTCATTTTGTGCTCTAATTACCCCTCATTGAGTGTTCTAATTGCCCCCTCATTGTGTGTTCTAATTGCCCCTCACTGTGTGCTCTAATTGCCCCCTCACTGTGTGTTCTAATTACCCCTCACTGTGTGCTCTAATTACCCCTCACTGTGTATTCTAATGACTCTGCTTTGTGTATTATCTCAGGTTGGATCTTGCACAGTCACTGGGATTAACTCAGCTTCAAGTGAAAACCTGGTACCAGAACCGAAGGATGAAGTGGAAGAAGCTGGTGAGTGCGGTTCATGTGCTTGATGTGTCTGAGCAGAGTTTGCAATTGGATCTTGGATTGGTGTTTAGCAATGTTATTGTAAAATCAGTAAAATATTTTAAACAAAAGAGAGAGCCCATGGCAGTTTTTGAAAATTCTTTCACAGCATGTGGGTGTCACTAGCTAGGCCAGTTTTTATTGCTTATCCCCAATTGCCCTTGGGAAGGTATTGGTGAGCTGCTATCTTGCTGCAGTCCAAGTGGTGTAGGTACACCCACAGTGCTGTTAGGAAGGGAGTTCCAGGATGTTGATCCAGTTAGAGTGAAGGAACGGCGATATATTTCCAAATCAGGATTGTGAGTAACTTGGAGGGTAACTTCCATGGGGTGATGTCCCCATGCATCTGCTGTCCTTGTCCTTCTTGGTGGTAGTTGGTTTGGAAGGTGTTGCAATGCCTTTTGTAGATGGTATACACTGCTGCCACTGTTTGTTTGTGTTGGAGGGAAGGAATGTTTGTGGATGAGGTGCTGATCAAGTGGGCTGCTTTGTCCTGGATGGTGTTGAGCTTCTTGAGCGTTGTGGGAGCTGCACTCATCCAGGCAAGTGCGGAGTATTCCATCACACTCCTGACTTATGCCTTGTAGATGGTGGACAGGCTTTGGTGAGTCAGGAGATGAGTTACTCGCCACAGGATTCCCAACCTCTGACCTGGGGCAGAATCATCCCAGATTTGCACTAAGTGCAGTAGTGGGTAGGGAAAACGATGTTTTACCCGCTGGAAGCAATCACGGCTTCTCACACCGTATCATCCCAAACCTGCTTCATTAATTATGCATTCCCGGGAAACACGCTCTCTTCATGGTGGGTGGGCTCTCATTCGCCCACCACGCCATCACCTGGCCACTTCATCACGCCGGGTGTCACATTTAAAGTCCAACGGCCGGTACACCTCTTCATGCTTCCAGCACAGGACTGCCACACAGAAGACAGGATGGCAAAAAAACTGCAGCCCCTCGGTTTAATAATGCGTCCCTCTAGCGCCTTTTGGATGCCGTGGAGGCACACCGTGATGTCCTCTACCTCTGCTCTGGCTGCAGTAGGGCAGTGGCATCACCAACAAGGCTTGGGAGGCAGTGGCAGTGGTGATCAGCACCAATGTCCTGTTAAAGAAGACAGCTACCCAGTGCAGAAAAAGAATGAATGACTCTGTTCTGCCAGGGTAAGTCGCTCTTCTCATCACTCTCAACTTACACACTCACAAACCCATCATACACCCACAGGGCTATCACTCACTGGCGATTCAAGGGACATCACCATTCACTCTCTCACACACACCTTCATTGTCCTCATCCTGTCCATGGGACCACTCACCACCCACACATGCCAGGCATACTTATCACCTGGACTGGCAGGTGTCCCGCTTACAGTCTCTCCATGGCAGTTCAAGCTGGCACACAACAGCAGGGAGAGGTCGCTTATCGGTGAAGGAATACCTGACATCAAGGTCCTCATGGACTTTGAAAATAGGGCCATCTAACTGGCCAGTGAGGATCTGGTCCTGTGCTGGCGGTGAGGTTGGTGCTGCTCTACCAAGTGAGGATCCAGCTGTGCAACATCCATCAGATGACCAGGCTGTGAGTGATGTGTCCTCTTTCACAGACCACTGCCAAGCATTAATTATCTCCCCTTGATTTCACAGGCACATCTGCCAAACAGCCAACAAAGTCCATGATCCAGGCCTCCAATCAAGCTCCGAGGAAACTCAGAAGAGGAATCTGCTGAAACCCTCCCTGAAGTCCCGTCACAGAGTTCACCCACATGCTCCACCAGCAGAAACACACACCTCATTGGGACTTAACTTTAAGGTAGCCTCAGGATCACAATCTGGTGAGCACACCACACTTTCTGATCCACAACAGGCAGCAGCAGGGATTTTCCAAATCCCTGGCACTCAGAGGGCTGCTGGAGGCCAGAACGTTGCTGAGTCTGAGTCAGATGACAAGCCTCTGGACTCGGTGATGTCACAGTTGCTTGCAAAGGCAAGCTCGGGAATATCAGGAAGGGATGTCCGCTGCACTCCTCAGATTGCAAGGCACGTTGGAGGACTCCATCCATCTTCAGGCTAAGGTGATAGCACCGGCATTGCAACGCACCAAGGTCAACACTGGTAGGATGGCGGCTGCCATGGAGGGCTTGATCCTGGACATCACTCTTGCGCTGCTGCAGGAGCTTAACTCCATTGCTGATGCCATCGTTGATCTTCAACAGTATGTGTGCGAGAGGGGTGTGGGGCAACCAGATCTCACTCCAGCTACCCCTTCTCCTCAAAGAATCAGCCAGGAAGGAGGATCAGCAGGTGTACCTCCTGGAGCCGTCCATCCAGGTGATTCCGGGAATGTCCGGCCCATCCGAATCCCCTCTTCCTGTGACCCCAGCAGCTCCAGCTCCACAGGGCGAGGAGGGGTGCCATTGCCACACAGCAGGATCCTGAAAGCTGGCCAGGGCCCTCCAAGTCTCGGCCCTCCAGAGGACGCCTGCCAAAGCCATCACAGACAGGGTGTCACAGTCAGCAGGCTGCCTCCATCTCCGCCGTGGATGGCCACAGTGGGGAACACTGAGATGTAGCAGCAGGGTTAGGAAAGTTTAGAAAGTGTGGTTGCACAGCCTGGGCATGGGTGTTAATCACTTGTACATAATGTCCACTATTAAACTCCCAAGAATGCCTCCCTGCCTATGATTCCTTGTTCTGATGAGCAGTGTTCTTGTCACTCAAATGTGAAACCTTTCTGCACAAGATGAAGGCAGGTGTCTCAGTCCTGGGCTCCTTTCCTGTGCTTTATGCAGCTTTTAGACCAAAGTGATGCTCCAGCCTCACACTCCCTGGACATATTAGTGTTCCGTATACCTCGATGGTGCTGGTCATTGCTGCCAGAGTGTGGTGGGCAGGCATCACAGAGTTCTCTCATTCACTCTGTGTGCTCTCAGCACCTTTAAGGTGGGACAGGCCCCCATCACACCAGCATCTGTGACCAGTGATGCTGTGCTCCTGAAGGGGACAGGTGCTGAAGGTGGACAAAGGATCAGATGCTTCTAAAATTTCATCTCTGCGTCTCTATGATGTGACCCTGATCACAGAGTGCAAATGAGCTGCCCTCAGCCAGACAGGAGTCAGACATTCTCAGAAGCTGTGTGAAGATTTATGGAGTGTCCTCTCTGAATGTCGTCATCATCCTCCTGCAATCGAGGACTCTTAGGGCTTCTACTGCGTATGCATGACAGGAGCTTTAGCGCAGAGGGTATGTGCACTGCCATAAGCCAGAATGGAGTCAAATGTTCACAGCTGCAGTGTGAGGAACTATGGTGTCTCCTCACTGTATGTCGGCATCATCCTCTACAAATCTGGCAGCTATGAGGGACTGCCAAGTGTGCCTGCCTCATCTAGCCAGTGCAAGGGCCTCACCACTGTCATCGTTGCCTTCGAGTGTCTCTTCACCATCTTTACCGTCAATGGTGTCATCATCAGAGGAGGCCTCCAGCTCCTCTCCCCATTACAGCGCCAGGTTGTAAAGGGTGCAGCAGATGACAACGATGCGTGACACCCTCTGTGGACTGTATTGTAGGGCTCCACCAGACCATTCCAGGTACTGGGACCTCATTTTCAGCATCCTAAAGGTTTGCTCCACCAAGTTGCGAGCTGCAACAAGAGCCTCATTATACCATCGCTCTGCTGCAGTCTGAGGCCCCTGTACAGGTATCATCAGCCACGACCTCTGTGGGTAGACCTGTGAACCCTGAAAGATGTCAGGGATCTGTGACCGACTGAGAATGTAGGAGTCATGGACACTCCCTGGAAACCGTGCGCAGACCTACAGGATGCGTCTACGGTGGTCGCACACCAGCTGCACATTCAGCGAATGGAATCCCTTGCGGCTGACATAGTTGACTGCTTATTGCAATGGAGATCTGAGCACCACATGAGTGCAGTCAATGGCAACCTTACCTCTGGGAAACCCAAGATCTGGGCAACTCCAATCCGTCTTGAATCCTGGCTCTCCTGGTCCTGGGCGAAATGTACAAAGTTGTGTGCCTTCACGAAGATGGCACCTGTGACCTGATGGATGCATTTTGGGTGGAGACTTGTGTTATCCCACAGAGGCCACCTCTGGAGCTCTGAAAGGAGCCACTAGCATAAAAATTGAGCACCACTGTCACTTTCATGGCCACTGGTAGTGGATGCCCTCCATGTCCCCGTGGCACCAAATCCTGCTGTAGTTGACAGATGTGGCCGACCAGTTCCTTAGACATGCACATTCTTGGTGACACTGGTTGTTGGTCATCTGTGGGAATGAAAGGGGGCGTCTAAAGACCCTGTGTATGGCTAGGCGCCAATCAACAATGGGTCGCTGTGGCTCTTCAGCACCGTATGTGGGAGCCCCAGCTGCCCCTTCTCCCAGAGGTTGATGCTCCTCCCTCTGCACAATGTGGAACCTCAGTCACTCTCTCTTCCGTCACCTTCACTCTCTGTAAGCCATGAGGCATAGAGCTAGTTCACCAGGCTCCATGATCCTGATGTACTCCCCCTGCAGGATGAAAGAGAGTGACACATGGGTTAGCATGGGTGTACCAAGAACCTGTCCAGGCTAAGTCTGAAGGCCAGAGAGTGCTGGCCACCACTTGGATGGCCAGAGTTTAGTGCACTGCATGGCTGCCTGAACCCTACCCACCTCTGCCCACTCCACCTGACCAATTGGTGGCAGCTTCATCCAATGGACTGCATGCTGTACTCTCAGCTCAGGCACAGGCATCCTCCTAACCTGCACAGCAAGGCTGCACTGTTAGCTTCAGCCATGGGGGAGACTGGTTCAAACCAGGATGATAACATTGCAAGTGTCTGTGAGCACCTCCAGCAGTGACTGCTCTGTATTCAGCTTTAGCGAGGAGATTATACAACGTGACCAGTCGTCCAACTGCTCTGCATCCACTAAAATGTTCATGAATTTGCAGTCTGTGCCCAATGGGTGAAAAGCTCTGGAGCACTTAGAGGTGGCATTTTCATGCCACTGAGTTGCTTGAGTGAGCAGATGAGCTAGAGGCCCAACTCCACGTATGTCAATGTAGCTGCATCTGAACTGCCTCAGCTGCAGAGGAATGGTCACTTTATACAAGGTTTCCATCATGCATAGCTGCTTCCCTCTCTCCTACCCAGCATGTGCTTGTACACTACATTCAACCGCAGGGTAGGGCAGTGCTTGCCCAGCCCCCCACAAACGTGCCACAGCCTTGAAGTCCAACAGGTGATCCGGGCGAGTGTTGCATGACATTACTGTGCACTCACCTTCAAGTTCCCCTCAAAGTGTGGCCCGCCAAGTACACGCCTTATAAATGCTGTTGTGAAACATGTTGGCATGCAATCATACAGGGGTGGATCATTCCAGCGGGCTGGCCTTATAATGATATGCAGATATATTACAATGAGGTTCCCACATCCGATGGCAGGAAATGTGGCCCACTATCTATGGGCTAAGCGGACGATCGCAAACTGGTTTCATGACGTCATGACACCGATTTCTAGCCTTCTCACCACATTGCCCGCTCATGCCGCCGAGCATGCCTGATGCCAGCGGGCACGGAAAATTTCACCCCTGGTCTTGTAGCAACAGTATTTATATGGCTGGTCCAGTTCAGTTAATGGTCAATGGTAACTGCCAGGATGTTGATGTGGAGGATTCAGTGGTGGTAATGCCATTGAATGTCAAGGGGAGATGGTTAGATTCTTTCTTGATGGAGGGACTAGTTGCAGCTACTATTTCTCGTGAACTGCTGATGTGGGAGGGATTGTGGGCACCCAGTTGGGGGGCACAGGAGGATATTTACCCAGAGCGTGTATTTTAGAGGGGATTTGTATGCAACCCCCTCTGGCTTTCCCAGAGGCCTGCCCTATCGTGGGAGATCCCAGCTGACACAATGACTTGTTTATTACAGGCAGCAGGAGATTTCTCGATGTCACAGAATCATGAACATCACTCACCAGGAGGTGAAGGTTTGGTCCATTCTAGCAATGACTGTGCAGTCAATCTGTGTGAGATGGATGTGGGATAATGTGGCTCTGCAGGCAATCTCCTTTTTCATTCCATCAATATGGAGGATGGACATGGGAAAGTACAGAAGCAGTAAAGTGTGATACCAGCATGAGAGAGCTTATCTATTAGAGAAGACTGAAAAGGCAGGGATTCTTCTCCATGGAAAAATGGAGGCTGAGGGGTGACCTGATAAAGGTCTTTAGGATTACTAAAGGGCTTGATACTGTAGATGTAGAGAAGTTGCTACCATCCATATGTGTATCCAAAACTAGGGCCCATAAATATAACATAGTCACTAATAAATCCATCATGGAATACAAGAGAAACCTCCTTACTCAGGGTGGTGAAAATGTGGAACATTTTACCCTAGCAAGTGACTGATGAAAATGACAGATGCATTTAAGGGGAAACTAGATTAGCATTCTGAGGGAGGAAATAACAGAAGGATTAGCTGATAGGGAAGCATGGTGGGCTGAATGGCCAGTTTTTGCATGTTCTCTGTAGTTCTATGTAACAGACTCTGCAGATTACCTGGACTCTCCCAAACATTAACGCTCTCTCTCTCTCTCTCTCTCACGTATCTTCTACTCTCCCTTCATCAGCTCCCATGGCCTCTCTGGGCTACTCATTTTCCACATTAACCACTCTCCGCTGTAGTTAATTAAATCTATTTGTTGTCAGCCTGTGGCTACAGCAGGGAATGAGTTAGAATTGGCACTCGACATTTAAAAGAAGATATTCATCTTCCTCTGAGAATCTGGATCAGCCAAACCAGTAATCACAGTCAGAATCATCACTGATTCCACAGAGACATAATCACTGGTACACATGGAGAGCCCTGCAGTGATCCCCACTCCCACCCATGCTTTTGTATCTCTGTTACTCATCTGACCAGCTAATTGACACATTGTTATTGGAAACTAATTGATTTGCAAATCAGATTTACAGATGATGTGGGCAGCAAGAAGTGCAGGAGGAGGGAGAGAGTAAGAGAGGCAGTGACCACCTCCATCCACCCATGTTCCCAGTGAGCACGAGGACCTGAACTCAGGCAGCGTCTCAATTCCCCATTCACTTACAGTCCCACAAGTCCACACACCTTTCCTCTTGCAACTCATTGCCTTTTGTCACTCCAGATCTTATCTCACTGCGAAGTTAAATAGCAACACACATACAGAACAAAAATTAAATGCGCGTCAGCATTCATCAAAAAAAAAATCCCAACTCACCCTTGTACAAGCCCTTGGTGTCTGTCTTGTGTGAACCTTGCTCTATCTGGTGGTCCCATGAAAAGATTTCCTAAAGTCTACAGATTAAGAGGTGAAAAGTTGTTGAGCTTCCATTGAGGACACCATGGCAGGTGGTAGGTGACCTCCAGAACCCGGTCACACACGGCAGCATTGCAGGGTGGGCTGAGCAGTCTTGCCCGACTGGTTATGTGGCACTAACAAGGGCACTGGTGGAGTGGGTGAAGCGGAAGCAGGCATGAGTTTCCCTTGAGAAAGGAGGTGCGGTGCGTCTCCTAATCCCCTGGGACTGTGCCTCAGTACTCAGGGCTCTGCTTGAGTACAGAGCGCTGAAGCGAGGTGTACAGGCTCATTGGCAGACTGATCAGTGCATCTCTCATTTTACATCAGCCTTTATCAGGACCCTATGCCCTCAAAGTCTGCAGATGAGCTCTCTATAGAGAGAACCCTCCCTGTGGCAAGCTGGCAGTGCTGATATCCTTATCCCTTGTCCTGGTTGCTGTGCATTTATGCTGGATGAGACACCAGGCCCAGGTCTCTGATGGTCCCAGTCTCTGAGCCGCTGCATGTCAGGGTGAGATTCAGAAAAGCTGGTCTCCTGTTAAGTCTCATGTTACTGAAGTGGTTCCAGGAGATCCACAGACTCACAATCACCATATGGTTACAGCACAGAAAGAATCAATCGGCTGCCATGTCTGTGCTGGCACTCTGAAGGAGTAATTCACCTATTGCCATTCTCCTGTCTTCTCCCCTGTAACTCTGCACCTTCTTCCTTTTCAGATAACAGTCCAATTCCCGATTGAATCAGCCTCCGCCACACTCTGAGGCAATGCATTCCAGATTCTAACCACTCACTGCGTGAAAAAGGTTTTTCTCATATCACTGTTGATTCTTTTGCCAAATACCTTAAATCTGTGCCCTCTTGTTCTCAATCCTTCCACCAATGGGAACAGTTTCTCCATATCGACTCTGTCCAAACCCCTCGTGATTTTGAATACCTCTATCAAATTTCCTCTCAACCTTCTCCTCTCCAAGGAGAACAATCCCAACTTCTCCAATCTATTTACATAACTGAAGTTCCTCATCCCTGGAACCATTTTCCTCAATCTTCTCTGCACTGTCTCCAATGCCTTCTCTACCTCCCTAAAGTGTGGCGTCCAGAGCTGGGCCATCTGAGGCCAAACCAGAGTTTTATACAAATTCAACATAACTTCCTTGATCTTGTACTTTATGCCCCTATTATCCTAGGAATTGTTTGTTTTATTAACCACTCTCTCAACCTGCCCTGCCACCTGCAATGATTTGTACACATGTACACCCAGATCCTTCCGTACCTTGACCCTCTTTAGAATTTTATCCTTTATATTGTCTTTCTGCATTCTTCCTACCAAAGTAAATCACTTCACACTTCTCTGTATTACACTTTATCTGCCAACCTGTCTATGTCATTTTGAAGTTCTACTTTATCCTCCTCAGTTTATCCCTAATCACCTCCCACTGCTCCTTTTACCACCCTCTCATACAGCCTTTTGAAGACTTTTGGATTGCCTTTAATGTTAGCTGTCAGTCTCTCTTCATATCGCCCTTTGTTTCTCTTAGTTGCTTTTTAAATTCCTTAGCTACTGAAAGAGAGAGACAAGGATTAGCTTGTGGTGTGAAGGGAGACCAGAGAGTAAGGTGACAGCTTTGTCACGCTGAGTGCGTGGGTAAGGGAAAAGTGAGGAGAAAGAGGATTAGTTTTGAAGAAAGCTTGCTCAGTATCTCCTTCAGTGAGGATGGTCTCCACTCTGCTGCTGCCCAGGATGACCAGCACATTCTTTTCAAGAGCAGGTGGGATCTTCCACTTCTGTTGGCAGCCTGTTGCCTGATGTTGTATGTGGTCTTCTCCTGCACAAATAGAGTGTGTTAGTGAGTAGGGTTAGGAGAATGTGTGGCTATTATGGTGGAATAGGTGTCAGTCTGTATGCAAGACAAGCATTGTAAGAGAGGGCTGTAATAGCAGCATGTGAGTTTGAGGAGGAGGAGATGTAGTGAAGTGTGTGCCATGAAGCTAAGAGCAAATGGGAGTTGTGGATAGGAAGCCTTGAGTGCTGTCAGTGGGCTTATTCGTGTGGCTGCAAATGGTGCAGTTGTGAGCAGTGAATAAGAGAGGTCATCTTACCTTAACATCTCTGGTTAGATCACTGCATTTCTTGAGCCATTGCAACCATGTCTTGTGTGCAGTGCTCCTGGAATTGACATACTCTGCAATTTTTTCCCACTGTTGGTGGAGAACTCTGTTCTCATCTGCACTGCCTAACAGTGCCTCCAGGGCAGCATTGGAGATCCTCAGTGCCTGCTGTTCCTTCATTCAACCGCTTCGTCAACACAAATGCTTAGATGGTGTCTGCAGCCAGAATGCATCTTCCCTGCAAGTGCCATCATAGATACCTGATATCCCTCCCCACACTGGGGTAGGTCTACAGTCGATGAGTAACGTAGGTGGATCTGTTTATTCCACTGCATCATTATAAATGTCAGCAGGAATATACCTTGCTGCCTGAGTCAATACCAACAGACACGTGCTGTGTGTGTCCTGCCCATTGCTGGTTGTGATCGAATTTCTACGCTGCAGTGTGTTTAAGTAATCCCCGCTTTCCTCTCAATCACAGCTATCACTTGCAGATTGCCCAGATGTTGACATCCATGTTTAAACCAATTTCTCTAATGCAGGTGCTGAAAGGAGGACATGAGGCTCCAACAAAGCCCAAAGGAAGGCCAAAGAAAAACTCCATCCCCACCACAGAGGAAATCGAGGCCGAAGAGAAAGAGGCCAAATCAGCACAAGAGCAGGAAACAGGTCCTTCCTGAGAAAATGGATCAGCACAAATAAACTCTTTTATTCTTCACTATGCACTGGTGCCATGGGACACTGCTGTAGCTTGTAGTGGAGACCCAAGAATGCAATGTACAGCCAGACTGCTGCCTAATCCAGCAGCTGTGTGTAAATATTGACATTAATTTAATGGGAGCTGGGAGCTGATGCTGTGTTTATAAGGGGATTATGAATAAAATATTGTATATTATTTTGGCGTAGTCTCTGTTTTAGTGGATCTAGCTTCACAATGGTTTCGGATTGATGGCTTTTTCATTTCTGATCAACCCTCTGACATATTTACTTATTATTTATTCATGGGCTGTGAGTGTTGCTGGCAGAGTTTTGTTGCCCATCCCTAATTGCCCTTGAGAAGGTGGTGGTGAGCTGCCTTCTTGAACTGTGGCAGTGTGGGGTGCAGGTCCACACTCAGTAGTACATAGAAAGGAGACCCAGGGTTTTGACCCAGCGACAGTGAAGGAGCAGCAGTTGCAGTTCCAAGTCAGGATGGTGAGTGACTTGGAGGGGAACTTATAGGCGGTGGTGTTCCTATGCATCTGCTGCCCTTTTCCTTCTAGGTGGCAGAAGTCATGGGTTTGGAAGGTGCTGTTGAAGTAGTCTTGCTCAATTGCTGTAGTGCACCTTGTAGATGGTACACACTGCTGCTACTGTGCATCGGTGGTGGAGGGAATAAATGTTTGTGGATGGAATGCCAATCAAGTGGGCTGCTTTGTCCTGGATGGTGTCAAGCTTCTTGAGTGTTGTTGGAGCCACCCTCAGCCAGGCAAGTGGGAAGTATTCCATCATGCTCCTGACTTGTGCCTTGTAGATGGTGGACAGGCTTTGGGGATCAGGAGGTGAGTTACTTGCTGTATAATTAATAGCCTCTGGTCTGCTCTAGCCACAGTATTTGTATGGCTTGTCCAGTTCAGTTTCTGGCCAGAATGTTGATCATGGGTAATTCAGCGATGGTAATGTCATTGAATGTCAAGGGAAGATAGTTAGATTCCCTCTTTTTGGAGATGGTTGTTGCCTGGCACTTGTGTGAGGTAGATATCAGCCTAAGCTTGAATGTTGTCTAGATCTTGCTGCATTTGGACAGGGACATCTTCAGTATCTGGGGAGTCACGTATGGTGCTGAACATTGTGCAATCATCAGCAAACATCCCCACTTCTGACCTTACAAGGGAAGAAAGGCCATTGATGAAGCAGCTGAAGATAGTTGGGCTGAGGACACTAACCTGAGGAACTTCTTCAGTGACGTCCCTGGACTGAAATGATTCACTTCCAACAATCACAACTTCCTTTGTGCGACGTATGACAACCAGCGGAGAGTTTTCCCCCTGATTCTCATTAACCTCAGTTTTGCTAGAGCTCCTTAATACCTTAACTCAGTCAAATGCTGCCTTCATGTCAAGGGCAGTCATTCTCACCTAGCTGCTTGAGTTCAGCTTTTAAGTCCTTTTTTTGGACCAAGGCTGTAATGAGGTCAGGAGCTTAGTGGCCCTGACAGAACCCAAACTGAGTATCAGTGAGCAGGTTATTGCTGTCTAAGTGCGGTTTGATAGCACTGTCGACAATGCCTCCCACCACTTTGCTGATTTTAGAGAGTAGGCTGATGGGGGCGTTAATTGGCAGGGTTGGATTTGTCCTGCTTTTTGTGTATAAGAGATACTTGAGCAATTTTCCACATGGTTGGGTGCTGTTGCTGGCTAGGGGCACAGCAAGTTCTGGAGCACACGTCTTCAGTACTGCAGCAGGGAGTTTGTCAGGGGTCGTAACTGCCTTCAGCATTTACTGATATCACGAGTGAATCACGGTGAATCTGTGATGCTGGAAACCTCAGGAGGACACCTCCTTACGTAAATCCCTTTTTAGGTCCATTATCGCTCATGTTTTTACTATTTATATGACTATAGAAGACTTCTGGATTCTCTTTTATGTTAGCTGCTAGTCTCTTCTCATATTCTTTCTTATCTTCACCTATTTGGTTTTCTTCTTTGTCCCTATCTCTTCTGTCATCCAGAGAACTCTGTATTAGTTTGACTCATCTTTTATCCACATGGGAAGGTACCTTGACTGTATCTTCTCTTTAACCTTGACTGTTCCATTACAGTCTTGCTTGCCAATCTTTGATTCCAATTTACCTAGGCCAGGTCCATTCCCACCTCACTGAAGTTGGCCCTCCCCTCAGTAATTGTTTTTACTCTGGATTGCTCCTGGTCAGTATAAGGGGCAGGCCATTTAGGACTGACATGAGGAGGAACTTCTTTACTCAGAGGGTGGTGAATCTTTGGAATTCTCTGCCCCAGAGGGCTCTGGAGGCTCAGTCATTGAGTACGTTCAAGACTGAGATCGATAGATTCCTACATATTAAAAACATCAAGTGATACGGGGATAGTGCAGGAAAATGTTGTTGAAGTAGAAGATCAGCCATGATATAGAATGGCGGAGTGGGGTCAAAGGGCTGAATGGCCTACCCTGTTCCTGCTTCTTATATTCTTATGTCCATTTCCACAGCCAAATTAAACCTTATGATACAATGATCACTGCTCACTAAATGTTCCCCCTGCTGACATTTGGTCTACTTGGTCAAACTCATTCCCCAGATCCAGGTCCAGCAATGCCTCCTTTCTCATTGGACTGGAAACATACTGATCTAGAAAATTCTCCTGAACACACCCTAGGAACTCTTGCCGCTTTCAGCCCTATATACTATTACAGTACCAGTCTATATTAGGATAATTAAAATCCACATTATAATTTCTATAATCTTGCACATCTCATCACCTTGTACAATGGCTCCTCTATATTGTTCCCACTACATGGTGGCTGATAGAATGCACCCAGCAATGTGGTGATACCTTTATTATTTCTTAGCTCTAATCAATAGATCCTTTCCTGACTCCTCTCTCTTCAGCACTGCAATGTTCTCCTGAATCAATACTGTCACCCTCCTCCTTTCTTTCTTTCCTGAACACCTTGTATCCAGGAAGATTTATTTACTCAGTGCTGCTCTTCTTTGAACAAGATCTCCGTTATCACAATAGCATTATATTTCTATGTGGCTATCTGCATGTGCAGCTCAGCGATTTTATTTACTGCACTCTGAGCATTCACATACATGTATATTAATGCTAATTTAGACTTTATTACATTCCCTTTTACTCTGACTCAACCTAATACCTTACTATTTCTTACTCTAGTGCGATATGACTCTCCTGCCTAATATTACTTTCTGCTTCCTACACCCCTACCAAGTTAGTTTTAATCCTCCTCAATAGCAGTAGCAAATCACCCACTATCAGGATATTGTTCCCGGCTCTTTTCAGATGCAAACCATTCGGCCTGTACAGAGCCCATCTCTCCAGAACTGGTCCCAATGTTCCAGGAATCTGAAGCTCTCCCTTCTGCACCATCTCACCAGCCATGTATTCATCTGCTTCATCCTCATAATATCAGGATACACAGTGACACACAGAATACACAGCAATACATGGAATACACCTCAATACCCAGAATACACAGCAATACATGGAATACACCTCAATACCCAGAATACACATCAATACCCAGAATACACAGCTATACATGGACTACACATCAATACCCAGAATACACAGCTATACATGGAATACACAATGATACAGGGAGGGCTCAGTGCTTCCAGATGCATATCATGCTGGGCGGGCCTTAATTGGCCTGCTCACTTAAAATGGTGGGCAGACCTGATCGGGGGCACTGATCAGTTCTGTCCCCGCCTGCCCCCACACAACCCCTCTCGACGGGGGAAAATTCTCCCCCTGGTATACACAGCAATACCCGGAATACACAAAATACTCAGCAATATGCAGACTATACAGCGATACACAGAATTAATAGCAATATTCAGAATATACAGAGTTAAACTGTGATTCACAGAATAAACAGCAATATACAGAATACACAGTGATAAAAAACATAGCAATGTACGGAATGTTGATAAAGTTAAGGGGATACTGAATAGAGGTGTTCAAATTTATGATGAGTTTTGAGTGCAAGTCAGGAGAAGCTAGTTCCTCTGATATGTGGATCAGTAATCAGAGATCATGGATTGAAAATAGTTTGCAGGAGCTAGAAAGGAAATGATGAGAATCTTTTTCACACAGAAGGTTATGAACACATGACCTGAAAGCAAGGGAGAAGCAGATTCCATAGACACAAAAGCAAGATTGTTGTAGTTGTTGGAGGTCAACCATCTCAGCCCCAGGACATCACTGCAGGAGCTCCTCAGGGTAATGTCCTCGGCCCAACCACCTTCAACTGCTTCATCAATAGACAACGGTCAGACTTGGGCTGAAAAGTGGCAAGTAACATTTGTGCCACACAAGTGCCAGGCAATGACCATCTCCAATAAGACAGAATCTAGCCATTGCCCCTTGACATTCACTGGCATTGCCATCACTGAATCCCCCACTATTAACATCCTGGGGGTTACCATTAACCAGAAACTGAGCTGGACTAGCCATATAAATACTGTGACTACAAGAGCAGGTCAAAGGCTGGGAGTTCTGCAGCGAGTGACTCACCTCCTGACTCTCCAAAGCCTGTCCACCATCTACAAGGCAATAATCAGGAGTGTGATGGAATACTCTTCACTTGCTTGGATGAGCACAGATCCAACAACTCACAAGAAGCTTGAGACCAGTTAGGTCAAAGAAGTTTGCTTGATTGGCACCCCATCCACCACGTTCAACATTCACTCCCTCCACCACCAACGCACAGTGGCAGCAGTGTGTACCATCTACAAGAAGCACTAGCAACTCATTAAGCCTCCTTACCACTTAAACGGATATGAGCAGAGATGCATGGGAACACTGTTATGTATTCACCAGGTTACTGTTTATCTTATATATCTGAATTATCTCAGAGAAATGCTGAGATGACACTAATTCCAAATCTCCATCAGGTTTGTTTACAGTACTTTAAAACATTTCAGAACTTATAGGGTTTTGTGTACACACACACATGGTGTCAGCCAGAACCCAAGTCTTTCTCCTGGGAAGCATCTCTGTTTTAATTAGTTCTCTAACTCCACCTACAGGCTTTGTTATGTGACTTTGGGGGGTTAAAGAGCATGAGAAGGGGAGAGAGAGAGAGAGACAGAGAGAGCAGTGAGATTATGGAGGGTTAAAGAGCATGACAAAGGGTGAGAGTACAGCAAGACTTTGGAGGGTTAAAGAGAACAAGAAGTGGAGAGAGAGTGGTGAGACTTTGGAGGCTTAAAAAGTGCAAGATGGGGAGAGGGAGTGGGGAGACTTTGGAGGCTTAAAAAGTGCAAGATGGGGAGAGGGAGTGGGGAGACTTTGGAGAGGCTTAGATAGCACAAGAAGGAGTGAGAGAATGGTGAGACTTCAGAGAGAATGGGAGAGAGCAGCAAGAGTGTGCTCAGCAGCTTCAGAAACAGTGCAAGAGAGATTAGGGCCAGCAGTTTCAGAAACAGCAAAAGAGAAAGTATTATTAGAGATTATCAGCCTTAGTAAGGTTAGTTAGTATCGGTAAAGCTTTTTTTTGTATTGGTAAGGATTATCACCAGTTGTAAGGTTTATTACCAGTAACAAAGTTATTGGCTAATAATTTAAATAACGGCAGGGCTGTTCCAACCTTGAGAGAGCACATCCTTTGCTATGTGGGAACACCAGGATGTTTCCCATGTCCTGACTAACTGTTTGTACAGGAAGTGTCATCAGTTGCAACAGTTTGAGATCCGGGCTTCAGAAGATCAGCAGCAGCTGGCATCACCGCAGTGTTTCCATGAGGCTGAGAGCTACATGGACAGCACATTTATAGATGTGGTCATCCCGCAGCTTCAGGGTATACAGGGAGACAGGGAATAGGTAAACACCAAACATTCAAAAAGAAACAGGCTGGTAGTGCAGGATCCTCTGAGTGCATTCCACTCTCCAACCAGTATTCAGTTCTGAATAGTGATGAGAATGATGGTTTATCTGGGCGGTGCAGCCAGAGCCAACTCCATGGCACCACTGGTGGCCCAGCTGCACAGGGGGGTACAAGGAAGACTGAAAAAGCAATAGTGATAGGGGATTCTATAGTTAGAGGGGCCAACACGCACTTTTGCGGCCCTGTGATGTGATTCCAGGATGGTATGTTGCCTCCCTGGTGCCAGGGTCATGAATGTCACTGAGCAGCAGCAGAACATTCTGGAGGGGGAGAGTGAACAGTTGGAGGTCATGGTCCATATTGGTACCAACAGCATAGGTAGACAAAGGGATGAAGTCCTGAAGGCAGAATTTAAAGAATTAGAAAAGATATTAAAAATCAGGACCTCAGAGATAGTAATCTCAGAATTACCTCCAGTGGCATGCACTGGTGAGCATAGGAATAAGAGGTTAGAGTTGATGAATGCGTGGTTGGAGAGATGGTGCAAGAGGGAGGGCTTTAGATTCCCGGGGCATTGGGACAGGTTCTGTGGGAGGTGGGATCTGTACAAGCCAATGGTTTGTACCTCAAGAGGACTGGGACCAATATCCTTATTGGGAAGTTTACAGATGCTCTCAGGTAGGATTTAAACTAGTTTGGCAGGTGGATGGGGATCCGAGGGCATAAAATTAGAAAAGGAAATGGAAGGCTGAGGAAACAAAGGATAGGAAATTAAAAAAAAGAGTTTGGCAGTGCTCAATGTATATACTTTAATGTAAGGGGTATACCAAATAAAGCAGATGAGCTGAGGTTACAGATAGAAAACTGGCAGCATGATATCATAGCTATTACTGAAACATGGCTTAAAGAGGAATGATAGTTCAATGTTCCTGGTTACAGGGTTTTCAGATGAGAAAGAGAGGGAGGAGCAATAACAACTGTGAAGAGGGATGATATGTTAGAAGGATCATCAAATGAGGCCTTATGGATTGTGCTTAGGAACAAAAACAGGGGAGTCACACTACTGGGAGTACACTATAGACCCCCAAACAATCAGAGGCAGGTAAAGGAGCAAATATATAGGAAAATCTCTGAGAAGTATAAACACAAAAGGGCAGTAATAGTAGGGGATTTTAACTACCCCAATATTAACTGGGGTAAGTTTAATGTGAAAGGAATGGAGGGATCACAATTCTTAAAGTGCATTCAGGAGAACTTTTTTTACCAGTATGTAGCAAGCCCAACAATAGAGGGCACGGTTCCGAGGCAGGTAGAAGCTGGGCAGGTAGAAGGAGTGACAGTTAGGGAGCATTTTGGTGATAGTGATCATAATTCAGTTATTTTTAACACAATTATGAAAAAGGACAAAGATAGGACAGTGCTTCAAGTTCTAAATTGGGGTAAGGCCAATTTTACTAAGCTGAGAAGTGATTTAGCAAAACTGGACTGGAAAAAGCTACTTGAAGGTAAGTTAGTGTCATAGCACTGAGAGACATTCAAAGGGGAGATTCAAGGGGTTCAGAGTAAACATGTTACGGCAAAGAAAAAGGGTGGGATGGCCAAATCTGAAGCCTTTGAATGTCAAGGAACTCATAGGGTAAGATAAGACTGAGGAGGAAAACTTGTGTCAGATACCGAGAACTCAATACTGCAGAAAGCTGAGAGGAGGGGGCTGAAATCAAAAAGGAAATTAGGAAAGCAAAGAGAGGGCATGAAATAATATAGGGAAACAAAATCAAGGAGAACCCAAAGATGTTTTATCAATGCATTGAGTAGGAGCATAACGAAGGAAAGAGTAGGGCCCATTAAGGACCAAAAAGGTAACCCATGTGTGGAGGCAAAGGATGTGGGTATGGTTCTTAATCAATACTTTGCACCTGTCTTCACAAAAACAGGGGAATGATGCAGACATTGTAGTTAAGATGGAGGAGTGTGAAGAATTGGATGTGATAAACATAGGGAGAAAGGATTAGCTTCTTTGAAAGTGGATAAATCACCAGGGTCAGATGAAATGTACCCCAGGCTGTTAACAGAAGCCAGGAGTAAATAATGGATGCTCTGACCTCACTGGATACGGGTGAGGTGCCTAAGGGTTGAAGGGCTGCTAACGTTGTACCTTTGGTTAAGAAGGGAGCGAGGGTTACATTGAATAATTACAGACCAGTCAGTTTAACCTCAGTCATGGGCAAATTATCTGAGAGACAGGGTAAACTGTCACTTAGAAAGGCACAGATTGGACAAGGCCATTGTTAGGGGAAGGCCATCTTGACTACCTTGTTTGAAATTTACGAGGGAGTAATAAGGAGGATTGATGGGAGTGTTGCAATTGATGTGGTCTACATGGATTTTAAGGAGGCTTTTGATATGGGCCCCACAAGGCAGACTGGTTAGAAAAATAAAACTCATGGGATTGAGGGGAATGTAGCAAGCTGGATTCAAAATTGGCTCAGTGGCAGAAAACAAAGAGTAATGGTTGATGGATGTTTTTGTGACTGGATGGCTGTTTCCAATGGGATTCCACAGGGCTCAGTACTAGGCCCTGCTTTTGTGACTTGGATGTAAATGTAGGGGCCATGACCAAGAAGTTTGCAGATAACACTAAAATTGGCCACGTGGTTGATAGCGAGGAGGATAGCTGTACTGCAGGAAGATATCAATATCTACTGCATTCGCTGCTCTCAATGCAGTTTCCTCTACATTGGAGAGACCAAACGCAGACTGGGTAACCACTTTGCAGAACACCTTCGGTCTGTCCGCAAGCGTGACCCTGACCTCCCTGTCGCTTGTCATTTCAACACACCACCCTGTTCTCATGCCCACATATCCGTCCTTGGCCTGCTGCATTGTTCCAGTGAAGCTCAACGCAAACTGGAGGAACAGCACCTCATCTTCCAACTAGACACTTTACAGCCTTCTGGACTGAATACTGAGTTCAACAATTTTAGATCATGAACTCTCTCCTCCATCCCCATCCCCTATCCGATCCCCCTTTTTTCCAATCATTTATATAGATTTTTCTTTTCCCACCTATTTCCATTACTTTTAAATGTATTTCCATCCAATGTTTTATCTTTACCTTTTAGCCTATTTCGATCCCTTCCCCCCACCCCACCCCCCACTAGGGCTATCTGTACCTTTATTTTCACATTCCGTAGATAATGTCACCAGCTTCAACACCTCTTTGTCCTTTTGTCTGTGACATCTTTTGGTTAGCTCCACCTATCACTGGCCCTCTATCCAGCTCTACTTGTCCCACCCCCCTTAAACCAGCTTATATTTCACCTCTTTTCTATTTTCCCTTAGTTCTGTTGAAGAGTCATACGGTCTCGAATCATTAACTGTGTTCCTCTCCGCAGATGCTGCCAGACCTGCTGAGTTTTTCCAGGTATTTTTGTTTCTGTTTTGGATTTCCAGCATCTTTTTTGCTTTTATCAATGGATGAGTCAGGTGGGCAGAAAAGTGACAAATGGAACTCAGCCCGGAGAATTGTGAGGTGATGCATTTGGGAAGGTCAAACAAGACAAAGGATTACACAATAAATGGGAGGATAATGAGAGGTGTAGAATAAGTGAGGGACCTTGAATGTTCACAGATCCCTGAAGTAGCAGGACAGGTTGATAAGGTGGTTAAGAAGCATATGGAATCCTTTCCTTTAATAGCTGAGGCATAAGATATAAGTGAGGTTATGATGGATCTATATAGGACATTAGTTAGGCCAAAACTTGAGTACTGTGAGCAGCTCTGGTCACCTCATTACAGAAAGGATGCAATTGCATTAGAGAGGGTTCAGAGGAGATTTCTGAGGATGTTGCCAGGACTGGGAAATTGCAGCTATAAGGAAAGGACTGGATGGGCTTAGGTTGTTCTCCCTGAAACAGAGGAGGATGAGGAGAGATTTGATTGAGATGTACAAGGTTCTGAGGGACCCTGATAGAGTGGATGGGGAGGTCCTATTTGCTTTAGCAGGGAGGTCAGTGATTAAGGGGCGTAGATTTAAAGTGATTGGTAAAAAGATTAGAGGGAGATGAGGAAACTATTTTTCAGCCAGAGGGTTGTGGGGGTCTGGAGCTCACTGTCTGAAAGGGTAGTCAAGGCAGAAACCCTCAACTCATTTAAAAGGTGTCTGGATTTGCACCTTAAGTGCAGTAACCTGCAGGGCTACAGACCAAATGCTGGGAAATTAGGCTCATGTTCAGCTGACACAGGCACGGTGGGCAGAGTGATCTTCTTCCACATTTTTCTAATTTTTTTTAAACAACTGAAAGGGAAGAATGTGCAGGCATGTCGGGTGAAGGCTGAGAAGTGGCAGTAAGTGAATTTCTCCTTAGGAGAACCAGCATGCACATGATGGACCAAATGGCCTGCTTCTATGCTATAATGATTCTATGATTCTACAGTTTCTCTGATTTAATTAGCTTCCTACAGGCTTAAGCAATGAAGTACTATTACTTAGATCAGAGAACCAACTAACATAATCAAACACAGATCAATCAAACCGTTGAATACAACAAATACCACCTCCTACAAGTCTGACTTGAAACTATATCACCGTTCCCCCGCTGTAGCTGTCAAAATCTTGGAACTCTCTTAACAGCGCTATGGTTAAATACCAGCGGTGGTAGAAAAAGGTCCTTATGTGGATCTCCACCCTGCATTTTATACCCAATCACACCGCCCCCACCCCCAACCTCTGAACCTGCCTCTGGTGGGGCATTAAATTCCACTGATAAAATCATAGAATGTTTACAGCACAGAAGGAAACCTCCTTCATACATTCGAACTCATTATAACTTCTTGTGCCACCTTCTTTGTTGTGTTAGCAGGTTTCTTTATCCTACTGTTGTCTTTCCTCCTCCTTACTGAACCCAGCTATTCATCCAGAAATGCCTCATTAAGCCTGGTGCAATCTTGGCCTCCTTCAGTTCAGTATTCTGCTTCTACTTCTTTCAGCAGAATGTATGAAACCTCAAACCTCCTCCTCCGAATTGCATCTGTGAAGTGGGCCTGTAAATAGTTGAGGTGAGATATCAGCATGTGAGTCTGCATTGTGTTTGCTCACTCCCAGTGGGGATGCAAACTTGGAAGTAAAATAATAATGAAATTGGACATCTCACATGTTGCACAACCTTTCATAGTTTGTGCTTATTACCGCTCCCCTCCCCCAATCTGCTCCAAACCAGTCGTGTGTTAATATTGAGTGCAAAAAGTAAATTGATGACAGTAAGAGGAGGTAAAAGTCTACAAAAGGGTTTGGTTAGATTAAATTAATGAGCAAAAATTTAGCAGATGGAGTTTAATGTGGGGAAATATGAATTTGTCCATTTTGGCAGGAAGAATAGAAAAGTAGGGAGCTGGATTTCCTGGTATAAAATCTTAAAAAATAGTATGCAGGTACAGCAAGTGATTGGGAAAGCAAATTGAATGTTGTTGTTTATTGCAAAGGGAACAGAATATAAAAGTAAGGAAGTTTTACACAGCTGCACTTGGTGAGACTACAGCTGGTCTCCTTATTTGAAAATGATATAGTTGTGTTCGTAGCAGTTCAGGGAAGGTTCACTCAATGTATTCCTGGGATGAAAGACATCTTATTGTAGTAACTGAAGGTATAGTCTCTCCTACTGCCTATTGGGGTCACGTGATTGTCCTTGGAGGCTCCAACCAATAAGCCCTAAGCACGGATAATCTGAGGGGCAGGGTTTTCTTGTCGAGGGCCTAGTTCGAGCATGTAGCTTATGAAAAGCTCTCTGTAATAAATTTAACTGTTTCTTGTGGAAACCTGTCAAGTCATTACATTTGGTGATGAGGATGGACTAGCTCTGAGGCTGCACCTCACTTGCTTAACACGAGTACATTAAATCTTAAAAGAAAAAAGAAAAAAGCTACTCACCAGTCATGCCATTACTTTGAAGACTGGAGCCAGTATGTAGAGCGCCTTGCTTTTTATTTCGTAGCAAACAAAGTTACCGTGGAGGAGAGGAAGAACACAATCCTTTTGAGTGTAAAGGCATACATACTCATCCACAACCTGATGGCCCTGAAACGCACCCAATTCTAAGCCCTTTAATGAATGAATGGACCTCATGAAAATGTATTACCAGCTGAAGACATCCGTAATAATGCAGTTTAAGTTTAAGTTTAATTCCAGAGTAAGGGCCCCAGGAGAGTCCATTGCAACCTATATAGTGAAGTTGAAGCAGTTGACTGAGCACTGCGATTTCGGAGACACATTCAATGATTTGCTGCAGAACCAATTACCTTGTGGAGTCCATGATCACGCCATTCAGAACTGTTTACTCACAGAAGTCAACATCGATTTGAAACGCGCTATGGAAAAAGCACTAGCCATGGAAATTGCAGCAAGAGACCTGCAGGGTTTGCAACACATACAACATGGTGCTGTTCTTGATGTTGGGTGGGAACCTACCGCCAGGCTTGGAGTGAAAACCAGAGACACAGCATCGGAGCGAGAGGAAGTGTCCACTATTAGAAACACATAAAGGCCGAGTAGAAACATTTCCACAGCTATAGATGTGGGGGTGACCACATACAGGAGGCAGAGTGCCATTACTGCCATAAGAAAGGTCACGTAATAAAGCAATGCAGGGTGAAATCGAAACAGCCCATAAAGCAGCAAACCAATATGATTGAATTGAATAATGCAACAGAACCTGAAGCTGCCGATACTGACATCTATTCCCTGTAAAATGTCACAGCTGTAAGAACCTATCACTGTCACAATCCAAGTAAATGGGAAGCCATTAATAATGGAGGTAGATATGGGAGTCTCAACAACAGAGGAGGGGAGCACATATTTAATTACCTAAGTGAAGGTACCCAGCCACTGAATCTGGAGCAAACAACGGTTCAGTTGAAGACATACACTGGAGAATCCTTACAGTACCTGTGTCCTCCAGGCAACAGACAGCCCAGCTTCCAGTGATCATTGTAACAGGTGAAAGACCTAGTCTTCTGGGCTAAGACTGGTTACAAAAAATCAAGCTTAACTGGCCTGAAATATTTCACTTGAGAACAGGAGGAGTTCCTGAACTGCTAAGGAAATATGAGAGTGTATTTTGTGATGAATTAGGGAAGTTAAAAGGGTTGCAAGCAAAAATATATATGGATTCTCAAGCGACACCCCATTTCTTTAAAGCCAGAGCTGTGCCTTATGCCTTAAAGGAGAAGGTGGATGCAGAACTGTGCCAGTTAGAAAAGCTATTCATCATCCAACCAGCCCAATTTTCGGAATTGGTCCATCATGTGCATGCTGGTTCTCCTAAGGAGAAATTCACTTACTGCCACTTCCCTGCCTTCTCCCAACATGCCTGCACATTCTTCCCTTTCA
The DNA here is from genome assembly GCF_017639515.1 of Carcharodon carcharias. Classification (NCBI taxonomy): domain Eukaryota; kingdom Metazoa; phylum Chordata; class Chondrichthyes; order Lamniformes; family Lamnidae; genus Carcharodon; species Carcharodon carcharias. The sequence goes on from NC_054491.1 coordinate 44,856,747, forward strand.
GTTGTTTAAAAAGAATTAGAAAAATGTGGAAGAAGATCACTCTGCCTGTGTCAGCTGAACATGAGCCTAATTTCCTAGCATTTGATCTGTAGCCGTGCAGGTTACTGCACTTAAGGTGCAAATCCAGACTTATGTAATGCTGCATTCTATAAATAAATGAACTATCAAGAAAAAGATATGTGTCTATTTTCATATTTCACTGCCTAGCTTGGGATTCATTTATAAAGTGAGGGAGGTACTTCTGCCACCAGCAGAGCAGAGTGGGGGCAGAAAATGTGTCCCAAATCTCCCAGCTCTTATAGCTCAGTATTCAATCCAACCACTGGATAGACATGTTGGGAGAGGGATATGGATGTTCTACCGTCAGTCATCAGTCTGTGATCATAGCTTATGATGTTTAAATTAAACTCATTATATCCAGCAATTAAACTCCACTTAAATCACACGAAACTGGGCAACAGCACATCCTGAAGAAGTCAATAGCAGGTGGGAGGTTTCATTAACTTTATTAATTTCATTAAGGTTATTAACATTAACTTCATTAAGGTTTCGTTTTATTAGCACAATAGAGAGGGATGGCCTAAGCTCAGGAAACAAGGATGTGGAAAAGGTTTGGGTAGAGATGAGAATTGGTAAAGGTAAGGAGTCAATTGTGGGAGTTGTGTACAGGCCCTGTAAAAGTAATCACATGGTGGGGTTGAGCATAAAAGAAGAAATAATTGGAGCTTGTCAGAAAGGCACAGCGATAATCCTGGGAGATTTTCATTTACATACAGACTGGGAAAGTCAGGTGGGCAAAGGTAGCCCAGGTGAGGAGTACATTGGATGTTTTCTGGATAGTTTCTTAGAAAAGCATGTTCTGGAGGCAACCAGGGAGCAGGCTATACTAGATCTGGTATTGTGCAATGAATTGTCATGAAGCTAGTAATGTATATATTATTGGAAAATATTTTTCTTTTAAAATAGAAGTTTAATCTGTGGGTGTGTCTTAACTGGATTAAAGACAGCTGTCTGGGTGCTTTGATGTGTACTAGTTTTGATATGTAAGAGGTGGAGTGCATTTGCATTTTTTGAATAGAGCATTGAAGAAGTGGGGTGAATTCTGGCACCTAGTGAGCAGAGACCAAGCAATATGTTTATATTGCTAATAAAATTGGTATTATGAAAGGGGTTTTATTGTTAGAAGAGGCTGGTGATACAATGAGAATTTACATTCAATGGGCTGTGCTAGGTAACAAGACAACCATTTTCCATGTGTAGAGCAGAGGCAATGTGAGATCAAATGCAGCTTTGAACCTCCAACAGTCTCCACAGGAGCCAAAATGAAAACCTCATTTTGAATTCATAAGGTGAAAATGCTTTGCCTGGTGTCTGGTTAAGTCTATGGGTTGCTGTTGCCTTAATGGAGATTAGTTTGGGAATTTGTTAAAAGTTATGATCGTAGTAATTTGTAGCCATGTGTATGTATTTAATAAAATGTTTCATTTAGCTTAATTTAAAATCTCTTGAGAACTGGTGATATGATTCCTGAATTTAGAGTTGTATCTCAAACATAGTACTTAAAATTATAGATTATGACAGTTGTTTAAATTTTCCCTCTGGGATTTTAAAAACATAACTCAGCTTTACCAACTGCTCGGTCATAATGTTAAGGATCTCATAGTGAAGGCACCCCTGTATAGCAGCGACTATGATTGAATTTCACATTCAGTTTGAGGGAGAGAGTAGTGGATCTGAGACTAAATTTTTAAACTTAAATAAGGGCAATTATGAGGGAAGGAATGCTGAGCTGGCTAAAGTGAATTGGCTACTTAGGTTAAGGGATAGGTCAATAGAGATGCAATGGCTAATATTTAAGGAGGTATTCCAGAATGCACAGAATAGATACATTCCAATGAGTAAGAAAAAGTCCAAGGCACAGACACACCATTCATGGGTAACTAGAAATGTTTAAGATTGTATCAAACTTAAAAGAAAAAACATATAATTGTGCAAAGATAGGTGGAAGGCAGAAGATTGGACAGAATATAAGGAACAGCAAAGAATGACTAAAAGACTAATAAGGAGGGAAAAATTAGAGTATGAGAGAAAGCTAGCCAGAAATATAAAAACAGATAAAAAAAAGAGTTAACAAAGTGAGCGTTGGTCCTGTAGAAAGTGAGTCTGGAGAACTGATAATGGAAAACAAGGAGATGGCAGATGAATTGAACAGGTATTGTCAAGAAAACAAGAAATTGTAATATTTTTCTTCTGGTAATAACCCTAGTAAATGTTCTTATGTACTGGAAGCCAGGCTGTAATTTGATTTGATTAAGAGTGACGGCAAGGGCCTAAAGTCAACAGTGGTAAGTCATTTTGATATGTAATGAACCAAGAGGAACTTCAATCAGAGTTTTACATAAAGCAATAACAGGAATAGTTTGAATTGAGTTGTTTTAGTTCAAAGGGGGATATATGCAAGTTGTAAAAAGGAAGTGAGGTAAAGATAGGGCAAGTTTGTTTTTATAAGTCTAACAGCTAAAGACAATTTAATAAATTCTGGGAAGAAAGCATTTCTGAAGAGACTGGTTGAAACAATAAACAGATCAAAGGGAAGGAACACATTTAAGGAAATACCAAAGCCTTTATGAGGAGGTAGCTGGTCAGATCTCCCAGAAGACAGTGAACAAGGCCAGACCTAAAGAACCAGTTGCGGTCAGCCTCAGAGTACAGCCAAGGGAAAAAGGCACCATGTGGTAAAAATTACTGGAATTCTATAGATTTTCAAATCTATAAGGATAGTTGCTTAACAGAAAAGGGGGTTGTTAGCTCTGGGGGTTGATAAGTTAAGATTGGTGGAACTGTTTTAAAGTGCTGTGTGAAGCCATTCTTGTTTTTTAATGTAACTGTTTTTTCTCTTTATTCTTTTAATAAACATTTACTTTACTATAAAATCATCACAAATAGTCGGGGAAATCATTTCCTGATTTCAGAAATGCTCCTCATACTATACAAATTGCAAAAACCATTTTGACAGCTGTTTCAAGTTTCCCCCTGGGACTTGAACAGCACAGCATTTACCATCTGCTGTGCCTTAACAGTGTTTTGCATCAGTTTTCACTATAGAGGATACATGTAACATCCCAGAAGCAGCTATAAACCAGGAAATGGAAGCGTGGAAGGAAATCAGGAAAATTACAGTCACCAGAGAAGTGGTACTGAGTAAATTGTTGGAGCTGTGGGCAGACAAGAGCCAGGGTCCTAATGGATTTCATCCTAGGGTCTTAAAAAAAATGTCTAGTTGGATATTTGATGCATTGGTTTTAATTTTCCAAAACTCTCTAGACTCGAGGAAGGTCCCATTAGATTGGAAGATAGCAAATGTAACTCCATTATTCAAAAAGGGAGGGAGACAGAAAGCAGGAAACTACAGGCCAGTTAGCCTAACATCTGCCATAGGGAAAATGTTAGAAGTTATTATTAAACAAGTTATAGCAGGGCACTTGGATAAGCTCAAGGACATCAGGCAGAGTCAACATGGTTCTGTGAAAGAGAAATTGTGTTTAACCAATTTGTTGGAGTACTTTGGGGGAGTAGCATGTGCTGTGGTTAAAGGGGAACCAGTGGATGTACTGTATTTAGATTTCCAGAAGGTATTTGATAAAGTGCCACATCAAAGTTTATTTTGGAAAATAAAATCTCTTGTATAGAGAGTAACATATTGGCATGGATAGAAAATTGGCTGGCTAACAGGAACCAGAGAGTAGGCATAAATGGGTCTTTTCAGGTTGGTAAGATGCAACGAGTGGTGTGCCACAGAGATCAGTGCTGGGATCTCAACTGTTTACAATTTATATAAATGACTTGATGAAGGGATGGATGGGATGGTTGCCAAATTTGCTGATGACACAAAGATAGGTGGGAAAGTTGTGAAAAGGATATAAAGAGGCTACAAACAGGTATAGCTAGGTTAAGTAAGTTGGCAAAGGTCTGGCAGATGGAGTATAATGTGGGAAATGTGAAATTGTCCATTTTTGCAGGAAGAATAAAAGAGAAGCATATTATCTAAATGGTGAGAGATTGCAGAGCTCTGAGGTGCATAGAGATCTAGGTGTCTTAGTGCATGAATTGCAAAAGGCTAGTATGCAGGTAGAGCAAGTAATTAGGAAAGCTAATAGAACGTTATCATTTATTGTGAGGAGAATTGAATATAAAAGTAGTGAGGTGGGTGCTTCAGTTGTACAGGATACTAGTGAGAACATATTTGAAGTACTGTCTACAGTATTGGTCACCTTATTTAAGGAAGGTTGTGAATGCATTGGAAGCAATTCAGAGAACATTTACCAGACTAATACCTGGAATGGTCTTATGAGGAAAGGTTTGACAGGCTAGGCTTGTATCCACTGGAGTTTAGAAGAGTAAGAGGCAACTTGATTGAAACATATAAGATCCTGAGGGATCTTGACAGGGTGGATGTGGAGAGGATGTTTCCTCTTGTGGGAGAGTCTAGAACTTGGAGTCACTGTTTAAAAATAAAGGGCCACCCATTTAAAACAGAGATGAGGCAATTTTTTTTCACTCAGAGGGTTGAGAATGTTTGCTTCCACTGCCTTTTCAGGAAGAGAGTTCCAGAGTCTTTGAATATCTTTAAGGCAGAGGTGGATAGATTCTTGATAAGCAAAGGGTTGATAGGTTATCGGGGGTAGGTGGGATGCAGATTTCAGATTGCTATCAGCTCAGCCATGATCTTATTGAATGGCAGAGCAGGCTGAGGGGCTGAATGGTCTGTGTGTTCGTATGTTAATAATGGCTCAAAGTGGAGTACGTGATTAGTTTAAATTGTTGTGGTATCAGGTAATTCAAGGACTTGTTCTGACCAACCCTGTAAACAACTCACATTGAATGACAGACAGCAACTCTTGGAAAGAGCACAGATAGCTGTGGTTAGAAATACACTTTTAATTTATTTAATCATACTCTTGCAGTTTTTTTTTAAAAAGCTCAACAGGAAATAAATCTCTGCCAGTTTTTAACCTAATTTTAAATGCTATGACAGCACAGCATCAAGAATTTCATAATGGGTACTGCTGGTGATTAACTGACATTACATTCCAGTGAACATGAAGCTAGCCAATCTTCTATACCAGTGAACGTGAGAGAGGATTGTCAATTAAAAACAGCAGAGTTTATAATGAGAATGGGATTATCAGCTATGGCAACAATAAATTACACATTGAATCATCATAAACTGTAGGCGGGTGACTCTTAATAATCAGAAACTCTCTTTTTCTCAAAATATGTGAATCATCCAAACCTTCGAGCAAAGCAATGCAAATAGAGTAATAAAATGGGATTTAGTTTAAAAAAACGAATGATCAGACCATTTGAATGAAAGATACTTTGAATTAAGAGTAGAAATGCCATTCACACTGGCTTGTGAGGAACAACAACAATTTGTATTTATAAAGCACCTTTAAAGTAGAAAAAATGTTACAACGTGTTTCACAGGAACTTTATAGTGGGAAATATGACACCAAACAGATGATCAAAGCTTGGTTGAGCAGATAGGTTCTAAGGAGCTTCCTAATGGAGAAAAGAGGGGTAGAGAGTTTAGGGAGGGAATTCCAGATCTCAGGACCTAGGCACTGAAGACATGACCACCAATGGTGGAATGATGACATCACTGAGAAGCACCATGTAGGAGGAGACCGAGGATAGCTCCTTGGGGGAAATACTAGAGCTAATGGTGGGGGAGCAGCAAGAGAAGCCATTGCAAGTGATTCTCTGGCTGTGATTAGATAGATAAGACTGGAACCACTTGAGAGCAGTCCCACCCAGTTAAACAACAGTGGAGAGGCATTTATGGTGTGGTCACTGTATCAGACAACCAGGGAGAGTTTACATTTGTCACAGTCAGATAGGGTATCATTTTTGACTTTGATAAGAGTTGTTTTGGTACTGTGGTGGGGCGGGAACCTGATGCCTCCAGCGCAGTCCCTCCAGCGCAGTTACTCCAGCACAGTACTTCCAATGCAGCTCATCCAGTGCAATATCTCCAGTGCAGTTACTCCAGACCAGCACTCCAGTGCAGTTTTTCGAGCGCAATATTTCCAGCTGAATCACTCCAGTGCAGTCCCTCCAACCCAGCCCCTCCAGTGCAGTCCCTCCAGCCCAGTCCTCCAGTGCAGTCCCTCCAGCCCAGCCCCTCCAGCGCAGTCACTCCAGCGCAGTCCGTCCAATGCAGTCCCTCCAGCCCAGCCCCTCCAGTGCAGTCCCTCCAATGCAGTCACTCCACCCAGTCCCTCCAGCACAGTCACTCCAGCGAAGTCCCACCAGCACAATCTCTGCACCTTTTAATGGGTTGGAGTTGAGGTGAAAGGAGGCTGGTCGCTACTATTTATTTTTATTGTAGTCCTGAAAGCTGCATTGGGACTGAGTTGTTAAGTCCTTCTCTGCTGCTTGGGAACTGGTTACAGACAGCAGATCTGCAACAACCTGAAGATCTGGTTTTATTTTTGTTGAGCCTCCAACTGCTTCCTATTAATTGAAGAAGGTAAAAATCTCAATATTGTTAAAAGCAGAGCACCCATTAATCATATCAACAATTGCAGCATTACAATTCCTGTGTTGTTTGTAGATTTTCTTACACCTAAACTTTTACATTAAAAACATCATGGTAACTCTATCTGGACTGACATTGTTTCTAGATTTGGATATGTTCATTGTAGGGTCACCCCATCCCCCTGATGAGAAGGTAGTACCTGGAAGCAGTACAGTCCTATCCTGCCAATTAGTAGGGATTTAAATTGCTGGGCAACTCAGCCCTGAGGGAGTCAACGGTGTTAGCCCTCATTGTGAGGTGGAGATCAGGGGAGCTCACGATGAATGGGCGATTGGGGCCTGCTCTTTGAAACATAAAGGGAAGGAGTCGGGATGGAGAGTGTTTGTTGGAAGAGACCAGTAAATCATGGAGTGTGCGCTCAGGGAATAACAATTTGTGGAGTTCCCTTTTCCGGTTATTCTCAGTATTGCCATAGCAATATTACAAATTGAACTATTGAATATTCTAGAGTGGGAGCATTTGTGGATTTTGATGCTGGAATAATCTCACTCTATAGTGAATCAGATAGCAGGCCAAGCCTGATATGCAGATTCCAAAGAAAACAAATTCTATTGGCTTATATGGTTTTTGGTCACTAGGCTGGTTTGTATTGATGAGGATGGAAGGCCATTGATAGAATGATCTCATATAAGTGACCCATTGTCTGAGAGACCTGGCTTGTCCTTAGTCTTGATGCTGTCATGAGGTCTCCATTTATGATGAAGCCTGCTTTTGTAGCTCTTGTGATGGGAGACTGATATCTGTGCGTTGCTGTGTTTATGTTGTAAAATCTACTTGTGTATCACAGCAATAGAGCCTTGGCCAGGATCTTACTGATACTCTGTGAATCCTGACGTTGGGATTATATGTGACCCCTGAGCCTGCCCAGATACATGGCTGGGCTGCAGTGGCAATTTTACTGGTGGTGGCAAATTGAAAGGTGGCTGTTTACCATCCAGTTAAGGGCAGTGGCCCACCTCTCCGAGCTACTGACGCAGTCAGACAGCCAGCAGCATGACAGCTTTAGCAGTGCCACTAATACAGATGGCCGTTCCTGAGACTGCAGGGAGGGGGAGATGGTGCCTCCATGTTGAGGCACCCTCGAAGGACAGGTAAGAAGGACAGGTGATGGGCTGTTTACCATCCAGCAGCAGCACCCGAGGCATGAAGGTGGACAATGTCACTGGAAGTCCCTTCTTCAACCATGGCGTCTCCAGAAAAGAAACATCAACCACCCCTCCATGGCCGCCCCCCCACCCCCCCACCCCCCATCCTGGAAGCCACTGCAAGGCCACCTTGATGTAGACGGAGGACTCACCATGCAGTGGGAGGTGGTGGTGCCACTCCAATGCTTGCAAAATCCTGATGGCCTGGTAAGTGTATTTTTGAGTTGGTGCAAGTGCATTTACCGTAAATGTACTTCTTCACCTTGTCCGGGTTACACAGGATAATGCCATTGCGAAGTGGCATTGCTTCATTACAAATAGGCCTTGTCACCCTGCAGTCAAACCAGGCCCTACACAAACTTAGCATCTGTGTGAGGCAGAAAGCACTTGGCATTAGGCCCTTGTGTAAATGCAGCCGGAGTCAGATCTTTCAATCAGTGAATCCTCCAATTGAAGGCAAGCCTGAATGCGAAGGCAAGGACTGTGTGCGATCAACGGAGGCTCCAAACTCTGCACTCAGTCAGTAGGATAACAATTAAATGATTGACATTGATAACAAAGGATTACAAAAGAAATTGAAAGGTCCAGAAAAATGCTGGCATAGGAGCAGAGAAATGATATAAGTACAAAAGCAAAATAATGCAGATACTAGAAATCTGAAATAAAAACAGAAAATGCTAAAAATACTCAGCAGGCCAGACAGCATCTGTGGAGAGGAGCAGAGTTAAGGTTTCGGACTGTGATCCTTTATCATGATGAAAAGCAATATAATTAGTTTTTAACATAATTTAACATAGTTTAGTTTGCTTCCTACACACTCTGATAGTACATCAAGCAGCCATTAGAACTCCCTTTATCAGGAGCTGCATCAGCCTGATTGCTATCTGAAATTAATGTCTTCCTTTAAGATCACTGAACTGAAAGGCAATGTGATTGTCTCTTGAAACAATAAGATTACCATCGAGAAATTAGTGAAAGAGCTTGTGCAACACGCATGGGGCATGGCCAAGATTTTGCGGCTACCAAGCTGAGTTTTACAATTTTGGTTGAAATAAATATTTTAATGATGGATTTAGATATAATGGTTTCTTTGTAATAGGACTTTCTCTATATCTCACTCTCTCACACACACTCTCCTGTGTCTGGAAATGTCTTGTTATTCATGTTAAGGAAACAATCACTCAAACATGATTGAACTGGTTTTGTGAGAGCTCAGTATCCTGCAGCTACCCCTCCCCCACCACCCACTGTTAGTTATCCAATGTTGCTAATTATAAATCCAATACTCAAAGCCCACCCACTCTGATGATAAAGAAATGATGCTAATTTTCATAGAAAACACTACAGCTACAACTGGGCATCTCACTACGGGAAGCTAGAGCCAAGTAATGGCCAAAGTGTTGGGAAGGATGACAACTGCACAGCCAGAAATATTTTGGGTAAGTTTTTATTGATGGAGAGAGGGGAGAGAGTTCTGCAGCTTAGGGCTAGGGCATCTGAAGGCTCTGCTACTACTGTGCCTGCTGGAATGAATGTGGCGGGGATGCTGAGGGAGTCAAGATCGAGAAGTATGTGATGTGGGGGCTGGAGTCGGTAGTGGAGGGATGGCTGTGATCAGGCTTGACAACCACATTATGTAATGGTATGTGGTTGAGATTAAAAATTTGTGGCTTTTGTTTCAATTATTTCTGGTCATGAAGTTGATGATTAACTTGTTCCAGTTATTGTTAACTTTGTTCAATGATGATTGATCATTGTAACATGTTCTACACCCAGTATTCTGACTCACTGAGCTGTATCAGGCAGCTTTCTAATGTTGATGGGCTCTGAGGACTGGTGCCGTGATTGCCGAGGTGTTGCTGTCAAATGTTCAGCTCTGTATTTTTGGATGGGGCCTGTTTCTACTGGGTTTATCTCCCAACTTGCTTCAGCGAAATTTCCAATCTGGGGCTATTTCCTCTCCCCATCCAATCACCAGCCTGAATGCATGAATAGGGTGGATGGTGTAGGAGTGTATGAAATGCTGCTATTTTGCCCTCGTTGCTCAGTGTAACACATGAACAGATAACAAAAGCACAAACATTTCATGAGGAAATGATTGCAATGGAAATGCTCCATTTAAAGGTGCCTGTAACTTAGACGCCTATTGCTCACACTTCTGGATTGCCAACATGCCTCAGGGTTTTGTTTCCTTTTTCTATAAGGAGATACTGACCTTCACTTTGAGCTGCCAGAGTGAAGGACTCTCTGGTCACTAACACATTGTTGAGTTTCCCAACAGCAAGTGATATTATGGAACAGTTTGGGTTTCTTCATTGGGATTCTCCTGTTAGAAATCCTGATAGAGGAGGAGGAGAGCAGAAAAGAACAAAGTTGTGTTTTGCAGCGTCAAGACAATAAGGCAAACATGCTTTCTCTTTTCTTAATCAGCCTACAATCTAGGCCCCAATCATTGTATAAGAGGCTGAGTGAGGAGCTGTACCTTCATTGGCTCCAATTCTCAGGGGAGGATTCTGGATAAATTCTGTTACTTTTTTCAAGCTCACGTTAGCCCAGGCCAAGGTCTTGAGCAACTCCATTATCAAGAAATCGCTGAAGGCACTGGATACTGTGAGGGACTAAGACCTCACTGTTATGGACTGGATTTTCAAGACAGGTTTCTCATTAGAAACATCAAATTTTATTTACAGGCTGCAGCAGCAGTTACACGCTTCCATCAAGCTCCACAACTAGAAGAAGAATTCTCACTCTAAGATTCCCCATGCTTAGAGCTGATTTGTTCACACTGTCACGTGATACAATGCAACACAATAAGTCTAAAAGCTACAGTCACTAGATTCCTTAAAACTACAATTGGTACATTCCTCCCCATTTAAAATTTTTGTACAGTTTGTATTTACAAGAACATCTACCTTCATGACATTACAAATATATGCACAGAATTATAAATTCGGTCTCTCAGGTGGTTTCCTAATCCTAGTAGATCATTGTAGCTTCGTGACTTTCAAATCTCTTACAGGATCCACATTTTCTGGAACCGCAGCAACATCAGGGACCTCTTTAGGTCCAGGTTTAGGTCCAGGCAGCTCAATCTTATCAACTCCAACAGAGACACCTGGTATGTCTATCCTTGGCTGAACAATTTCACAGGTTTTTCAATGGTTACAGGTGGAACATCATTTTGTTGGGGTGTCTCCCTTCTTCTCAAAGGATCCACATGTTTGTGGGTGATCCAGCCTCCATTTCTACATGGTACAACAAGGGTCCAGTCACAGAAACTATTACACCAGGTAACCAACTCGATCCACCACTGAAGTTTTGTTCATGCACTGTTTCACCAGCAGTAAATTCTCGCTCATGACTATGCAAATCATAAGTCACTTTTTGATTCCCTTGACTTTTCTCCACCCTCCCCTCCAAACTGGGAAGTATCAGGCTTAACCTTGTTTGAAGGTGTCACATCATAAGTAACGAAGGTGTTGAACCTGTAGTAGTGTGTGTGTGGGGGGGTGAGGGGGGGGGGGGGGGGGGGTCATTCATTGTCTTTCCTGAGCCATCTTCCATCTTGTCTTCTTTTGTCTACCACAGAGTTTAATCTCATCCTTCATTTTAACTTCAGACAGCCGACTTCTCTCAGGTGAAATCTCCACTTGGTTCTGTTCAGGGGTTGACCTCCCCATGGCTTCATCACCCACCTGCATTTTGGAAAGTTTCACAACTTTTCCTTCTAAAACTTTTTTGTTTCGCTCAGCTGCTTCTTCATCTCTTCTATCTCCCCCTTGTATCTTTTGGCTTCCTCCTGGAACCTTGAACATTGCAGCCTTTTCTCTGCCAACTGGTTCTTCAGTTTTGTTGAGAGTGACGTTAAATTCATTCTGCTCCTCTGCATAATTTTCCAGAGGTACAGACTTTGACCTGAAGGACCCTTATCATGTGTGAAGGTCTTTCAACAGGTTTTTCTTCTCTTTGTGAATCTCACTCACTTCATCTAAGATTCTGTAATTCAGCAGAGTCTCCTTGAGTTTCTTCAGCTGCTCCTCCATGCTGCTGTTTAAGACAGTCTTCATTCCTCAGGTTGCTGAATGGCTACAGACTCATTTTGCATCCTGCTCATTCCAAAGTACCTTGTCTTGTTCCTTTCCCAACTCAGGGACTCTTGCTGCTTCCTTTTGAAATCTCACTGACCAATCAAAGTTAATTTTCTTCAGCCAATCATGACCTGGAAGGTTTTGTCCTTCACCTTCTAGTGCTATCATTGGGAGCTGTGGTGTTTGGTAGTTATAATAAACAGGTACAGTGATAATACCCTTCACTAGGATAGCTTCACCAATATAAGTTTTTAATTTGGCTGAAGTCTGCTCCAAATTCAATTGTAGTGCACCCTTGTTCAAATATTTGAAGTGTGCTCTCCAACTACAGTCGGTGAAGCACCAGTGTCCACTTTCATCATTAAAGATTTTCTGTTTACCTGCAGAATAACCGTGATTGACTCTGTCTTCCCTACTTGTACATTAAGTAGGGAGTAAATATCAGAATTGGTGGTTTCTGGTTCTTCCACATTATTTACTTCAATTAACTTAGCTTGCTGCCTGGGAGTCTGTCTCAATCTTTCTTTACAATGCTTCAGTGTGTGCCCTCTTTTTTGGCAAAGATAGCACTCTACCTCTTTAAAATGACAAGCGCATCAGTCAATTCATTTTCAGATTTGTTGCTGAGCTGTTTCCTGTATTTATTTTAAGTTTTCGGGTAGCGGGGACTATCTCCCACTTCGCGGCAGTGTCCTGGCTTTTTGTATCACACCCGACTGTCTGTTCCTCTCCACAACTGGAAAACGACACCATTTTGTGCACCTTGTATAGTTTGGGGCACTTTCCACCACAAGCTCTCTTTCCATTGCCTTTTTAAAATCGAGGTTTACTTCAGCTAATAATCGTCATTGAATGGCATCATCTTGCAAACCGGGGACCAAATGATCCCTGAGCACATCACTTAGGGTCTCCCTGAAATCAGAGTGTTAAGTCAGTTGTTTCAATTTCGCCACCTATGTAGCAATGGTCTTCCCCAGGGCTCTAACCCATGAATTAAATCTGAACCGCTGCACGGTGACCGAGGATTTGTGTTGAAAGTTAATGAGGTCTACCAATTCACAGAAGGTCTTAGAATCAGGGACTTTCAGGGCCATCAAACTTCTAGGTTTTACTGTCGCAAACGCTTAGGAGAATTGCTCTCCTTTCCTCCCCCATTATTTCGTCTGCCTGGAAATAGTACCCAAGGCATTCTACGTATTGGCACCAATCCTCTGTAGATGGTTTGAAGGGGTCAATCCTGCCAAAATGTGGCATATCTGGTGAATATATCTTCCTTTTCTTCTGTTTAAACAAAATACTCATAGTCGTTTGGCAGGGACAACACCGGACCCAATATATTCTCATCACCAGTTTGTTATGGACTTGATTTTCCAGAGAGGTTCCTCATTAGAAACATCAAACCTAATTTAAAGGCTGCAGCAGTTACATACTTCCATCAAGCTCCACAACTAGAAGAACAACTCCCACTCTAAGGTTCCTTGCGCTTAAAGCTGATTTGTTCGCATTGTCACGTGATATTATACAACACAATAAGTCTTAAAGCTACAGTCGTTGCACTCCTTAAAACTACAATTATTACAATCACACTGTATTTTTTTTATAAAATATATAGAGGTATGCTCATTCCTTTCCCTAAAAATTTCAAACTGGACAAAGACCTAACATGGCTGAATCTATGTCTGTCTGTGGCCCCAAACAAAAGAAGCTATCTGGCAGTATTGGGGAAAATCTCACACTGTTATCCCTAAAGAGCCACTTTTGACATCCTATGGGCTGCTCAGGCCAAATTCAAAGAGAGCAGTACAAGGGCTATCTGCATTTCATAACCCAGGCTCCAAATAGGAGTCTGCTCATCTGTTAAGTCAAAGGGCCCTGCAACCTTCCTTTCAATTCTTAATGGTTAACAATCTTGGGAACCCAGATGAAGGATACATGACTTCTGTCAAAGACAGTGTGGAAAGGTGGGAGTCATTGGACATGGGCCTCTGGCTTGTGGAACCAGTAATATTGACTTTCTGAACTGCAAAGTCTCAGTCTGCCTTTTTATCATCTGACGAGCAGCCTCATAGACAAGGAGCTCTGACCCCATCTACACTGCTTCTGCTGGATATTCTGTACCATTGCCTACAAGACTGATCCATCTCTGCATGTATATCTCAGGGTGTGAAGTCAACATCACCGGAAAAATGAATTATCCAGCATCAATTTTCAGCTCACTGACCTTCGTGAAGGAATGCCTCATTGGACTTTGATTCTGGACTTTGGAACACATGTGAAACAATGTTTATTTTCTCTGTGGTCTCTGCACTATAAATCTTTGTTTTCTCTATTCCCCTTTTACTGTACGTGAAGTGACCCTCCTCCTGCATTTTGAGTGGGTGCAAATAAACTAACCCTTTGAGTTCATCCTATCTCAACTTTGGATCACACCAAAGCTGAGGGGCTGGGAAATACTCCACTGCTTATAAACGGGGAAGCAAATCAAAAACATCTTTCTGTTTATGGATGGGTGGTGAGAGGATAAATTAATGCTGTAAAAATTAACCTCCCTCCTGTCCAAAACAATACTGAAAAAGCAATTAGTGCTGACAACATCTTGGCAATAGTACTGAAGATTTGTACCCCAGGACTTGCTGCGCCCCGAGCCAAGCTGTTCCAGTACAGCTACAACACTGGAATCTACCTGGCCATGTGAAAAATTGCCCAGGTACCTCCTGCCCACAAAAAAGCAGGACAAATCCAACCAGGCCAGTAACCATCCCATCAGCCTACTCTCAACCATCAGCAATACCCTGCTCATCGGTGTACAGTTTGTGTTCTGCCTGGGTCACTCAGCTCCTGACCTCATTACAATCTTGGTCCAAACCTGGACAAAAGAGACAAGCTCCAGAAATGAGGTGAGAGTGACTGCTCTTAACGTGAACGCAGCAGTTGACTGAGTGTGGTATCAAGAAGCCCTTGTAACATTGAAGTAAATGGGAATCAAGGGGGAAACTCTTAATTGGCTGGAGTTGTACATACTTGATGAAAATGGCTGTGATTGTTGGAGACTAATCATCTCAGCAGGCAGCATGCATGTGACCCACAGCTGAGCACGTAGACATCGGATAGCACCTTTAACACTGGGCCGGGAGTTTCTGGTCTACCCAATGGTGGTGGGAGGGGAAAATATTGCAGGAGTGAAAAAGTCATTTACTGTAAAAACAGGTTGCAATGTCCACTCCTGCCTTTAATACCAGGCCAGTGGTAAGGAGGGGGTGGGTTGTAATGTGCTGCAGAGCAAGGTCTTGACTGGGGGTGGGGGGGAGACTGGGGAAGATTGCAGTCAACACATGACTGAGTAGGAAGTGTCCTCTGGGTTGGAATTGAAGAAAGCCTCGTATAGAAGGATATAAGTAAGTCAGGGCCAGAGTGGGAGGATTGGGGAGTGAAGGAGCACTTCAGCCTACATTGCTGAGCTCCCAAAGACAGTCCTTGTCCCAGTGCAGGGAGAGAGAGGGCATGTCAGTCCACTGTCAGTCATGCCCAGCATTGTGTTCACAGGCGTGGGCATCACCTCACGCATGGCAGTCTGTAGGATTTCTAGCATAGTACTTGGTCAAAGATGGTACACTCATAGTCGGGGGAGGCATCTGCAGCTTGTAGATGGGGAACAGGCAAAGTAGGGGTGGGCACTCGCTGGTCACATTAGGGAGGTCCCAATATGTGACAGTACAATAGGCCTCAAGATGGGGAGGGGTAAGGTCTACATGGGCCATAGGAACATCCACCTCAAATGACTCAGGGGTAACACAGGGATATCAATCATAATTCCAATGGGATCAAGGATGACAGGGGGAGGACTGAGGCTAATAGGAGGGAGGGAAACTTGAATGTTATGCTCCTTCAGGACGATGGGAGGGATTTCCACGGTCACACAGGGAAGGTAGAAGCTGGTCTGGTAATAAAACCATCTTGGAACCTCAAGCAATGGCACGGAGAAAGTGAAACTAAGAAAAAAACACTGCTGGGGAGGGGTGTGGGGGCTTCTGGGAGGAGTGGATCACAAACTGGGGGACCGATTAAAGGCGCGCACATCTGGAATCTGTACTACCACATAAGGAGGAATGCACGGCTGAGGCCAAATAGGAGCATCTAAATAACTATAGAGGCAATCCGGAGCCCTCAATGTAATAGTGCATTCATGTGAGACTAATTCCGATGTGTTCCAGTCATCGATCTTGCTGCAATAATCCATTGGATAAACAGTGGTAATTCCCCTGTGTGATAATGGATCCAAAAACAAGTGGGCACATGG
Source organism: Carcharodon carcharias (assembly GCF_017639515.1). Taxonomy (NCBI): domain Eukaryota; kingdom Metazoa; phylum Chordata; class Chondrichthyes; order Lamniformes; family Lamnidae; genus Carcharodon; species Carcharodon carcharias. The sequence continues at coordinate 44,872,878 of NC_054491.1, forward strand.
ACAAACGGGAGAAGTCTCTTGGAGATCCCACCTCAGAACCCTGTAGCTGCCAGGTTCAGATTTGGGGCTCCCTGGCCCCCCTAAAACAATCTCATCCCCCCACAGAGCACGTGGCCTCATGTGGATTCCAAAGAATGTAGTCCAGAGTCCACTGGATGAGTAATTTATTGCCTCAAATCCAAGTGCCTGGCCAAATCCATCTCATAGCAGTTGGTCTACTGAAATGAGGCCGACGCTGGCGGGGGGATGCTTACTGTGGCACTGAGACAGTCATTACAATGGCCAGGTCTGTGCTAGCTAATAGGTGCCTAGGCTGTAACCAAGTCCTTGATCCCACAGTCACTCACAGGTCAGCGGCAGAAAGAGAACCATTGAAGGCTGATGCTCAGTCATGTCTTTCTTTCAATGTTCTTGCAGAAAGGAGACCTTCAGGAAGATGGAGGGTGTATTAGAGGGAGGGTGCGATACATCATCACACGCAGGCAGGAGGAAAGCTGGAGAAGAGTGCTACAGCAGCACCAGGCTCACCAAAAGGAGGAGTTTCACCCCGATGAGCAAGGGGCAGTGAGGGCCCCTCGGACACAGAGGATGAGGCTGCACGGTGGTGCCTCTCAAGACTGAAGGTGAACAGAACAAGCGTGTCTTTCCTGCAGATGATTGAGAGACAGTATTGTTGACGCCTCCGCATGTCCAGCGATCTGGAGGCTGACATCTGCCACGTTCTCCATGAGATGATGCCACAGGGATTGGGAGGATATGTATTGCCAGCAGCTCTGAAAGTGACCGCTGCTCTTAACTTCCATGCAAGTGACTCTTTCCAGGGCTCCACTGGAGACCTCTGTGGGGTCTTTCAAGCTTCCACCCACAATTACATGCACTTCACTCATGAGCAAGCTAACCAGGCAGCCAGAGCACTGGGTTTTACTGTCATTTCTGGATTCCCACGGGTGTAGGGTGCCATCGACTGCACTCATGTGGCTATAAAATCTCCCTGGCAACAGGCAATGTAGTACATCAACAGGAAAGGCTTCCACTTGCTCAGTGTGCAGCTGGTCTGCAACCACCAGAAACACGTTATGCAGGTGTGCGTGAGATACCCAGAAAGCTACCATGACTCCTACATTTTGAATAGATTGTAGGTCCTGGACATCTTCGAGGGACCACACAACATCCAGAGTTGGCTGCTCAGTGACAAAGGCTGCCCCCAAAGGAGGGGCTGATGATGCCCATCCAAACTCCAGCTGAGGGAAGCTACAACGATGGGGAGTTGGCCACATGAACATTGGTAGAGCAAACCAGTGGCAGCTTGAAGATGGGATTCTGAAGCCTCAACAGATCTGGCGGAGCACTCCACATAGTCCCCAGAGGTTCTCTGGGATCATCGTGTTTTGCTGCATCCTGTACAATCTGGTGCTGTAAAGGGGAGAGAACTTGCCAAATGTCGAGATAGAGGAGCTGCGTGTCTCCTCTGATGAGGAGGAGATGAAGAGTGATGAGGGCGAAGAGGTCGAGGAAGCCAAGGCTGAGGGGGAAGAAGCCATAGCATGAGACAGATGAGGGAGATGTGCACGTGAGGTGCTCATGGACACCAAATTCCTGGAGGATAATGACAAGTAGCAGTGCTTATCCTGTCAGACCATGATGGGCCCACATCACTCCAGGGTGGCCAGTCTCCTCAACCATCCACTTCATTCTTAGATTGAGTATTTACACATTCTGCTCACCATGATCTCGTCCTATGAAAGTTGATGAAGCTGCGGGGCATGTGTTCTTGCTGAGATGAGGTCCCAGCTGCAGGAGATTGTTCTGGTATCACACAATAGACATAGATCACCTCACAATGACCATCATCACACGCTTGCCTGCCAGATATTAATAAGCCTCCTTTTCCACACCATTGGTTTCCATAATGGTCAGCCCTGGCCCTTGTGACCCTGAAAATGCAAACTCACCATGGAACCCTCAAGGTTCCACTTTATTGCTAATGAAGAGCACATTTAGCTGCATTATATCCTCACTCCTAGCCCTCAAGCATTGTCTTCCCACCAAGCTAACATATGAGCGTCAAGATCATGCTCAATGGTTCCAATGACCACAACACATCCCCATATAGATGTAGCATCACTGAGCTCAGTAAGTGTTTTGCAGAGGGGAGACTAAGCAGAATGAATGGGACAGCACGGCATCCCTTCTTTTTGACGACAGCCTTGTGGGCATTATGCAGACAATTCCAAGGTACAAAATGGTTAAAGCTGTAGCTTTGAGTGTCAGGACAAAATTATGCACGTAAGGGACAGAGCACTGGCACATTGAGGTGGGAAGGTGTACACACTCATTGGTCAGCTTAGCAGATGTACACTCGGACAGGCAACAACACACAAGGCTGGCAGGAGAGCACAACCTCTGCGTATGGGCTTCTAGATTGCAAACTCTCACAGATGACAGACAGCATGGAGTTCAAGGACAGATTACCCTTGTCCATTCGCATCCACATCTCCCCTTCTACACTACACCTTCACCTTTCCACAATGCAGACAAGTCAGGGGGGCTACATGAGCCTCAATCTTACACAACCATGGATGAACATCACTTGAACCTGCAATGCATGTCAACGAGATGCCTCACACAAGCACAATTTACATTGAGGGTGAGGCATCTCTGGTGTCGGGAATGAACTGAGAAGGGACACACACTCTGATGAGATGGCAGCATACAACATCGACCAGAGGCACATGATGTGAAATCAGTGATAAGTGGGGGGAGAGAACATGGCGTGACATCTGATCGAGGATAACTCAGCATACAGAGGAGGCATATGCAAGAGGATTTGTGGAATGGGTGCAATTCTATTTACATTGATGGAAAGAATATACATGTGGTGTACACCCATGCTGTCGTTGTGCTCCTAATGTTCCTTGATCTTCCTAACCCTGCTGCTACTTCTTGGTGCATCCCCAACATGCTATGCCCACTTGTCTGTGAACAACTTGGCAGGTGTCATTTGGAGGGTCGAAATTTGGAGGGCCCCAGCCTGCTTTGGGAATCCTGCTGGGGGGTGGGTGCACCCTCCTGGGCCTATGGAGCTGGAGGTGATGGGGCCACAGGCAGAGGGATTGGGATCGGCTGGACACTCCCAGAATCACCTGGGTGAATGGCCCCAGGATATCCAGCTGCTCGTCCTCATCCCTATGGGTACCTGAGGTTCCCTGGCTGACTCCTTGAGGAGAAGGGGCACCTGGGATGAGATCTTGGTGCCCTGGCCCCTTCTGGCATTGGTGGATGCCACCAATGCCTACAGCGGTGGAGTGCAACTCCTACAGCAGCGCAGATGATATGTCCTCGGTCAAGGTGATAAGGGTGCCTGCCTTGTGTGGGTACTGAGTGGAGCTGTGTACAGGATGAGGATGCGAATTGACCAGATGGAGATGCCATGGTGCATGTGGGAGAATGAGTTGTGATATCCCTTGTGCTGGTAGTGTGTGAGATACCCATGGACTGTCATCCTGGGAATGTGTGGGGGGCTTGTGGGAGTGTGAGCTGACAGGGATGAGAAAGTTTACTTGTCCTGGCTACGTGAGTGAGATCATTCGTCCGCCTGCAGCACTGTATCACTGTTCTCCTGTAGGATGAGGTGGTGCTCACCATCACAGAGGTACAGGAAGCACTTTTTAAACTCTCCCAATAGAATTATTTTGCTTAATCCAACTTGGGTATGGTCAATTTTTAGAGCTTGCACCCACCAGTCAAATACCATTTGTTCAATTCTCTCGGATTTGAGGAAAGTTCAAGTGGGGTTTTTTACGAGAGTTCCCGAATTGCTGGCTGTTTGCCTCCAGTATATGTTCACAGGCATTTAGGATTTGCCTTTGTTCAGTCTTTCACAACCATTGTCTGTTCATAACTTGCAGAGCTATCTGCAGGCAGCATAGTGTAAACCTCGTGGGGTTTTCCTACTAACTAACCCTACATTAAGAGACTTTGAGACTCGCTGGCCACTTTAACTGATCTCCCAGCTTCTCAAAGGTTGTGAAGGAGGTTTCCACATCCTGGTTTTCAAACTTGAGCAGTAGTTGGAAATAAGAAATCAAAACTTATTTCTGAGCTAGGGGGTACTTGAACTGCCAGCAGCGCCTCCCTCCATTAGGTAAAGACAAGTTCTCTCCAGCTGCTTCAATCTGCTTTAGATCCCTATCCTTTGTGCCTGAAATTCTTTCTCCAGTTTCTACTGCTGGAAGGCCACTTGTCTTTTCTCTCCTGGGATTCTGTTTTACCCCTTTCACATTCCTCGGTCTTTCCTGAAGCTCCTAACTCAAATCGCTGCTATTCAAGATGGATTTTGGCTAAAGTAAGTGACCATAATTCAGTCAGTTTCAAGGTTCTGGTGGATAAAGATAACAGGAGTCCTCGGGTTAAGATGCTTAATTGGGGGAAGGCTAATTATAACAATATTAGGCAGGAACTGAGGAATCTAGACTGGAGGCGGGTGTTTGAGGGCAAATCAACAACTGACATGTGGGAGGCTTTCAAACGTCAGTTGATAAGAATTCAGGACCGGCATGTTCCTGCTAGGATGAAGGATGAGCATGGCAAGTTTCAGGAACCTTGGATAACGAAGGATATTGTGAGATTAGTCAAAAAGAAAAGGGAAGCATTCGTAAGGGCTAGAAGGCTGGGAACAGATGAAGCCCATGGAGAATATAAAGAAAGTAGGAAGGAACTTAAGCAAGGAGTCAGGAGGGCTAAAAGGGGTCATGAAAAGTCACTGGCAACCAGGATTAAGGAAAATCCCAAGGCCTTTTATACATATGTAAAAAGCAAGAGGGTAGCCAGGGAAAGGGTAGGCCCACTCAGGGACAGAGGTGGGAATCTGTGTGTGGAGCCAGAAGAAATGGGAGAGATAATAAATGAATACTTCTCATCAGTATTCACCAAAGAGAAGGACTTAGCGGTCGATTTGTCTAGGGAAGAGTGTGTAGATAGCCTGGAACATGTTGAGATCAAAAAAAGAGGAGGTGTTAGGCGTCTTGAAGAATATTATGGTGGATAAGTCCCCAGGGCCAGATGGGATCTACCCCAGAGTACTGAGGGAGGCAAGGGAAGAGATTGCTGGGGCCTTGACAGAAATCTTTATATCCTCACTGGCTACGGGTGAGGTCCCAGAGGACTGGAGAATGGTCAATGTTTTTCCATTGTTTAAGAAGGATAGCAGGGATAATCCAGGAAATTACAGGCCAGTGAGCCTTACGTCAATGGTAGGGAAATTATTGAGAAGATTCTTTGTGACAGGATTTACTACCATTTGGAAGCAAATGGGCGTGTTAGTGAGAGGCAGCATGGTTTTGTGAAGGGGAGGTCGTGTCTCATTAACTTGATCGAGTTTTTCGAGGAAGTGACAAAGATGATTGATGATGGAAGGACAGTGGATGTTATATACATGGATTTCAGTAAGGCCTTTGACAAGGTCCCTCATGGCAGACTGGTACAGAAGGTAAAGTCGCACAGGATCAGAGGTGAGCTGGCAAGATGGATACAGAATTGGCTTGGTCATAGAAGACAGAGGGTAGCAGTGGAAGGGTGCTTTTCTGAATGGAGAGCTGTGACTAGTGGAGTTCCGTAGGGATCAGTGCTGGGACATTTGTTGTTTGTAGTATACATAAATGATTTGGAGGAAAATGTAACTGGGCTAATTAGTAAGTTTGTAGATGACACTAATGTTGGAGGAGTTGCAGATAGTGAAGAGGATTGTCAAAGGATACAACAGGATATAGATCGATTGGAGACTTGGGCGGAGAAATGGCAGATGGTTAATCTAGACAAATGCGAGGTAATGCATTTTGGAAGGTCTAATACAGGCAGGAATTATACAGTAAATGGCAGAACCCTTAAGTGCAATGACTGGCAGAGGGATCTGGGTGTACAGGTCCACAGGTCACTGAAAGTGGCAACGCAGGTGGATAAGGTAGTCAAGAAGGCATATGGCATGCTTGCCTTCATTGGCAGGGGTATTAGGCCACACTTGGAATATTGTATGCAATTCTGGTCGCCACATTACCAGAAGGATATGGAGGCATTGTAGAGAAGGCAGAGGGGGTTTACCAGGATGCTGCCTGGTCTGGAGGTTATTAGCTATGAGGAGAGGTTGGAGAAACTTGGATTGTTCTCACTAGAGCAACGGAGATTGAGGGGTGACTTGATAGAAGTTTACAAAATTATGATTGGCATGAACAGAATTGATAGTCAGAAGCTTTCTCCCAGGGTGGAAGAGTCAATTACTAGGGGACATAGATTTAAGATGAGAGGAGAAAACTATAAAGGAGATGTGCGGAGCCAGTTTTTTACACAGAGGGTAGTGAGTGTCTGGAATTCGCTGCCAGAGGAGGTGGTGGAAGCAGGTACGATAGTGGTGTTTAAGAGGCAGCTTGACAAATACATGAATAGGATGGGAATTGAGGGATACGGACCCCGGAAGTGCAATATGTTTTAGTTAACGGGCAATATGATCGGCGCAGTCTTGGAGGGCCGAAGGGCCTGTTCCTGTGCTGTACTTTTCTTTGTTCTTTGTTATCTGTTTCCAGCTCTGTATCTTCTACCTATTCTGATTCTGGGGTGATGGAGAGGTGCTCAACCAGCACTTTTAATAATAATAAAAAACAAAAACATAATTACCTGGAAAAACTCAGCAGGTCTGGCAGCATCGGCGGAGAAGAAAAGAGTTGATGTTTCGAGTCCTCATGACCCTTCAACAGAACTAGGTGAATCCAAGGAAGGGGTGAAATATAAGCTGGTTTAAGTTGTGTTGGGGGGGGGGGGTCGGGGGTTGGGTGGGGGGAGAGAAGTGGAGGGGGTGGTGTGGTTGTAGGGCCAAACAAGCAGTGAAGGAAGCAGATCATCAAAAGATGTCACAGACAACAGAACAAAATAACACATAGGTGTTAAAGTTGGTGATATTATCTAAATGAATGTGCTGATTAAGAATGGATGGTAGGGCACTTAAGGTATAGCTCTAGTGGGGGTGGGGAGAGCATAAAAGATTTAAAAATACTTAAAAATAATGGAATTAGGTGGGAAAAGAAAAATCTATATAATTTATTGGAAAAAACAAAAGGATGGGGGAAACAGAAAGGGGGTGGGGATGGAGGATGGAGTTCAAGATCTAAAGTTGTTGAATTCAATATTCAGTCCTGATGGCTGTAAAGTGCCTAGTCGGAAGATGAGGTGTTGTTCCTCCAGTTTGCGTTGGGCTTCACTGGAACAGTGCAGCAAGCCAAGGACAGACATGTGGGCAAGAGAGCAGAGTGGAGTGTTAAAATGGCAAGCGATAGGGAGGTTTGGATCATTCTTGTGGACAGACCGCAGGCGTTCTGCAAAGCGGTCTCCCAGTTTACGTTTGGTCTCTCCAAAGTAGAGGAGACCACATTGGGAGCAACGAATGCAGTAGACTAAGTTGGGGGAAATGCAAGTGAAATGCTGCTTCACTTGAAAGGAGTGTTTGGGCCCTTGGACGGTGAGGAGAGAGGAAGTGAAGGGGCAGGTGTTACATCTTTTGCGTGGGCACTTTTAATACCTCAGGCTTCCTTGTTTTATGATGTTGTCATGACTCACTGGGGATTGTGTGCTGTAACATTGAGCCCCACTGCTCACCAAGCCGAGGAAAATGGGAAAAGTTTGATTAGACCACCAGATTGCCCAATTCTACCTGTTTATTTTAGGTTAACCAAATCCGAGCACCAGGTTTGTAAACTTAATAAATAACAGTTTATTGAACAATTGTCTTTAACCAGTGGCAAAAGAAAGAAATATGGACTCCTAATTTCTCACTCTATAACTCTAAGAAAGCATATGGGACACTTACCTTTATTAGCCGAGGCATAGAATATAAGAGCAGGGAGGTTATGCTGAAACTGTATAAAATGCTGGTTGGGCCACAGCTGGAGTACTGTGTGCAGTTCTGGAATCCGCATTATAGGAAGGATGTGATTACACTGGAGAGGGTGCAGAGGAGATTTAACAGGATGATGCCTGGGCTGGAGAGTCTGAGTTATGAGGAAAGATTGGATAGGCTGGGGTTGTTTTCCTTGGAGCAGTGAAGGTTGAGAGGGGACCTGATAGAGGTGGATAAGATTATGAGGGGCATAGATAGGGTGGATAGGAAGGTGGTTTTTCCATTAGTAGAGAGGTCAATAATCAGGGGGCATAAATTTAAGGTAAGAGGTAGGAGGCTAAGAGGGGTGTTGAGGAGAAACTTTTTCACCCAGAGGGTGGTGGGAGCCTGGAACTCACTGCCTGAAAGGGTGATTGAGCCAGAAATTCTCGCAATGTTTAAGAAGTATTTAGATATTCATTTGCGTTGCCATAGCCTCCAGGGCTATGGACCAAGCGCTGGAAAATGGGATTGGTTAGTCATATCTTTGACTGGCGCAGACACAATGGGCCGAATAGCCTCCTCCTGTGCTGTAAGCACCTATGAGTCTATGGCCAGGATTTTGCCTTCGTCAGGCAGGCTCGGCGGTGATGAGTGAGAGCGGTCAGGAAGCTGATTGCCCGTGATCAGGGCCCGGCCATGGTTTCATGCTGGCAGGTTAATTCGGGCCTTCCCAGTGTGAAATGTGCGTTGCGGTGCTCGGCGCTGCCTGATCCGGGGGTGAGGGGGAGGGCGGGCAGGGAACTTCATGCATGTGTGTGGGTGCGCACAGGAAAAGCTGCCTGAGGCCCAGAGCTGCCTCAGACAGATGAAGATTTTAAAAATTAAAAATAAAGAATTTCAGAAAGTTAAACAACATGTCTGCTCATGTGACCCTGTCACAGGAGCAGGGACATGTTATTAATGAAATGTTATCATTTTAATTTAATTCTTAATTGCTGTTGGAAACCTCATCCTGCTCATGGATGAGGTTTCCTAAAATATCCAAAGGCCGCTTGGCCTTTTTGCCTGCCCACCAACCATAAACTTGGATGGGCAGTGAAAAATGTAAGTCAGTTGGAGCTTTAATGGCCTCATTAGGCCTGATTACACTGGTTATGGGTCAGGCACACCCACCTGACGAGTGAGAAGTTCTGGCCCATGAGCCTAATATTCCATAGAATGGACAGTATAGAAAGAACCTATTTGGCCCAACCAATCCAGCTTCTTGAGTGCTGTTGGAGCTGCCTCATCCAGGCAAGTGGAGAGTATTCCATCCCACTCCTGACTTGTGCCTTATAGATGGTGGACAGGCTTTGGGGGTCAGGAGGCGAGTTACTCACTACAGAATTCTTAGTCTCTGACCTTCTCTTGTAGCCAACAGGTGGCTAGTCCAGTTCAGTTTCTGGTCAATGGTAACCCCCAGGATGTTGATAGTGGGGATTCAGCGATGGTAATGCCATTGAATGTCAAGGGGTGATGGTTAGATTATCTCTTGTTGGAGATGGTCATTGTCTGGCACTTGTATGACACGAATGTTACTTGCCACTTATCAGCTCAAGACTGGATATTGTTCTGGTCTGGCTGCTTATGGACTCAGGCTGCTTCAGTACCTGAGGAGTCACGAATGGTGCTGAACGTTGTGCAATCACCAGCGAACATCCCCACTTCTGACCCTATGATGGAAGGAATGTCATTGATGAAGCTGCTGAAGATGGTTGGGCTGAGGACACTAACCTGAGGAACTCCTGCAGGGATGTCCTGGAGCTGAGGTGACTGACCTCCAACAACCACAACCTTTGTATGAGGTACAACCAGTGCAAAGTGTTTTTTCCCCCACCCTGAATCCCAATCTAACTAGGATTTCTCGATACCACAGTCAGTCAAATACTGCCTTGATGTCAAGGATAATCACTCTGACCTCACCTCTGGAATTCAGCTCTTCTGTCCAACAAAGTGGGAATGAAAGTGATAAAAGCAATGAAGCAGCTGGTCAGAGTATTCCCAGGTTCAATGATGCATGATAGAGGCCTTAGTCCAGGAGGTAGAGAGGAGGGGAGGAGGAGAGGAATGTTCCTCAGGGGGCCAGGATTCTGTCAAGGCAGCACTGCAAAGGGAATGGGAGCAGGTGGCCACGGGGGTCAACCGGGCTGCAAAAAGTTCAGTGGCCTCACATGAGTGATCAGGGTCAGTGAAATGCATCTTCAAATGTCATTTCTTACCCACTGCTCCTCCAAAGCCATACATTGCTCAATATATCCATATCGCCATCACCCACCCATCAGCAATCTTTAACAGCCTGGAAGCTGCTGCCTATGAGGGTGTGCAGAGGCAAGCGTTAATTTCAAGAGGAAATTGTGAGGGAATAAATTTTCAGGACTATAGGGGCAGAGCAGGGGAGTGGGACTACTCCATAGGAGCCAGCATGGGCTTGATGGGCTGAATGGCCTCTTTTATGCTCTAACACCGCTCTGACACCATGACACTAACCAGGATTTATGTCTCGGATTCAGATACCCCACCCCACCCTCACATACTCACCATTGCTGCTAGCATCACACTCACATCTCATAGTTCCCATATAATACCAGGTTCTCAGCTGTGACAGGCACATCACCCAAACACAATGCAACACATTCACTGACACTCTTCCCTCTCTCTTGTAGGGAAAGGTTTCACATCATAAGAAGCAGCAGCAGAGAACCTGCTTTGGACACATACTCGAGTACTCCCTGAGCCATCTGGCGGAGTAGATACAGTGAATTGTGGATGATTGTGATGAGGGCAGTTCCAACAATCCTCAGGAAAGTTGATGTCATCCAGGACAAAGCAGCCCCCTTGATTGACACCCCATCCAGCACCTTAAACATTCACTCCGTCCACCGCTAATGCATGTTGGCAGCAGTGTGTACCATCTACCAGATGCACTGCAGGAACTCACCAAGGCTCCTTCGACAGCACCTTCCAAACCCTCAACCACTACCACATAGAAGGACAAGAGCAGCAGATACATGGGAACACCACCACCTGGAAATTCTCCTCCAAGTTACACACCATCCTGACTTGGAAATATATCGCTGTTCCTTCACTGCCGCTGGGTCAAAATCCTGGAACTTCCTCCCCAACAGCACTGTGGGTGTACTATACCACATGGACTGCAGCGGCTCAAGGAGGCAGCTCACCACCACCTTCTCAAGGGGAATTAGGGATGGGCAATAAATGCTGGCCTAGCCAGCGACGCCCACATCCCATAAATCAATAAATTTTAAAAATTATTAGCGTGACTGTGACTGAGATCATTGCAACCAGCATCACCAAGAACATCCAGAATGTTCCTGCCTTATGCAACTTCTCAAATTCCACTTCAGCCTCACTCCACAACCTGCTATGATGTACAAGATGTAGATGGTGTGACCCTGCACCTCTTGCTTTCCCCCCATCAACTCTCCACTTCCCACCCCACAACCCTCCCCTTCTGTATTTATGCTTTCAGATACCCATGAGCTGTGCCTGGTCAGCTAGTGAAGTCTTGTGATGAAGGGTGTGACCAAGGGTAGACATCTGATGAAGAAGCACCATCACTTGCTCTGAGACTCACAACCACCAACTCAGATACTGCCACTATGTGTACCCTAGAGGTTAAATTAGAGTCAGAATCAGCATGTGATGGGCTGCAGCCAGGCTAGGGGGATATGATAGTATGTGTACAAACTCCCTCTGAGGACAAGGTAGCAGATGGATTCAGCTCAGATGGGAACTTCAATGGAGCAGCATGCAAGGAAAGGCTGATGGGCATGAGACAGAGATGCTTAGTGCATTGGCAGCCCTGCCTGACAGCCTGTCATCACTGTCAAGGATAGTGGCCAAACCCACAGCAACTTGGCATAGGGTTTTGTGCAGAACAATTCCCATGTGGAAATATCAGTGTAATAGGAATTCACTGAGCTGATGCTCTGTGCATGATTGTACACCAACTGCACTCAGCGGAGTGGGACACTTTGCGCTTCTTCCCGTTCAGCCCACAGAGTCACGTGTGTGCAGACGATGACTTCCTACATGATTGGGAATCCTGCCCAATCCCTCTGCTTTTCTTTGCTTAAGGGAAGATGATGAAGCCCCCTTTCCTCACATATGGCTCTCAGTGACCTCCCTGACGCTATGTTGGATGACAAACTGAGATGTTGGCCATGTCTCTGGCTCCAGTCTGAAAGGATCCTGAGCTGAAGAAATCGAGGGCGACAGTGCCCTTGACAACCACTGGCTGCTCATCCTGCTCTGTGGCTGCAGGTCCAGTTCGAGCAGTTGGCACAGTTCAGTGAATCCTTGGTGAATTATAACCACTTCAGACACTGCTCCTGAGTGAGGTGGCGATCTCAATACCCTTGGTGGGTAAGGCTTCCTGCTGCGAACCCCCCTCCTCCTCTGTCTGTTCAAAGGTTCCCCTCTCTGCTGCCTCTGCTCCATCTCCCTGTCGTGCAAGAGGGATGGTAAACATAGCCCCCGACAGTGAGAACAGGCTCTGCTCAGAGGCCTTTGCACTCCACTCACCTCCTCACACAGATCCAGCATCGTTTCCTTCTGACTCCAACAAATAGTGGGAGCTCCTCCAACAACCTGTACACACAACCTTCACTAACTCTGTAGTGGGGAGAAAAACAGTCAAAGATATTTCACCTGACAGTCCCATGCTGATGCACCATATTCAGCTGTGAGAGGGCGTTCACAGGGGCTACAAACACCACATGGTGGGCTAGCTCTAAATCAATGTTAGATGCCAACTGATGGCACAGTCTTCCCACTCTGCATGTAGAGCCATAAATGTGTTACGGTGCAAAAAGAGGCCATTCAGCCCATTGTTTCTCCATCGGCCAGAAACCAGAAAAAAAACTAGCTGCTCATTTTAATCCTAACTTCCAGCCCCTGGTCTGTAGCCATGCAGGATACAGCACTTCAGATGCAGATCCAGGTACCTTTTAATTGAGTTAAGCATTTCAACCTCAACCACCATCTTGAGCAGTAAATTCCAGATACCCACCACCCTCTGGGTGAAAAGATTTTCCACATGCTCCCTCTAATCCTTCTACCAATCACCTTAAATCTGTGGCCCCTGGTAATTGACCCCTCAGCTAGGGGAAGAAGGTCTTTCCTGTCTACCCTATCTGGGCCCCTCATAATTTTGTATACCTCAATTAGGTCACCCCTTAGCCTCCTCTGTTCTAAGGAAAACAACCCTAACCTATCCAATCTCTTCTCATAGCTGCAATTTTCAAGCTCTGGCAACCTTCTTGTAAATCTCCTCTGCACTCTCTCCAGAGAAATTATGTCCTTCCTGTAATGTGCTAACCAGAACTGTACTCCAAATTCCAGCTGTGGCCTAACCAGCGTTTTATACAGCTCCATCATTACATCCCTGCTTTTGTATTCAATACCTCACCCAATAAAGGAAAGCATTCTATATGCTTTATTTACCACCTTATCCACCTGTCCTGCTACCTTCAAGGACCTGTGGACCTGCACTTCAAGGTCACTCCCTTTCTCAATCCCTCTAAATAACTTCCCATTTATTGAGTATTCCTTTGCTTTGTTTGCCCTCCCCAAATGCATTTCCTCACACTTTTCCAGATTGAATTCCATTTGCCACTTTTCCGCCCACTCAACAAAACCATTGATATCATTCTGGAGTCGGCAGCTATCCTCTTCACTATCAACTAAGAGACAATTTTTGGGTCATCTGCAAATTTTCCAATCATGCCTCCCACATTTAAATATAAATCATTAATATATACAACAAACAGCAAGGGCCCTAACACTGAACCCTGTGGAACACCACCGGAAACCATTTGCCATTCACAAAAACATCTATCGACAATTACCCTTTATTTCCTGTCACTGAGCCAATTTTGGATCCAACCTGTCACCTTCCCCTGTATCCCATGAGATCTCACTTTCCTGACCAATCTGCCATGTGGGACCTTGTCAAGTGCCTTACTGAGATCCATGTGGACAACATCCACTGCACTACTCTCATCAATTCCCTTTGTTACTTCCCCAAAAAATTCTATTAAGTTAGTAAGACATAATCTTCCCCTAACAAAACCATGTTGACTATCATCAAAGATAGTGCCTTTCTAAGTGTCAGTTTATCTTGTCTCTCAGAATTGTTTCTAATAATTTGCCCACCACTGAAGTCAAACTGACTGGCCTATCATTTTCTGGCTTATCCCTTGACCCCTTTTTAAATATTGGTACAATGCTCACAGACCTCCATTCCTCTGGTACCTTGCCAGTATCTGGTGAGGATTGGAAAATGATCCTCAGAGCATCTGCTATTTCCTCCCTGGCTTCCTTTAACAGCCTGGGATACAATCCATCCGGCCCTGGTGATTTATCCACCTTCAAGGATGCCAGTCCCTCCAAAACTTCCTCTCTCACTTATTGTATCTAATATTTCACACTCCTCTTTAACTAGAATGTCTGCATCGTCCCTCTCCATGGTGAAGACAGAGACGAAGTCTCATTGAGAACCCTGCCCACATCTTCAGCATCAGAACACAAGTTACTATGTAAATCTCTGATAGGCCCGACCCTTTCCTTAGTTATTCTCTTGCTCTTAATGCACTGGTAAAACATTTTAGGATTTACTTTGATTTTGCCCGCCAATAGTTTTTCGTATTATCTCTTTGCTTTCCTAATTTCCATTTTTACTTCACCCCTGTACTTTCCATACTTTTCTAGTCCTTCTACAGTATTAAGTCTTTTGTGACTGTCATAAGCTTTCTTTTTCTGCTTTATCTTACCCTATATGCTTCTGGATAACCAGGGAGCTGTAGATTTGGCAGTACCACCCTTTTTCTTTGCGGGGACATGTCTACACTGTGCCTGTAGAATCTCGCCTATAAATGTCTCCCACTGATTTGACACAGTTCTAATATCTGTATCCAGTCCACTCTCGCCAGCTCACCTCTCAGCTTTAAAAAACTTGTCTTCCCCAAGTTTAGAACTTTCACTCCTGTTCTCTCTTTGTCCTTTTCCATAATGATGCTAAATCTAACTATAATTTGGTCACTATCTCCAAAGTGGCCCCCCACTTCTACTTTATCCAGTTGCCCAGCTTCATTTCCTAAGACTAAATCTATAACTGCACTCCCTCTCATTGGGCTTGTTACCTGCTGGCTAGAAATGTTCTCTTGAATGTAGTGCAAGAATTTTATGCCCTTTGTACCCTTCACCCATTCATATCCCAATTGATATTAGAGCAGCTGAAGTCCCCAACGACAACCACACTCAGAGATATGTCTACATATTTGGTCTTCTAACTCCCTTCCACAATTTGGGGGTCTATAGTACATTCCTAGCAGTGTGGCTGCCCCTGTTTTACTTCTGAGCTCAATCCATGTGGCCTCATTTGATGCTTCATTTCATATATCATCCCTCCTCACAGCTATAATTGATTCTTTAACCAACAAAACTACACCCCCACCCTTTTTTATCCCCCCTCCTTATCCTGCCTGAAAACTCTAAATCCAGGATGTTAAGCTGCCATTTTTGCCCCTCCTTAAGATGAGTTTCTATTATAGTGATGATATCGTGCTGCCATGTGTCTATCTGTGCCCTCAGCTCATCATTTAAAACTGCCAAATTCCTGTGCTGAACACTTTTTAACCTGTGCTGCTCCTGTCTTTCAGAGTCATTCACTAATTTTCCATCTCCCATTCCCTGCTCTGAATTTGCCCTCAGGTTCCCATCCCCCTGCCAATGTAGTTTAATCCCTCCCCCACAGCACCAGCAAATCTCCCTGTGAGGATCTTTGTCCCAGTCCTGTTCAGGTGTAGACCGTCCAGCTTGTACAGATCCCACCTTCCCCAGAACCAGTCCCAATGCCTCAGAAATCTGATGCCCTCCCTCCTACACCAGCTTTCCAGCCATGTGTTTATTCATTCTATTCTCCTATTCCTTTACTCACTTACACGTGGGACTGGGAGTAATCCTGAGATTACTGCTTGAGAGGTCCTGCTTTTCAATCTCCTTCCTAGCTCCCTAAAATCTGCTTTCAGGACCGCACCCCCTATCCAACCTAAGTCATTGGCACCAAGGTGGATCACGACCTCTGGCTGATCACCCTCCCCAAGAAGGCAGCTCAACACCACCCTCTCAAGGACAATTAGGGATAGGCAACAAGGACTGGCCTAGCCAGCGACACTCATATTCCTCGAAAAGAATAAATTTTTAAAAACCCAAAGGCACAAGAACCTGCATCATTCCCCACCAACTTGTGGCACTATGTAGCTATAGAGTCCCATAATATGCTGTTCCTTATTCATGCAGGCTAAGTCAGCAGTCCTATCTGACAACAGCTTTCATCTTTGAGTGTCACAGTTATGATTATCATCACCAAGGAACACTTCTACAACCCTCTCTCCCTTGGATCTCGACAGTCCTGATGGTGTAACTTTCCAGAGTTCATCTTCAGCTGACCAATCAATAACACCTCAGTTCACAGTTTGGCCACTTCTGGGAAAACACCCAGGTCTTTAGCATCTTTGAGCTATTCACACAGATTCCATGTTTTAGACCTTTTTGCCAGCTTGCACAGTACCTCCAGGAAATACTGTCTCCTTTTCTGCCAAACAGCAAAACTGGAATCTTTGTGAGAGTGATTTGCATCTTCTCCTCACAAGAATTCTCTGCATTTCTCCTTCTGTCTCTGTCTTCCTTCTCTTTGTGTTTGTATCTGTGCCTTCACCCTCCAGCTCCTCTGCTTGTAGCTCTCCTTTATGTCTGCAGCTCTCCTTTGTGTCTGCAGCTTTCCTTTGTGTCTGATAACCACACAGCTTATGATCTTTAACTTCTTTCTGGTTGGTACTACTTCCAGGTCCAGTATTTCTTATTATTCAAGAAAATTACAATTAACAATTACAAATTTTTATTACTGTACTACTTCCAGGTCAAATGTTGTCACATTGGCTAGCACTGTCTATTTGTGCTGGATCACACTGCTACCTGTGACTATTCTCTAATAGCCTTGTCTATACTGGATCACCATCTTCCTCTGGCTTTATTGACATGTCTGTCCATACTGAACTACACTGCTCCCTATGACAGTTCTGTTTATCTGAACTATAATACAATTCCTCCAGTGCCTGTACCTGCAGCATCCTGTCCTTCTGTGGTGATTTAACTTCTGTTGCTGTTTCTTGATAGCCTGTCTATTTGTGCTGTAAACTGCACTCCTGTGACTGTTTCTCCAAAGCCATGTCAATCTGTTCAGGATTACATTGTCCCCTGTGTTACTGACTGTTGACAGTCCAGTTTAAACACATTGATTACACTGCCACGTGGACCTATGCTTACTAGATTACTGCTTGTGACTGTTTGTCGATAGTTCTATCTGTGATGGATTACACAGGCCCATTGACTATTTCACGACTGTGTTGTCAATCTGTGCTGAATGACACTGCCCCCTTGTGACTGTACCTCAACAGCCCTGACTATCTGCACTGATTACACTCCCATCTGTAGTTATTTCTCTGTAACACACTGTGCAGTATTACCTTGTCCCTTGTGACTCTTTATGGATAATCCATTCTGTACTGTTTACACTGCTCCCAGTAACTGTTTCCCTATAGCCCTGAATATCTGTGAACAGCTCCCTATGACTGTTTCTCGATAGCCCTTTCTATTTCTGAAGGATTACACTGTCCCTCAATGTTTTTAACTCTCTCGCCTGACACCTCTTCCTACTCAACATCACTCTCTTTGGGATGGTCACCTCATATGACCCTATCTCATTACAGAACTTTGACACGCCCACAGGGAACCACATCCTCCCTTGCAGGTGAATCACTCTGACTTTCAGCCTGACAATGCAGAGGAGGTAAATCCATACCTGCATATTCATCATGAGTGTTTTTCAGTTTCTCTTGTGGTACTAACTTTTTTCTTGAACTGGGGGCTACCTGATCAGATGATAATTTGGAAGAATTGTTCTGAATTGCCGAACGTGATCTCTGCTGGAGATGGTCATCCCGAATCTAGTGGTGTTAATCGTTGGTGCAGCATTGTTATTTTGAATGCCTTGATTGGTCTTCTTACATTTCAAAATCATTGAATTTACCATCTGCATCATCCTTTCTGCTGGCCCATTTAACATTGGACAGAGTGAAGATGATGTAACATGGTTTACAACCCATTTTACACACGTCTTGGAAGCTATATGTGGATCATTATCTGACACGATCTCCTCTGGGAACCAAAAAGACTGAAAATCGTGCTCATTGCGTTTGCCATCGATGTGCTTGATATATCCCTTAGTTGGCGAAAGATAGGAAATTTGGAGAACAGTCAGCAACAAGAAAGACGTTAGCACCCCTGACAGTAAACAAGTCAGTCACTATTCTTGACCATGAATGTGACGGAACATCATGCCAATGGAGTAGCTCTTTGTGTTGACTTGGCTGATGTTCCTGACGTGCATCACACATCTTCAGTTTGTTCTATGTCATTAATGATCCCTGGCCAACAAACTGTCTCACATGCAAGTCTTGTTCTTGCAATGCCCATGTGACCTAGATGTAACAGGTTAGGCTATCTTGATTAATCAATTTCAGCATCAAGATCTGTCTTCCCTTGAAAATGGCTCTGCTTGAAATGTCTAATATGTCTCAGTATGGCCAAAGATTTTGAGATTCATAAGAATCTTTTGTATTCTATCTGGCCATCCATGTACAATGAGCTGCCAGAACACCTTGAGGACAGGATCTCTGGAAGTCTCTCTGGAGCTCTTCGCAATTTTTTCAAATCACATTAGGTCAATGTTGTACCCATCTTCTAGTTCCACAACAACTTCATCCATATGGACATCCAACAATATAGCTTCTGTTTTCTCAGGATTGGATAAACTACTCAATATGTCAGATATAACCATGAGGTTTCCAGATTTGTACCAAACCTCCCAATCATACCCGTGCACTTAGATTAGTGCGTTTGGGTTATCCACTGAGCAGTCATGGCTCCATGTGCAACCCAGGAATATAGGGAAGTTTGCTGGTGTTGTTGAGGAGGGTTTAAACCAGCTTGCCAAGGGGTTTGGGAAGCTGAGTATAGATTCAGAAGGCAGAGTAGCAAAGATAGAATTAGATGACAGAGAATTACTGAGCAAATATTGAAGACAGAGAAAACAAAGACCAGAAAATAGACAAGAAAGGTATTTGGTGATGCTTCATGGTATATACTTATGTGCAAGGAGTTGAATTAATATAGCAGATGAGCTGAGGGCACAGAGAGACACTTGGAAGTAGGTTGTGATAGCTATTACTGAAATATGGATTAAAGAAGGGCAGGAACAGGAACTCCTGGTTACAGAGCATCAGGTGAGATGGAGAGGGGGATAAAAAAGGAGGGTGGAGGTCAGAAAAAGAGCAATCACACAGCTGAGAGTCAACTAAAACCCCATATAGTCAGTGAGAGATAGAAGAGCAAATACATTGGCACAATTCTGAGAACTGCATTAATAATAGGGCAGTATTAATAGGGAATTTCAGTGAAAATTAATTGGGATAGAATCGCTCTAAAAGGTATAAAGGATGCAGAAAATGTCTTCAGCAGAACATAGCAAGCCTAGAAGAAAAGGGATAGTTCTGGGTTGAGTTTTAGTGAATGGCAGGTGGAAAGAGGAATCAGCCAGAGAGTATTTTGCTGGTAATGATCATAATTTAGTTAAATTTAGCGTAGTTATGGAAAAGTACAGAGATCAACCAGGAGTGAAAGTCTAAAATTGGAAAAAGCTCAATTTTATTCAGCTACGATGAGATTTAGCAAAAGTGGACAGGAAACAACTACTTGAGTGTCAGAGCAGTGAGAGACAGACAAGGAGGAGAGCGAGAGAGAGGGTTCAGAACAAAGGAAAAGGGTGGGACTCACAAAACTAGATACCCCTAGATGTCAAAAAGCAGACATGATAGGATAAGGCAAAAAAGGCAAGCTTATGGCAGCTAAACTAAACGTTGGCCCCTTAGAGACAGAGTCAGGAGAAATTATCCTAGGAATGAGGAAATGGCAGAGACATTGAGCAAATGTTTTGTGTCGGTCTTCACAGTGGTAGATACTAATGGCACAGCGGAAATATAGGGTAAAGTAGGGGCTAAAAAGAGTGAGAAACACAGGGTGGAATTTTAGGGCCGTGTCAAGGTGGGAGTGGGGCCATAAAACACCGAGAGCCTTTCGAAAGTCCATTGACTTCGGCGGGACCATAAAATCCCACCAGCATAAAATTCCGCCCATGCGGTAACTAACATCAGCAGAAAAAAAGTATTGGAGAAATTAAAGGGACTAAAAGTTGATCAATTTCCAGACCTAAAGGCTTACATCCTGGGGTTCTAAAAGAGGTAAAATCAGAGAAAGTGGAGGTGCTGGTTTTGATTTACCAAAATTTGCTAGATTTTGAAATAGCCTTAGTTCACAAGTTCACTGTCAATAAGTTAACAAATGTAACACCGATATTCAAGAAAGGAGGAAGAGAGAAAACTGAACTACAGGCCAGTTAGCTAGACATCAGTTGTCAGGTAAATGCTGGGATCTGTTATTAAAAAGATCTTAATAATGCACTTAGAAAATCATAATATGATCAGAAAAAGTCAACATGTTTTTGTGAAAAGGAAATCATGTTTGACAGATTTATTGGAGGCTTTTGAGAATGTAACTAGGAAGGTAGATGAAGGGAAATCAGTAGATGTAGCCTGTTGGATTTCCAAAAAGCAGTCGATAAGGTGCCACGCAAAAAGTTAATATGCAAGATCTGAGCTCATGAAGTTGGGGGTGATATAGTAGCCTGGATAGAAAATTGGCTAAAGGGTAGAAGCAGAAAGTAGAAATAAACTTAGGCAATTTAAATTTGGCATGCTGTAACTAGAGGAATGCTGTAAGGATTGTGTTAGGCAACAATCTATAATAATGACTTAGACAAAGAGTCAGAAAGTAATGTATCCAAGTTTGCTGTCAGTACGAAGCTCAGTGAGAATGTAAGCTGTGAGGAGGGCACACCAAGAGGCTGAAAGGAGATATCGGCAGGTTAATAGAGTGGACAACAAGGCAGCAGATGAGTAAATAGTGGGGAAGTATGTGCTTATTACTTCTGTGATAAAAAGAGAAAAGCTGCAGCACAATGAGGCGATCTTGTGGGAGGCGCCCATTTAAAGGGCGTTTGCCATCCACTTAAGGACAGCAGGAAAGTTCTTGATGACCAACCAGAAGGCTGAAGCTCGACTCCCTGGCAGCCCCGTAGGCAAAGCTGGGTGCTGCTGAGGTGGGTCGGTAACTGGGAGGGTGTCTCAAAATGAAGACATTCTCAGTAGCCATCTGAAAATTTAAAAATAAAAGAATGGCCAAGGTTGTGAGGTCACCATTGAGAAGCGAGATCTAACCAGAGTTGCCTTGGCAACGGTTGTGGCTTCTCATCTCAGAGGCTCAGTGATTAAGAGAAGGTGTCAATGCACCTCTTGTTTGCTGCTGGTAGACTGTCTCACGGCATGTGCCAGTCTCCAGTCTCTGTAAGGGGTCTGTCTAAGGTCTAGAAGATCCCAGGGGTGTCAGGAACATGCCCCCAATTATTCCTTCAATTAACCTAATGGCTAGTTGTTGTTGCTGGTGGGGCAGTTGTTGCTAGGCAGTGGAGGTATTGGTGGGAGGGGCAGTTGTTGATGGGAGGAGCAGTTGTTGCTGGTTGGCAGCTGTTGCTGGGAGTATGGGTGGAGGAGTGATTGCTGGGAGGGGCAGTTGTTGGGAGGGGCAGTTGTTGCTGTTGAGGGAATTGTTGCTGGGTGGGGCTGTTGTTGGATGCGGCAGGTGTTGGTGAGGGAGATGTTGCTGGTGGTGGAGTTGATGCTGGTGGGGGAGTTGTTAGCTGGGGGAGTTGTTGGGTGGGGGGGTGGTTGGGAGGGGGAATTGTTGGGTGGGGGAGTTGTTGGGTGGGGGAGTTGGTGCTGGTGGGGGAGTTGGTGCTGGTGGGGGAGTTGTTGGTTGGGGGGGTGGTTGGGAGGGGGAGTTGTTGGGTGGGGGTGTTGTTGGGTGGGGCAGTAGTTGGGTGGGGCAGTTGTTGGGTGGGAGAGTTGTTGGTGGTGAGGGAGTTGTTGCTGGTGGGGGAGTTGTTGCTGTGAGGGAGTTGTTGCTGGTGGGGGAGTTGTTGGGTGGGGCAGTAGTTAGGTGGGGCAGTTGTTGGGTGGGAGAGTTGTTGGTGGTGAGGGAGTTGTTGCTGGTGGGGGAGTTGTTGCTGTGAGGGAGTTGTTCCTGGGTGTGGGGGTTGTTGGGTGGGGCAGCTGTTGGTGGTGGGGAGAGTTTTGTATGGGGGAGCTGTTGGGCGGGGGAGTGGGGCAGTTGTTGCTGGCAGGGGAGCTAATGGGTGGGGGAGTTGTTGGTGGTGAGTGAGTTGTTGCTGGTGGGGGAGTTGTTGCTGGGTGGGGGATTTGTTGCTGGGTGGGGTGGTTGTTGGGTGGGGGAGTTGTTGGGTGGGAAAGTTGTTGCTGGTGGTGGAGCTGTTGTTGGGTGGGGTGGTTGATGGGTGGGGTAGTTGCTGGTAGTAGGGGGGTATGCGTGGGGGAGCTGTTGGGTAGGGGAGTTATTGGGTGGGGCAGTTGGGTGGGGGAGTTGTTGGGTGAGGGAGATATTGGGTGGGAG
Source organism: Carcharodon carcharias (assembly GCF_017639515.1). Lineage (NCBI taxonomy): Eukaryota > Metazoa > Chordata > Chondrichthyes > Lamniformes > Lamnidae > Carcharodon > Carcharodon carcharias. Next base: position 44,895,445 of record NC_054491.1, read on the forward strand.
AGTTGGTGGATGGGGCAGGTGTTGGGTGGGGGATCAGTTGGGTGGGGAAGTTGTTGCTGGTGGGGCAGTTGTTGGATAGGGGGAGTTATTGGGTGGGGCAGTTGTTGGGTGAGGTAGTTGTTGGGTGAGGGAGTTGTTGGGTGAGGGAGTTGTTGGGTGAGGGAGATATTGGGTGGGAGAGTTGCTCAAGGGGCAGTTGTTGGGTGGGGCAGTTGTTGGGTGGGGGAATCAGTTGGCTGGGGGATCAGTTGGGTGGGGAAGTTGTAGCTGGTGGGGCAGTTGCTGGGTGGGGGAGTTGTTGGGTGGGGAAATTGTTGGGTGGGGGGAGCTGTTGCTGGTGGGGGAGCTGTTGCTGGTGGGGGAGTTGTTGCTGGGTGGGGGGTGTTGGGTGGGGGAGCTGTTGGGTAGGAGAGTTTTTCCTGGTTGGGGTGTTGTTGCGGGTGGGGGAGCAGTTGCTGGTGGGAGAGCTATTGGGTGGCGCAGTTGTTGGGTGAGGCAGTTGTTCGGTGGGGAAGTTGTTGGCTGGGGAAGTTGTTGATTGTGAGGGAATTGTTGCTGGTGGGGGAGCTACTGGGAAGGGGAGTTGTTGGGCAGGGTTGTTGTTGCTGGTGGGGAATAGTTGGGTGGGGGAGATGTTGGGTGGGGGACCTGTTGCTGGTGGGGGAATTGTTGGAAGGGGAGTTGGTGGGTGAGGGAGTTGTTGCTGTGTGGGGGGGTGGTAGGTGGGGGGGAGTTATTGGGTGGGAGAGTTGTTGGGTGGGAGAGCTGTAGGTGTGGGAGTTGCTGAGTGGGGCAGTTGATGGATGGGGGAGCTGTTGGGTGGGGAAGTTGTTGAAGGTGGGAGAGTTGTTGGGTGGGGGAGTTGTTGGGTGGGGGAGTTGTTGCTGGTGGGGAAGATGTTGGCTGTGGATGTTTTTGGTTGGGGGAATTGTTGGGTGGGGGAGTTGTTGGGTGGGGGAGTTGTTGGGTGGGGGAGTTGTTGGGTGGGGGAGTTGTTGGGTGGGGGAGTTCTTGGGTGGGGGAGCTGTTGGGTAGGCAAGTTGTTGAGTGGGGGAGTTACTGGGTGGGGGAATTGTTGGGTGGGGGAGTTGTTGGGTGGGGGAGTTGTTTGATGGGGTGTTGTTGGGAGGGGGAGTTGTTGGGAGGGGGAGTTGTTGGGAGGGGGAGTTGTTGGGTGGGGTAGTTGTTGGGTGGGGGAGTTGTTGGGTGGGGGAGTTGTTGGGTGGGGGAGTTGTTGGGTGGGGGAGTTGTTGGGTGGGGGAGTTGTTGGGTGGGGGAGTTGTTGGGTGGGGGAGTTGTTGGGTGGGGGAGTTGATGAGTGGGGGATTTACTGGGTGGGGGAATTGTTGGGTGGGGGAGTTGTTGGGTGGGGAGTTGTTTGATGGGGTGTTGTTGGGTGGGGGAGTTATTGGGTAGGGGAGTTGTTGGGTGGGGGAGTTGTTTGATGGGGTGTTGCTGGGTGGGGGATTTGTTGGGTGGGGGAGTTGTTTGATGGGGTGTTGCTGGGTGGGGGAGTTGATGGATGGGGTGTTGTTGGGTGGGGAAGTTGTTGGGTGGGGAAGTTGTTGGTTGGGGAAGTTGTTGGGTGATGGCGTTGTTTGATGGGGTGTTGCTGGGTGGGGGAGTTGTTGGGTGGAGGAGTTGTTTGATGGGGTGTTGCTGGGTGGGGGAGTTGATGGATGGGGTGTTGTTGGTTGGGGGAGTTGTTGGGTGGGGGAGTTGTTGGGTGGTGGAGTTGATGAGTGGGGGAGTTACTGGGTGGGGGAGTTACTGGGTGGGGCAATTGTTGGGTGGGGGAGTTGTTGGTTGGGGGAGTTGTTGGTTGGGGGAGTTGTTGAGTGAGGAAGTTGCTGGGAAGGGGTGTTGTTGGGCAGGGGTGTTGTTGCTGGTGGGGAATACTTGGGTGGGGGAGATATTGGGTGGGGGACATGTTGCTGGAGGGGAGTTGTAGCTGGGTGGGGGAGCTGTTGGGTGGCGAGATGTTGGGTGTGGGAGCTGTTGGGTGGAAGTGTTGATGGGTTGGGGATTTGTTGGGTGGGGGAGTTGTTGGGTGGGGAAGTTGTTGGGTGGGGAAGTTGTTGGGTGAGGGAGTTGTTGCTGGTGGGGGAGTTGTTGGGTGAGGGAGCTGCTGGGTGGGGAATTTATGGCTTGTGGAGGAGCATTTGGGTGCGGGAGTTGTTGTGTGGTGGAGTTGTTGGGTGGGGCAGTTGTTGAGTGGGGCATTTGTTTGGTGGGGGAGATGTTGGATGGGGCAGTTGTTCAGTGGGGCAGTTGTTGGGTGGGTGAGCTGTTGGGTGGGGAATGTTTTGCTGGTGGTGGAGTTATTGGGCAGGGGAGTTGTTGGGTGGGGCAGTTGTTAGGTGGGGGGGTTGGTGGGTGGGGGGGTTGTTGCTGGTGGTCGAGTTATTGGGTAGTGGAGATGTTGGGTGGGGCAGTTGTTAGGTGGGGGAGTTGGTGGGTGGGGAAGCTTTTGCTGGTGGGTGAGTTATTGGGTAGGGGAGTTGTTGGGTGGGGCATTTGTTAGGTGGGGAAATTCGTGTGTGGGGAAGTTTTTGCTGGTGGGGGAGTTATTGGGTAGGGGCATTTTGGGTGGGGAAATTGGTGTATGGGGACGTTTTTGCTGGTGGGGGAGTTATTGGGTAGGGGAGTTGTTGCTGTTGGGGAATGTTTGGGTGGGGGAGATGTTGGATGTAGGACCTGTTGCTAGGTGGGGAGTTGTTGCTGGGTGGGGGAGCTGTTGCTGGTGGGGGAATTGTTGGAGGGGGAGTTGTTGGGTGAGGGAGTTGTTGCTGTGTGGGTGGGTTGTTGGGTGGGGTAGTTGTTGCTCGTTGGGGAGTTGTTGAGTAGGGGAATTGTTGCTGGTGGGGGAGCTGCAGGGAAGGGGAGTTGTTGGGCAGGGGTATTGTTGCAGGTGGGGAATACTTGGGAGGGGGAGATGTTGGATGAGGGACATGTTGCTGGGGGGGAGTTGTTGCTGGGTGGGGGCACTGTTGGGTGGGGAGGTGTTGTGTGTGGCAGCTGTTGTTGGTGAGGGAGTTGTTGGGTGGGGGAACTGTTGGGTGGGGAAGGTTTTGCTGGTGGGGGAGTTACTGGCCAGGGGAGTTGTTGGGTGGGGCTGTTGTTAGGTGGGCGGGGTTGGTGGGTGATGGAGTTGTTGCTTGTGGGGGAGTTATTGGGTAGGGGAGTTGTTGGGTGGGGCAGTTGTTAGATGGGTGAGTTGGTTGGTGGGGAAGTTTTTGCTGGTGGGGGAGTTATCGGTGGGGGAGTTGTCAGGTGGGGCAGTTGTCAGGTGGGGGATTTGGTGGGTGGGGAAGTTTTTGCTGGTGGGGGAGTTATTGGCTAGGGGCGTTGATGGGTGGGGCAGTTGTTAGGTGGGGGAGTTGGTGGGAGGGGAAGTTGTTGGGTGGGGCAGTTGTTGGGTGGGGCAGTTGTTGGGTGGGGCAGTTGTTGGGTGGGGCAGTTGTTGGGTGGGGAAGTTGTTGGGTGGGGAAGTTGTTGGGTGGGGAAGTTGTTGGGTGGGGCAGTTGTTGGGTGGGGCAGTTGTTGGTTGGGGGTGTTGTTAGGTATTGGAGCTGTTGGGTGGGGGCGCTGGGTGTGGAGGTTGTTACTGGTGGGGGATTTGTTGCCGGTGGAATTTGTTGCCTGTGGGGAATGCTTGAGTGGGGGAGTTGTTGGGTGGGGGAGTTGTTGCTAGTGGGGGAGTTGTTGCTGCGTGGCAGGGTTTTTGTTTGGGGTCGTTGATGGGTGGGGGTGTTGTTGGACGGGGGACCTGATGGGTAGGGAAGTTGTTGGGTGGGACAATTGTTGCTGGTGGGAACGTTGCTGCTGGTGGGGAAGTTATTGCTTGGTGGTGGTGTTGTTGGTTGGGTGAGTTGTTGGGTGGAGGAGTTGTTGGGTTGGTAAGCTGTTGGGTGGGTGAGTTGTTGTGTGGGAGAGCTGTTGGGTGGGAGAGTTGTTGCGTTGGGTATTTTTTGTGTGGCGGAGTTGTTGCATGGAGGAGTTGTTTCGTGAGGAATTTGTTGCTTGTGGGAAGGTTGCTGGTGGTGGTGTTGTTGCTGGTGGGGAATACTTGGGTGGGGGAGATGTTGGGTGGGGGACTTGTTGCTAGTGCGGGAGTGGTTGCTGGGTGGTGGGGTTGTTGTGTGCGGGTGTTTTTCGTTGGGGGTATTGATTGATGGGGGAGTTGTTGGATGGGCCAGTTGTTGGGTGGGGAAGTTGCTGCTGGTGGGGGGCGCTGTTGGGTGGGTGAGTTGTTGGGTGGGGCAACTGTTCAGTGGGGCATTTGTTGGGTGGGGAAACTGTTGGGTGTGGAAGTTGTTGTTGGTGGGGGAGTTGGGTGGGGGAACTGTTGGGTGTGGAAGATTTGCTGGTGGGGGAGTTATTGGGTAGGGGATTTGTTGGGTGGGGCAGTTGTTAGTTGGGGGAGTCGGTGGGTGGGGAAGTATTTGCTGGTGGGAGAGTTATTGGGTAGGGGAGTAGTTGGATGGGGCAGTTGTTAGGTGAGAGAGTTGTTGGATGGGGGAGTTGTTGGTAGGGAAGTTGTTGGGTGGGGCAGTTGTTGGGTGGGGCAGTTGTTGGGTGGGGAAGTTGTTGGGTGGGGCACTTGTTGGTTGGGGGTGTTGTTAGGTATTGGAGCTATTGGGTGGGGGAGATGTTGGGTGTGGATGTTGTTACTGGTGGGGTAATTGTTGCTGGTGGAATTTGTTGCCTGTGGGGAATTCTTGGGTGGGGGAGTTGTTGCTGTGGGGTGGGGTTGTTGGGTGGGGTCATTGATGGGTGGGGGTGTTGTTGGATGGGGGAGCTGTTGGGTTGGGAAGCTTTTGGGTGGGGGAGTTGTTGGGTGGCGCAGTTGTTGCTGGTGGCGGAGTTATTGTTGGATGGTGGTGTTGTTGGGTGGGGGAGGTGCTGGGTGGGGGGGGGTTGTTGGGTGGGGGTATTGTTGGATGCAGTTGGTCAGGGGATTTGTTGGGAGGTGGAGTTGATGCTGCTGCGCGTATTGCTGGATTGGGGATTTGTTGCAGAGTGCAGTTGTTGGGTGGGGCAGCTCTTTGGTGGGAAAGATGTTGCTGGTTGGGGTGTTGTTCATGGGAGACTTGTTGGATGGGGCAGTTGTTAGGAGGGGGCGTTGTTCCTGGTGAGGCAATTGTTGGTTGGTGGAATTGTTTGGTGGGGAATTTATTGCTTGTGGGAAGGTTGGTGGTGGTGGTGTTGTTGCTGGTGGGGAATAATTGGGTGGGGGACTTGTTGCTAGTGGGGGAGCGGTTGCTGGGTGGTGGGGTTGTTGTGTGCGGGTGTTTTTGGTTGGGGGTATTGGTGGATGGGGGAGTTGTTGGATGGGGCAGTTGTTGGGTGGGGAAGTTGCTGCCGGTGGGGAATACTTGGGTGGGGTAGCTGTTGGGTGGGGGACTCATTGCTAGGGGGCAGTTGTTGTGAATGTGGGGGTTGTTGGGTAGGCAGATGTTGGGTGTGGGAGCTGTTGGGTGGTAGTGTTGTTGGGTTGGGGATTTGTTGGGTGGGGGCTTTGTCGGGTGGGGCAGTTGTTGAGTGGGGAAGTTGCTACTGGTCAGCGAGTTGTTGGGTGGGGGAGCTGTTGGGTGGGGGGGTTGTTGCATGGAGGAGTTGTTTGGTAGGGAATTTGTAGCTTGTGGGAAGGTTGCTGGTGGTGGTGTTGTTGCTGGTGGGGAATACTTGGGTGGGGGAAATGTTGGATGGGGGACTTGTTGCTAGTGGGGGAGCGGGTGCTGGGTGGTGGGGTTGTTGGGTGCAGGTGTTTTTGGAATTGGGTATTGTTGGGTGGGGGAGTTGTTGGATGGGGCAGCTGTTGGGTGGGGGAGCTGTTTGGTGGGAAAGATGTTGCTGATGGGGCTGTTGTTTTTGGGAGACATGTTGGGTGGGGCAGTTGTTGGGTGGGGGAGTTGTTGCTGGTGAGGCAGTTGTTGGGTGGGGGAGTTGCTACTGGTCAGGCAGTTGTTGCTTGTGGGAAGGTTGCTGGTGGTCGTCTTGTTGCTGGTGGGGAATAATTGTTTGGGGGAGATGTTGGGTGGGGGACTTGTTGCTAGTGGGGGAGTGGTTGCTGGGTGGTGGGGTTGTTGTGTGCGGGTGTTTTTGGTTGGTGGTATTGTTGGATGGGGTAGTTGTTGGATGGGTTGTTTGTTGGGTGGGGAAGTTGCTGCTGGTGGGGAATACTTGGGTGGGGTAGCTGTTGGGTGGGGGACTCGTTGCTAGGGAGGAGTTGTTGCTGAATGTGGGGGTTGTTGGGTAGGCAGATGTTGGGTGTGGGAGCTGTTGGGTGGTAGGTTTGTTGTGTTGGGGATTTGTTGTGTTGGGGATTTGTTGTGTGGGGGAGTAGTTGGGTGGGGGAGTTGTTGGGTGGGGGAGTTGTTGGGTGGGGGAGTTGTTGGGTGGGGGAGTTGTTGGGTGGGGGAGTTGTTGGGTGGGGGAGTTGTTGGGTGGGGGAGTTGTTGGGTGGGGGAGTTGTTGGGTGGGGGAGTTGTTGGGTGGGGGAGTTGTTTGGTGGGGGAGTTGTTTGGTGGGGGAGTTGTTTGGTGGGGGAGTTGTTTGGTGGGGGAGTTGTTTGGTGGGGGAGTTGTTGGGTGGGGGAGTTGTTGGGTGGGGGAGTTGTTGGGTGGGGGAGTTGTTGGGTGGGGGAGTTGTTGGGTGGGGGAGTTGTTGGGTGGGGGAGTTGTTGGGTGGGGGAGTTGTTGGGTGGGGGAGTTGTTGGGTGGGGGAGTTGTTGGGTGGGGGAGTTGTTGGGTGGGGGAGTTGTTGGGTGGGGGAGTTGTTGAGGAGGAAGTTGCTACTGGTCGGGGAGTAGTTGGGTGGAGGAGCTGTTGGGTGGGGGAGTTGTTGCGTGGAGGACTTGTTTGTTGGGGAATTTGTTGCTTGTGGGAAGGTTGCTGGTGGTGGTGTTGTTGCTGGTGGGGAATACCTGGGTGGGGGAAATGTTGGGTGGGGGAATTGTTGTTAGTTGTGGAGCGGTTGCTGAGTGGTGGGGTTGTTGGGTGTGGGTGTTTTTGGTTGTGGGTATTGTTGGAAGGGAGAGTTGTTGGATGGGGCAGTTGTTGGGTGGGGAAGTTGCTGCTGGTGAGGTAGCTGTTGGGTGGGAGAGTTGTTGGGTTGTGTATTTTTTGGGTGGGGGAGTTGTTGGGTGGGGTGTTATTGGATGGGGCAGTTGGTTGTGGGATTTGTTGGGTGGTGGAGTTGTTGCTGGTGGGCCTGTTGTTGGGTCGGGGATTTGGTGGATGGTGCAGTTGTTGAGTGGGGCAGTTGTTGGTTGGGGGAGCTGTTTGGTAGGGAAGCTGTTGCTGGTGGGTGAGTTGTTGGGTGGGGGAGCTGTGGGGTGTGGAAGTAGTTGCCGGTGGGGGAGCTGTTGCTGGTGGGGGAGTTGTTGCTGGGTGGGTGGTGTTGCTGGGTGTTGTTATTGTTGGGTGGGTGAGTTGTTGGAAGGGGCAGTTGTTGGGTGGGTTAGACGTTGGGTGGGGCAGATGTTGGGTGGGGCAGTTGTTGAGTGGGGAAGTTGCTACTGGTCGGGGAGTTGTTGGGTGGGGGATCTGTTAGCTGGGGGAGTTGTTGCATGGAGGAGTTGTTTGGTGGGGAATTTGTTGCTTGTGGGAAGCTTGCTGGTGGTGGTGTTGTTTTTGGTGCGGAATACTTGGGTGGGGGAGATGTTGGGTGGGGGAGATGTTGGGTGAGGCAGTTGTTGAGTGGGGGAGCTGTTGGGTGGGGGAGTTGTTGCATGGAGGAGTTGTTTGTTGGAGAATTTGTTGCTTGTGGGAAGGTTGCTGGTGGTGGTGTGGTTGCTGGTGGGGAATACCTGGGTGGGTAAATGTTGGTTGGGGGACTTGTTGCTAGTTGGGGAGCGGTTGCTGGGTGGTGTGGTTGTTGGGTGCGGGTGTTTTTGGTTGTGGGTACTGTTGGATGGGAGAGTTGTTGGATGGGGCAGTTGTTGGGTGGGGAAGTTGCTGCTGATGTGGGAGCTGTTGGGTGGGAGAGTTGTTGGGTTGTGTATATTTTGGGTGGGGGAGTTGTTAGGTGGCGTGTTGTTGGATGGGGCAATTGCTTGTGGGATTTGTTGGGTGGTGGAGTTGTTGCTGGTGGGCCTGTTGTTGGGTCGGGGATTTGTTGGATGGTGCAGTTGTTGAGTGGGGCAGTTGTTGGTTGGAGGTGCTGTTTGGTATGGAAGCTGTTGCTGGTGGGTGAGTTGTTGGGTGTGGGAGCTGTTGGGTGGGGACGTAGTTGCTGGTGGGGGAGCTGTTGCTGGTGGGGGAATTGTTGCAGGGTGGGGGGATTGCTGTGTGGGGGTATTGTTGGGTGGGTGAGTTGTTGGAAGGGGCAGTTGTTGGGTGGGGCAGATGTTGGGTGGGGCAGTTGTTGGGTGGGGCAGTTGTTGAGTGGGGAAGTTGCTACTGGTCAGGGAGTTGTTGGGTGGGGGATTTGTTGGGTGAGGCAGTTGTTGAGTGGGGAAGTTGATACTGGTCGGGGAGTTGTTGGGTGGGGGAGTTGTTGGGTGAGGCAGTTGTTGGGTGAGGCAGTTGTTGGGTGGGGGAGCTTTGTGGTGTGGGAGTTGTGTGGAGGAGTTGTTTGGTGGGGAATTTGTTGCTTTTGGGAAGGTTGCTGGACGTGGTGTTGTTGCTGGTGGGGAATATTTGGGTGGGGTAGATGTTGGGCGGGGGACGTGTTGCTAGTGGGGGAGCAGTTGCTGGGTGGTGGGGTTGTTGGGTGCAGGTGTTTTTGGAATTGGGTATTGTTGGATGGGGGAGTTTTTGGATGGGGCAGTTGTTGGGTGGGGGAGCTGTTTGGTGGGAAAGATGTTGCTGGTGGGGGTGTTGTTGGTGGGAGACTTGTTGGGTGGGGGAGTTGTTGCTGGTGAGGCAGTTGTTGGGTGGGGGAGTTGTTGAGTGGAGGAGTTGTTTGGTGGGGAATTTGTTGCTTGTGGGAAGGTTGATGGTGGTGATGTTGTTGCTGGTCGGGGAATAATTGGGTGGGGGCGATGTTGGGTGGGGCATTCGTTGCTGGGGGGTGTGGTTGCTGAATGTGAGGTTTGTTGGGTAGGCAGATGTTGGCTGTGGGAGCTGTTGGGTGGTAGTTTTGTTGCGTTGGGGATTTGTTGTGTGGGAGAGTAGTTGGGTGGGGTATTTGTTGGTGCGGGAGTTGTTGGGTGGGGGAGTTGTTGGGTGAGGCAGTTGTTGATTGTGGGAGCTGTTGGGTGGGGGAGTTGTTGCGTGGAGGAGTTGTTTGGTGGGGAATTTGTTGCTTGTGGGAAGGTTGCTGGTGGTGGTCTTGTTGCTGGTGGGGAATACTTGGGTGGGGGAAATGTTGGGTGGGTGATTTGTTGCTAGTTGGGGATCGGTTGCTGGGTGGTGGGGTTGTTGGGTGCTAGTGTTTTTGGTTGTGGGTATTGTTGGATGGGAGAGTTGTTGGATGGTGCAGTTGTTGGGTGGGGAAGTTGCTGCTGGTGGGGGAGTTATTGGGTAGTGGAGATGTTGGGTGGGGCAGTTGTTAGGTGGGGGAGTTATTGGGTAGGGGCGTTGTTGCTGTTGGGGAATGTTTGGGTGGGGGAGATGTTGGGTGTAGGACCTGTTGCTGGGTGGGGAGTTGTTGCTGGGTGGGGGAGCTGTTGCTGGTGGGGGAATTGTTGGAGGGGGAGTTGTTGGGCGAGGGAGTTGCTGCTGTGTGAGTGGGTTGTTGGGTGGGGTAGTTGTTGCTGGTGGGGGAGCTGCTGGGAAGGGGAGTTGTTGGGCGGGGGTGTTGTTGCTGGTGGGGGAGTTGTTGAGTAGGGGAATTGTTGCTGGTGGGGGAGTTGTTGAGTAGGGGAATTGTTGCTGGTGGGGGAGTTGTTGAGTAGGGGAATTGTTGCTGGTGGGGGCGCTGCTGGGAAGGGAACTCCTGGGAAGGGAGTTGTTGGGCAGGGGTGTTGTTGCAGGTGGGGAATACTTGGGAGGGGGAGATGTTGGATGAGGGACATGTTGCTGGGGGGGGGGAGTTGTTGCTGGGTGGGGGCGCTGTTTGGTGGGGAGATGTTGTGTGTGGGAGCTGTTGTTGGTGAGGGAGTTGTTGGGTGGGGGAACTGTTGGGTGGGGAAGTTTTTGCTGGTGGGGGAGTTACTGGCCAGGGGAATTGTTGGGTGGGGCTGTTGTTTGGTGGGGGAGTTGTTTGGTGGGGGAGTTGTTGGGTGGGGGAGTGTTGGGTGGGGAGTTGTTGGTCGGGAAGTTGTTGAGTGGGACAGTTGTTGGGTGGGGAAGTTGTTGGGTGGAACAGATGTTAGCTGGGGGAGTTGTTTGGTGGGGGAGTTGTTTGGTGGGGGAGTTGTTGGTCGGGAAGTTGTTGAGTGGGACAATTGCTGGGTGGTGGTGCTGTTGGGTTGGGGAGTTGTTGGGTGGCGGAGTTGTTGGGTTGGGGAGCTGTTGGGTGGGGGAGGTGTTGTGTGGGAGAGCTGTTGGGTGGGAGAGTTGTTGCGTTGGGTATTTTTTGCATGGGGGAGTTGTTGGGTGGGGGAGTTGTTGCATGGAGGAGTTGTTTGGTGAGGACTTTGTTGCTTGTGGGAAGGTTGCTGGTGGTTGTGTTGTTGCTGGTGGGGAATACTTGTGTGGGGGAGATGTTGGGTGGGGGACTTGTTGCTAGTGGGCGAACAGTTGCAGGGTGGTGTTGTTGTTGGGTGCGGGTGTTTTTGGTTGGGGTATTGTTGGATGTGGGAGTTGTAGGATGGGGCTGTTGTTGGGTGGGGAAGTTGCTGCTGGTGGGGGAGCTGTTGGGTGGGTGAGTTGTTGGGTGTGGAAGTTGTTGTTGGTGGTGGAGTTGTTGGGTTGGGGAACTGTTGGGTGTGGAATTTTTTGCTGGTGGGGGAGCTATTGGGTAGGGGTATAGTTGGGTGGGGCAGTTGTTAGGTGGGAGAGTTGTTGGAGGGGAGTTGTTGGTAGGGAAGTTGTTGGGTGGGGCAGTTGTTGGGTGGGGCAGTTGTTGGTTGGGAATGTTGTTAGGTATTGGAGCTGTTGGGTGGGGGAGCTGTTGGGTGTGGATGTTGTTATTGGTGGGGTAATTATTGCCGGTGGAATTTGTTGCTTGTGGGGAATTCTTGGGTGGGGGAGTTGTTGCTGTGAGGCGGGGTTGTTGGGTGGGGTTGATCATGGATTAAGGTGCTGTTGGATGGGGGTGCTGTTGGGTTGGGAAGCTTTTGGGTGGGGCAGTTGTTGATGGTGGGGGAGTTATTGTTGGATGGTGGTGTTGTTGGTTGGGGGAGTTATTGTGTGGGAGAGTTGTTGGGGGGGGGAACTGTTGGGTGTGGAAGTTTTTGCTGGTCGGGGAGTTATTGGGTAGGGGAGTTGTTGGGTGGGGCTGTTGTTGGTTGGGGGTGTTGTTAGGTATTGGAGCTGTTGGGTGGGGGAGCTGTTGGGTGTGGATGTTGTTATTGGTGGGGTAATTATTGCTGGTGGAATTTGTTGCTTGTGGGGAATTCTTGGGTGGGGGAGTTGTTGCTGTGATGCGGGGTTGTTGGGTGGGGTTGATCATGGATTAAGGTGTTGTTGGATGGGGGTGCTGCTGGGTTGGGAAGCTTTTGGGTGGGGCAGTTGTTGCTGGTGGGGGAGTTATTGTTGGATGGTGGTGTTGTTGGTTGGGGGAGTTATTGTGTGGGAGCGTTGTTGGGGGGTGAACTGTTGGGTGTGGAAGTTTTTGCTGGTCGGGGAGTTATTGGGTAGGGGAGTTGTTGGGTGGGGCTGTTGTTAGGTGGGGGAGTTGGTGGGTGGGGAAGTTTTTGCTGGTGGGGGAGTTATTGGGTAGGGGAGTTGTTGGGTGGGGCTGTTGTTGGTTGGGGGTGTTGTTAGGTATTGGAGCTGTTGGGTGGGTGAGCTGTTGGGTGTGGATGTTGTTACTGGTGGGGTAATTGTTGCCGCTGGAATTTGTTGCCTGTGGGGAATTCTTGGGTGAGGGAGTTGTGCGAGGCGGGGTTGTTGGGTGGGGTCGTTGATGGGTGGGGGTTTGGTTGGATGGAGGAGCTGTTGGGTTGGGAAGCTTTTGGGTGGGGCAGTTGTTGCTGGTGGGGGAGTTATTGTTGGGTGGGGGAGTTGTTGGGTGGGGGAGTTGTTGGGTGGGGGAGTTGTCGGGTGGGGGAGTTGTCGGGTGGGGGAGTTGTCGGGTGGGGGAGTTGTCGGGTGGGGGAGTTGTCGGGTGGGGGAGTTGTCGGGTGGGGGAGTTGTCGGGTGGGGGAGTTGTCGGGTGGGGGAGTTGTCGGGTGGGGGAGTTGTCGGGTGGGGGAGTTGTCGGGTGGGGGAGTTGTCGGGTGGGGGAGTTGTCGGGTGGGGGAGTTGTTGGGTGAGGGAGCTGTTGGGTGGGGAAATTGATGCTGGTGAGGGAGCTGTTACTGGTGGGGGATTTGTTGCTGGGTGGGGGGGTTGTTGGGTGGGGGTATTGTTGGATGCAGTTGGTCAGGGGATTTGTTGGGAGGTGGAGTTCATGCTGCTGCGCGTATTGTTGGGTTGGGGATTTGTTGCAGAGTGCAGTTGTTGGGTGGGGCTGTTGTTGGGTGGGGCTGTTGTTGGGTGGGGGAGCTGTTGGGTGGGGGAGCTGTTGGGTGGGGGAGCTGTTGGGTGGGGGAGCTGTTGGGTGGGGGAGCTGTTGGGTGGGAGTGTTGTTGGGTGGGGGAGTTGTTGCTGGTGAGGCAGTTGTTGGTTGGGTGAGTTGTTTGGTGGGGAATTTGTTGCTTGTGGGAAGGTTGCTGGTGGTGGTGTTGTTGCTGGTGGGAAATAATTGGGTGGGGTAGATGTTGGGTGGGGGACTTGTTGCTAGTGGTGGAGCGGTTGCTGGGTGGTGGGGTTGTTGGGTGCGGGTGATTTTGGTTGGGGGTATTGTTGGATGGGGGAGTTGTTGGATGGGGTGGTTGTTGGGTGGGGAAGTTGCTGCTGGTGGGGAATACTTGGGTGGGGTAGCTGTTGGGTGGGGGCCTCGTTGCTAGGGGGCAGCTGTTGCTGAATGTGGGTGTTGTTGGGCAGGCAGATGTTGGGCGTGGGAGCTGTTGGGTGGTAGTGTTGTTGGGTTGGGGATTTGTTGGATGGGGCATTGTTGGGTGGGGGATTTGTTGGGTGGGTGAGTTGTCGGGTGGGGCAGTTGTCAGGTGGGGCAGTTGTTGAGTGGGGAAGTTGCTACTGGTCGGAGAGTTGTTGCGTGGTGGAGTTGTTGCGTGGTGGAGTTGTTGCGTGGTGGAGTTGTTGCGTGGTGGAGTTGTTGCGTGGTGGAGTTGTTGGGTGAGGCAGTTGTTGGGTGGGGGAGCTGTGGGGTGGAGGAGTTGTTGCGTGGAGGAGTTGTTTGTTGGGGAATTTGTTGCTTGTGGGAAGGTTGCTGGTGGTGGTGTTGTTGCTGGTGGGGAATACTTGGGTGGGGGAGATGTTGGGTGGGGGACTTGTTGCTAGTGGGGGATCAGTTGCTGGGTGGTGTGGTTGTTGGTTGCGGGTGTTTTTGGTTGTGGGTATTGTTGGATAGGGGAGTTGTTAGATGGGGCAGTTGTTGGGTGGGGGAGCTGTTTGGTGAGAAAGATGTTGCTGGTGGGGGTGTTGTTGGTGGGAGACTTGTTGGGTGGGGCAGTTGTTGCTGGTGGGGCAGTTGTTGGGTGGGGGAGTTGTTGCTTGTGGGAAGGTTGCTAGTGGTGGTGTTGTTGCTGGTCGGGGAATAATTGGGTGGGCAGTTGTTGGGTGGGGGACTATTTGCTAGTTGGGGAGCGGTTGCTGTGTGTTGGGGTTGTTGGGTGCGGGTGATTTTGGTTGGGGTTATTGTTGGATGGGGGAGTTGTTTGATGGGGCTGTTGTTGGGTGGAGAAGTTGCTGCTTGTGGGGAATACTTGGGTGGGGTAGCTGTTGGGTGGGGGACTCGTTTCTAGGGGGGTGATGTTGCTGAATGTGGGGGTTGTTGGGTAGGCAGATGTTGGATGTGGAAGCTGTTGGATGGAAGTGTTGTTGGGTTGTGGATTTGTTGGGTGGGAGCGATCTTGGGTGGGGGAATTGTTGGGTGGGTATGTTGTAGGGTGGGTGAGTTGTTGGGTGGGGCAGTTGTTGGGTGGGGCAGTTGTTGGGTGGGGCAGTTGTTGAGTGGGGAAGTTGCTACTGGTCGGGGAGTTGTTGGGTGTGGGAGCTGTTGGGTGGGGTAGTTGTTGCATGGAGGAGTTGTTTGGTGGGGAATTTGTTGCTTGTGGGAAGTTTGCTGGTGGTGGTGTTATTGCTGGTGGGGAATACTTGGGTGGGGGAGATGTTGGGTGGGGGACTTGTTGCTAGTGGGGGAGCAGTTGCTGGGTGGTGGGGTTGTTGGGTGCAGGTGTTTTTGGAATTGGGTATTGTTGGGTGGGGGAGTTGTTGGATGGGGCAGTTGTTGGGTGGGGGAGCTGTTTGGTGGGAAAGATGTTGCTGGTGGGGTTGTTGTTTTTGGGAGACATGTTGGGTGGGGTAGTTGTTGGGTGGGGCAGTTGTTGCTGGTGAGGCAGTTGTTGGGTGGGGGAGTTGCTACTGGTCGGGGAGTTGTTGCTTGTGGGAAGGTTGCTGGTGGTGGTCCTGTTGCTGGTGGGGAATAATTGTTTGGGGGAGATGTTGGGTGGGGGACTTGTTGCTAGTGGGGGAGTGGTTGCTGGGTGGTGGGGTTGTTGTGTGCGGGTGTTTTTGGTTGTTGGTATTGTTGGATGGGGGAATTGTTGGATGTGGTGGTTGTTGGGTGGGTAAGTTGCTGCTGGTGGGGAATACTTGGGTGGGGTAGCTGTTGGGTGGCAGTTTTGTTGTGGTGTGGATTTGTTGTGTGGGGGAGTAATTGGGTGGGGGATTTGTTGTTGGGGGAGTTGTTGGGTGAGGCAGTTGTTGGGTGTGGGAGCTGTTGAGTGCGGGAGTTGTTGTGTGGAGGACTTGTTTGTTGGGGAATTTGTTGCTTTGGGAAGGTTGCTGGTGGTGGTGTTGTTGGTGGGGAATATTTGGGTGGGGGACATGTTGGGTGGGGGACTTGTTGCTAGTGGGGGATCGGTTGCTGGGTGGTTGGGTTGTTGTGTGCGGGTGTTTTTGGTTGGGTGTATTGTTGGATGGGGGAGTTGTTGGATGGGGAAGTTGTTGCGTCAGGAAGTTTCTGCTGGTGGGGAATACTTGGCTGGGGTAGGTATTGGTTGGGGGACTCTTTGCTAGGGGGGAGTTGTTGCTGAGTATGGGGTTTGTTGGGTAGGCAGATGTTGGGTGTGGGAGCTGTTGGGTGGTATTTTTATTGTGTTGGGGATTTGTTGGGTGGGGAGTAGTTGGGTGGAGGATTTGTTGGTTTGGGGTGTTGTTGGGTGTGGGAGTTGTTGGGTGAGGCAGTTGTTGGGTGAGGCAGTTGTTGGGTGAGGCAGTTGTTGGGTGAGGCAGTTGTTGGGTGGGAGTGTTGTTGGGTGGGGCAGTTGTTGGGTGAGGCAGTTGTTGAGGGGGAAGTTGCTACTGGTACTGGAGTTGTTGGGTGGAGGATCTGTTGGGTGGGGGAGTTGTTTGTTGGGGAATTTGTTGCTTGTGGGAAGGTTGCTGGTGGTGGTGTTGTTGCTGGTGGGGAATACTTGGGTGGGGGAAATGTTGGGTGGGTGACTTGTTGCTAGTTGGGGAGCGGTTGCTGGGTGGTGGGGTTGTTGGCTGCGTGTTTTTTTGGTGTGGGTATTGTTGGATGGGAGAGTTGTTGGATGGGGCAGTTGTTGGGTGGGGAAGTTCCAGCTGGTGTGGGAGCTGTTGGGTGTGTAAGTTGTTGGGTGGGGCAATTGTTCAGTGGGGCATTTGTTGGGTGGGGGAACTGTTGGATGTTGAAGTTGTTGTTGGTGGGGGAGTTGTTGGGTGGGGGAACTGTTGGGTGTGGAAGTTTTTGCTGGTGGAGGAGTTATTGGGTAGGGTAGTTGGGTGGGGCAGTTATTAGGTGGGGGAGTTGTTGGATGGGGGAGTTGTTGGTAGGTAAGTTGTTGGGTGGGGCAGTTGTTGGTTGAGGAAGTTGTTGGGTGGCGCAGTTGTTGGTATTGGAGCTGTTGGGTGGGTGGCTGTTGGGTGTGGAAGTTGTTACTGGTGGGGTAATTGTTGCCGGTGGAATTTGTTGCCTGTGGGGATTTCTTGGGTGGGGGAGTTGTTGCTGTGTGGCGGGGTTGTTGGGTGGGATCGTTGATGGGTGTGGGTGTTGTTGGATGGAGGTGCTGTTAGGTTGGGAAGTTGTTGGGTGGGGGAGTTGCTGGGTGGGGTAGTTGTTGCTGGTGGGGGAGTTATTGCTGGATGGTTGTAATGTTGGTTGAGGGATTTGTGTGGAGATGTTGTTGCTGGTGGGGGAGTTATTGCTGGGTGGGTGAGTTGTTGGAAGGGGCAGTTGTTGGGTGGGGTAGATGTTGGGTGGGGCAGTTGTCGGGTGGGGCAGTTGTCGGGTGGGGCAGTTGTCGGGTGGGGCAGTTGTCGGGTGGGGCAGTTGTCGGGTGGGGCAGTTGTCAGGTGGGGCAGTTGTCGGGTGTGGCAGTCGTTGAGTGGGGAAGTTGCTACTGGTCGGGGAGTTGTTGTGTGGAGGAGTTGTTTGGTGGGGAATTTGTTGCTTGTGGGAAGGTTGCTGCTGGTGGTCTTGTTGCTGGTGGGGAATACTTGGGTGGGGGAAATGTTGGGTGGGTGATTTGTTGCTAGTTGGGGATCGGTTGCTGGGTGGTGGGGTTGTTGGGTGCTAGTGTTTTTGGTTGTGGGTAATGTTGGATGGGAGAGTTGTTGGATGGGGCAGTTGTTGGGTGGGGAAGTTGCTGCTGGTGGGGGAGCTGTTGGGTGGGTGAGTTGTTGGGTGGGGCAATTGTTCAGTGGGGCATTTGTTGTGTGGGGGAACTGTTGGGTGTGGAAGTTTTTGCTGGTGGTGGTGTTATTGGGTAGGGGAGTTGTTGGGTGGGGCAGTTGTTAGGTGGGGTAGTTGGTGGGTGGGGAAGTTTTTGCTGGTTGGTGAGTTATTGGGTAGGATAGTTGTTGGGTGGGGCAGTTATTATGTGGGGGAGTTGTTGGATGGGGGAGTTGTTGGATGGGGGAGTTGTTGGATGGGGGAGTTGTTGGATGGGGGAGTTGTTGGATGGGGGAGTTGTTGGATGGGGGAGTTGTTGGATGGGGGAGTTGTTGGTAGGGAATTTGTTGGGCGGGGCAGTTGTTGGGTGGGGGAGCTGTCGGGTGTGGAAGTTGTTACTGGTGGGGTAATTGTTGGCGGTGGAATTTGTTACCTGTGGGGATTTCTTGGGTGGGGGAGTTGTTGCTATGTGGCGGGGTTGTTGCGTGGGGTCGTTGATGGGTGTGGGTGTTGTTGGATGCGGGTGCTGTTGGGTTGGGAAGTTGTTGGGTGGGGGAGTTACTGGGTGGGGTAGTTGTTGCTGGTGGGGGAGTTATTGCTGGATGGTTGTATTGTTGGGTGTGGGAATTTTGGGTGGAGATGTTGTTGCTAGTGGGGGAGTTATTGCTGGGTGGTGGTGTTGTTGGGAGGTGGTGCTGTTGGGTGGGGGAGTTGTTGGGTGGGGGAGTTGTTAGGTGGGGCTGTTGTTGTGTGGGGAAGTTGCTGCTGGTGGGGGAGTTGTTGGTTGAGAGATTTTGGGTGGTGCATTTGTTGGGCTGGGAGTTGTTGGGTGTGGAGCTGTTGGGTGGGGAATATGCTGCTAGTAGGGGAGTTGTTGCTGCGTGGCGGTGTTGTTGGGTGGGGGAGTTGTTGGGTGGGGGAGTTGTTGGGTGGGGGAGTTTTTGGGTGGGGGAGTTTTTGGGTGGGGGAGTTTTTGGGTGGGGGAGTTTTTGGGTGGGGGAGTTGTTGGGTGGGGGAGTTGTTGGGTGGGGGAGTTGTTGGGTGGGGGAGTTGTTGGGTGGGGGAGTTGTTGGGTGGGGGAGTTGTTGGGTGGGGGAGTGGTTGCGTGGGAGAGCTGTTGGGTGGGAGAGATGTTGGTTGTGTATTTTTTGGGTTGGTGATTTGTTGGGTGGGGTGTTGTTGGATGGGGCAGTTGTTTGTGGGATTTGTTGGGTGGTGGAGTTGTTGCTGGTGGGCCTGTTGTTGGGCCGGGGATTTGTTGGATGGTGCAGTTGTTGAGTGGGGCAGTTGTTGGTTGGGGGAGCTGTTTGGTATGGAAGCTGATGCTGGTGGGTGAATTGTTGGGTGGGGAGATGTTGGGTGGGGAAGTAGTTGTCGGTGGGGGAGTTGCTGGGTGGGGTTATTGTTGGGTGGGTGAGTTGTTGGAAGGGGCAGTTGTTGGGTGGGGTAGATGTTGGGTGGGGTAGATGTTGGGTGGGGCAGTTGTTGGGTGGGGAAGTTGTCGGGTGGGGCAGTTGTTGGGCTGGGCAGTTGTTGAGTGGGGAAGTTGCTACTGGTCGGGGAGTTGTTGCTTGTGGGAATGTTGCTGGTGGTGGTCTTGTTGCTGGTGGGGTATACTTGGGTGGGGGAGATGTTGGGTGGGGCAGTTGTTGAGTGGGGCAGTTGTTGGGTTGGGCAGTTGTCGGGTAGGGCAGTTGTCGGGTTGGACAGTTGTTGAGTGGCAAAGTTACTAATGGTCGGGGAGTTGTTGGGTGGGGGATCTGTTAGCTGGGGTAGTTGTTGCGTGGAGGAGCTGTTTGGTGGGGAATTTGTTGCTTGTGGGAAGGTTACTGGTGGTGGTGTGGTTGCTGGTGGGGAATACTTGTGTGGGGGAAATGTTGGATGGGTGACTTGTTGCTATTTAGGGAGCGGTTGCTGGGTGGTGGGGTTGTTGGGTGCTGGTGTTTTTGGTTGTGGGTATTGTCGGATGGGAGAGTTGTTGGATGGGGCAGTTATTGGGTGGGGATATTGCTGCTGGTGGGGGAGCTTTTGGGTGGGTGAGTTGTTGGGTGGGGCAATTATTCAGTGGGGCATTTGTTGGGTGGGGGAATTGTGGGGTTTGGAAGTTGTTTTTGGTGGGGCAGTTGTTGGGTGGGGGAACTGTTGGGTGTGGAAGTTTTTGCTGGTGGTGGTGTTATTGGGTTTGGGAGTTGTTGGGTGGGGCAGTTGTTAGGTGGGAGAGTTGGTGGGTGGGGAAGCTCTTGCTGGTGCATGAGTTATTGGGTAGGGGAGTTGTTGGGTGTGGCAGTTATTAGGTGGGGGAGTTGTTGGATGGGGGAGTTGTTGGTAGGGAAGTTGTTGGGTGGGGCAGTTGTTGGGTGAGGAAGTTGTTGGGTGGGGCAGTTGATGGTATTGGAGCTGTTGGGTGGGGCGCTGTTGGGTGTGGAAGTTGTTACTGGTGGGGTAATTGGTGGCGGTGGAGTTTGTTGCCTGTGGGGATTTCTTGGTTGGGGGAGTTGTTGCTGTGTGGCGGTGTTGTTGGGTGGGGTCGTTGATGGGTGTGGGTGTTGTTGTATGGGGGTGCTGTTGGGTTGGGAAGTTGTTGGGTGGGGGAATTGCTGGGTGGGGTAGTTGTTGCTGGTGGGGAGTTATTGCTGGATGGTTGTGTTGTTGGGTTGGGGAATATTTGCGTGGAGATGTTGTTGCTGTTGGGGGAGTTATTGCTGTGTGGTGGTGTTGTTGGGTGGTGGTGTTGTTGGGTGGTGGTGCTGTTGGGTGGGGGAGTTGTAAGGTGGGGCTGTTGTTGTGTGGGGAAGTTGCTGCTAGTGGGGAAGTTGCTGCTAGTGGGGGAGTTGTTGCTGCATTTTGGTGTTGTTGGGTGGGGGAGTTGTTGGGTGGGGGAGTTGTTGGGTGGGGGAGTTGTTGGGTGGGGGAGTTTTTGGGTGGGGGAGTTTTTGGGTGGGGGAGTTTTTGGGTGGGGGAGTTTTTGGGTGGGGGAGTTTTTGGGTTGTGTATTTTTTTGGTGGGGGAGTTGTTGGGTGGGGTGTTGTTGGATGGAACAGTTGGTTGGGGGATTTGTTGGGTGGTGGAGTTGTTGCTGGAGGGCCTGTTGTTGGGTCGGGGATTTGTTGGATGGTGCAGTTGTTGAGTGGGGCAGTTGTTGGTTGGGGGAGCTGTTTGGTAGGGAAGATGTTGCTTGTGAGTGAGTTATTGGGTGGGGGAGCTGTTGTGTGGGGAAGTAGTTGCTGGTGGATGTGTTGTTGCTTTTGGGGGAGTTGTTGGGTGGGGGGGGTTGCTGGGTGGGGTTATTGTTGGGTGGGTGAGTTGTTAGAAGGGGCAGTTGTTGGGTGGGGTAGATGTTGGGTGGGGCAGTTGTTGGGTGGGAAAGTTGTCGGGTGGGGCAGTTGTCGGGCTGGGCAGTTGTTGAGTGGGGAAGTTGCTACTGGTTGGGGAGTTGTTGCTTGTGGGAAGGTTGCTGGTGGTGGTCTTGTTGCTGGTGTGGAATACTTGGTTAGGGGAGTTGTTGGGCGGGGCAGTTGTTAGGTGGGGGAGTTGGTGGGTGGGGAAGATTTTGCTGGTGGCTGAGTTATTGGGTAGCAGAGTTGTTGGGTGGGGTACTTATTAGGTGGGGGAGTTGTTGGACGGGGGAGTTGTTGGTAGGTAAGTTGTTGGGTGGGGCAGTTGTTGGGTGAGGAATTTGTTGGGTGGGGCAGTTGTTGGTATTGGAGCTGTTGGGTGGGGGATTTGTTGGGTGGTGGAGTTGTTGCTGGTGGGGTAATTGTTGCCGGTGGAATTTGTTGCCTGTGGGGAATTCTTGGGTGGGGAGTTGTTGCTGTGTGATGGGGTTGTTGGGTGGGGGAGTTGTTGGGTGGGGGAGTTGTTGGGTGGGGGAGTTGTTGGGTGGGGGAGTTGTTGCTGGTGGGGGAGTTGTTGCTGGTGGGGGAGTTGTTGCTGGTGGGGGAATTATTGCTGGATGGTGGTGTTGTTGGGTGGGGAGTTGTTGCTGGTGGGGGAGTTATTGCTGGGTGGTGGTGTTGTTGGGTCGTGGTGCTGTTGGGTGGGGGAGTTGTTGGGTGGGGGAGTTGTTGGGTGGGGTTGTTGTTGGTTGGGGTTGTTGTTGGGTGGGGTTGTTGTTGGGTGGGGGAGCTGTTGGGTGGGGGAGCTGTTGGGTGGGGGAGCTGTTGGGTGGGGGAGCTGTTGGGTGGGGGAGCTGTTGGGTGGGGATGTTGTTGGGTGGGGAAGTTGCTGCTGGTGGGGGAGTTGCTGCTGGTGGGGGAGTTGCTGCTGGTGGGGGAGTTGTTGGTTAAGGGAGTTTTTGGGTGGAGCATTTGTTGGGCTGGGCGTTGTTGGGTGTGGAGCTGTTTGGTGGGGAAGTTGCTGCTAGTGGGGGAGTTGTTGCTGTGTGGTGGTGTTGTTGGGTGCGGGAGTTGTTGGGTGGAAGAGCTGTTGGGTGGGAGAGTTGTTGGGTTGTGTATTTTTTGGGTGGGGTAGTTGTTGGGTGAGGTGTTGTTGGATGGGGCAGTTGTTTGGGGGATTTGTTGGGTGGTGGAGTTGTTGCTGGTGGGCCTGTTGTTGGGTCGGGGATTTGTTGGATGGTGCAGTTGTTGAGTGGGGCAGTTGTTGGTTGGGGGAGCTGTTTGGTAGGGAAGATGTTGCTTGTGGGTGAGTTATTGGGTGGGGGAGCTGTTGTGTGGGGAAGTAGTTGCTGGTGGATGTGCTGTTGTTTTTGGTGGAGTTGTTGGGTGGCGGGGGTTGCTGGGTGGGGTTATTGTTGACTGGGTGAGTTGTTGGAAGGGGCAGTTGTTGGGTGGGGTAGATGTTGGGTGGGGCAGTTGTTGGGTGGGGAAGTTGTCGGGTGGGGCAGTTGTCGGGCTGGGCAGTTGTTGAGTGGGGAAGTTGCTACTGGTCGGGGAGTTGTTGCTTGTGGGAAGGTTGCTGGTGGTGGTCTTGTTGCTAGTGGGGAATACTTGGGTGGGGGAGATGTTGGGTGTGTGACTTGTTGCTAGTGGGGGAGCTGTTGCTGGGTGGTGAGGTTGTTGGGTGCGGGTGTTTTTGGTTGTTGGTATTGTTGGATGTGAGAGTTGTTGGATGGGGCAGTTGTTGGTTGGGAAAGTTGCGGCTGGAGGGGATCTGTTGGGTGGGCGAGCTGTTGGTTGTGGCAATTGTTCAGTGGGGCAGTTGGGTGGGGAAACTGTTGGGTGTGGAAGTTTTTGCTGTTGGGGCAGTAATTGGGTAGGGGAGTTGTTGGGTGGGGCAGTTGTTAGGTGGGGGAGTTGGTGGGTGGGGAAGATTTTGCTGGTGGCTGAGTTATTGGGTAGCAGAGTTGTTGGGTGGGGTACTTATTAGGTGGGGGAGTTGTTGGATGGGGGAGTTGTTGGTAGGTAAGTTGTTGGGTGGGGCAGTTGTTGGGTGAGGAATTTGTTGGGTGGGGCAGTTGTTGGTATTGGAGCTGTTGGGTGGGGGATTTGTTGGGTGGTGGAGTTGTTGCTGGTGGGGTAATTGTTGCCGGTGGAATTTGTTGCCTGTGGGGAATTCTTGGGTGGGGAATTGTTGCTGTGTGATGGGGTTGTTGGGTGGGGTTGTTGATGGGTGTGGGTGTTGTTGGATTGGGGTGCTGTTGGGTTGGGAAGCTGTTGGGTGGGGGGGGGTTGTTGGGTGGGGTAGTTGTTGCTGTTGGGGGAGTTATTGCTGGATGGTTGTGTTGTTGGGTGGGGGAGTTGTTGGGAGGGGACGTTGTTGCTGGAGGGGGAGTTATTTCTGTGTGGTGGTGGTGTTGGCTGGTGGTGCTGTTGGGTGGGGAAGTTGTTGGATGGGGAAGTTGTTGGATGGGGAAGTTGTTGGATGGGGAAGTTGTTGGATGGGGAAGTTGTTGGGTGGGGAAGTTGTTGTGTGGAGAAGTTGTTGTGTGGGGAAGTTGTTGGGTGGGGAAGTTGTTGGGTGGGGAACTGGTTGGGTGGGGAAGTGGTTGGGTGGGGAAGTTGTTGGGTGGGGCAGTTGTTGGGTGGGGCAGTTGTTGGGTGGGGCAGTTGTTGCTGGAGGGGGGGTTATTGCTGGGTGGTGGTGTTGTTGGGTGGGGAGTTGTTGCTGGTGGGGGAGTTATTGCTGGTTGGTGGTGTTGTTGGGTCGTGGTGCTGTTGGGTGGGGGAGTTGTTGGGTGGGGGAGTTGTTGGGTGGGGGAGTTGTTGGGTGGGGGAGTTGTTGGGTGGGGGAGTTGTTGGGTGGGGGAGTTGTTGGGTGGGGGAGTTGTTGGGTGGGGGAGTTGTTGGGTGGGGGAGTTGTTGGGTGGGGGAGTTGTTGGGTGGGGGAGTTGCTGCTGGTGGGGGAGTTGTTGGTTAAGGGAGTTTTTGGGTGGAGCATTTGTTGGGCTGTGCGTAGTTGGGTGTGGAGCTGTTTAGTGGGGAAGTTGCTGCTAGTAGGGGATTTGTTGCTGTGTGGTGGTGTTGTTGGGTGGGGGAGTTGTTGGGTGGAAGAGCTGTTGGGTGGGAGAGTTGTTGGGTTGTGTATTTTTTGGGTGGGGTAGTTGTTGGGTGAGGTGTTGTTGGATGGGGCAGTTGTTTGGGGGATTTGTTGGGTGGTGGAGTTGTTGCTGGTGGGCCTGTTGTTGGGTCGGGGATTTGTTGGATGGTGCAGTTGTTGAGTGGGGCAGTTGTTGGTTGGGGGAGCTGTTTGGTAGGGAAGTAGTTGCTGGTGGGGGAGCTGTTGCTGGTGGGGGAGCTGTTGCTGGTGGGGGAGCTGTTGCTGGTGGGGGAGTTGTTGCTGGGAGGGGGGGTTGTTGGGTGGGGTATTTGTTGGGTGGGGCAGTTGTTGGGTGGGGCAGTTGTTGGGTGGGGCAGTTGTTGGGTGGGGCAGTTGTCGGATGGTGCAATTGTTGAGTGGGGAAGTTGCTACTGGTCGGGGAGTTGTTGGGTGGGGGAGCTGTTTGGTGGGGAATTTTTTGCTTGTGGGAAGGTTGCTGCTGGTGGTGTTGTTGCTGGTGGGGAATACTTGGGTGGGGGAGATGTTGGGTGGGGGACTAGTTGCTAGTGGGGGAGCGGTCGCTGGGTGGTGGGGTTGTTGGGTGGGGGAGTTGATTGGTGGGAAAGATGTTGCTGGTGGGCGTGTTGTTGGTGGGAGACTTGTTGGGTGGGGCAGCTGTTGGGTGGGGGATTGTTGCTGGTGAGGCAGTTGTTGGTTGGAGGAGTTGTTTGGTGAGGAATTTGTTGCTTGTGGGAAGGTTGCTGGTGGTGGTGTTGTTGTTGGAGGGGAATAATTGGGTGTGGGAGCTGTAGGGTGGGGGACTTGTTGCTAGTGGGGGAGCGGTTGCTGATTGGTGGGGTTGTGTGCGTGTGTTTTTGGTTGGGGGTATTGTTGGATGGGGGAGTTGTTGGACGGGGCATTTGTTGGGTGGGGAAGTTGCTGCTGGTCTGGAATACTTTGGTGGGGTAGCTGTTGGGTGGGGGACTCGTTGCTAGGGGGGGTGATGTTGCTGAGTGTGCGCATTGTTGGGTAGCCAGATGTTGGGTGTGGGAGCTGTTGGGTGGAAGAGTTGTTGGGTTGGGGATTTGTTGGGTGGGGGACTAGTTGGGTGGGGGACTAGTTGGGTGGGGGACTAGTTGGGTGGGGGACTAGTTGGGTGGGGGATTTGTTGGGTGGGGGATTTGTTGGGTGTGGGAGTTGTTGGGCGGGGGAGTTGTTGGGTGGGGCAGTTGTTTGGTGGGGTAATTGGTGAGTGGGGCAGCTGTTGGATGGGGCAGTGGTTGGTTGGGGCAGTTGTTGAGGGGGAAGTTGCTACTGGTCGGGGAGTTGTTTGGTGGGGGAGCTGTTGGGTGGGGGAGCTGTTGGGTGGGGGAGCTGTTGGGTGGGGGAGCTGTTGGGTGGGGGAGTTGTTGGGTGGGGGAGTTGTTGCGTGGAGGACTTGTTTGTTGGGGAATTTGTTGCTTGTTGGAAGGTTGCTGGTGGTGGTGTTGTTGCTGGTGGGGAATACTTGGGTGGGGGAGATGTTGGGTGGGGGACTTGTTGCTTGTGGGGGAGCGGTTGCTGGGTGGTGGAGTTGTTGGGTGCGGGTGTCTTTGGTTGTGGGTATTGTTGGATGGGAGAGTTGTTGGATGGGGCAGTTGTTAGCTGGGGGAGTTGGTGGGCTGGGCAGTTGTTGGGTTGGGGAGCTGTTGGGTGGGGGAGGTGTTGCGTGGGAGAGCTGTTGGGTGGGAGAGTTGTTGCGTTCTGTATTTTTTGGGTGGGGGAGTTGTTGGGTGGGTTGTGGTTGGATGGGGCTGTTGTTGGTTGGGGGTTTTGTTGGTTGGTGTTGTGGTTGCTGGTGGGGCTGTCGTTGGGTCGGGGATTTATTGGACATTGCAGTTGTTGAGTGGGGCAGTTGTTGGGTGGGGGAGCTGTTGGGTGGGGAAGTTGTTGCTGGTGAGGGAGCTGTTACTGGTGGAGGGCTTGTTGCTGGGTGGGGTGGCTGTTGGGTGGGGTATTGTTGGATGCAGTTGGTCAGGAGATTTGTTGGGAGGTGGAGTTGATGCTGCTGGGTGTATTGTTGGTTTGGGGATTTGTTGGATGGTGCAGTTGTTGGGTGGGGCAGTTGTTGGGTAGGGTTAGCTGGTTGGTGGGAAAGATGTTGCTGGTGGCGGTGTTGTTGGTGGGAGACTTGTTGGCTGGGGGAGTTGTTCCTGGTGAGGCAGTTGTTGGGTGGGGAATTGTTGCTGGTGAGGCATTTGTTGGTTGGGGGAGTTGTTTGGTGGGGAATATGTTGCTTGTGGGAAGGTTGCTGGTGGTGGTGTTGTTGCTGAAGGGGAATAATTGGGTGTGGGAGATGTTGGGTGGGGTACTTGTTGCTAGTGGGGGAGCGGTTGCAGGGTGGTGTGGTTGATGTGTGCGGGTGTGTTTGGTTGGGGTTATTGTTGGATGGGGGAGTTGTTAAATGGGGCAGTTGTTGGGTGGGTAAGTTGCTGCTTGTGGGGAATATTTGGGTGGGGTAGCTGTTGGGTGGGAGACTCGTTGCTAGGGGGGAGTTGTTGCTGAATGTGGGGGTTGTTGGTTAGGCAGATGTTGGGCGTGGGAGCTGTTGGGTGGTAGTGTTGTTGGGTTGGGGATTTGTTGGGTTGGGGATTTGTTGGATGGGGCATTGTTGGGTGGGGGATTTGTTGGGTGGGGGATTTGTTGGGTGGGGGATTTGTTGGGTGGGGGATTTGTTGGGTGGGGGATTTGTTGGGTGGGGGATTTGTTGGGTGGGGGATTTGTTGGGTGGGGCAGTTGTTGGGTGGGGCAGTTGTTGGGTGGGGCAGTTGTTGGGTGGGGCAGTTGTTGGGTGGGGCAGTTGTTGGGTGGGGCAGTTGCTACTGGTCGGGGATCTGTTGGGTGGGGGATCTGTTGGATGGGGGATCTGTTGGGTGGGGGATCTGTTGGGTGGGGGATCTGTTGGGTGGGGGAGCCGTTGGGTGGGGGAGTTGTTTGTTGGGGAATTTGTTGCTTGTGGGAAGGTTGCAGGTGGTGGTGTTGTTGCTGGTGGAGAATACTTTGGTGGGGGAGATGTTGGGTGGGGGACTTGTTGCTAGTGGTGGAGCGGTTGCTGGGTGGTGGGGTTTTTGGGTGCGGGTGTTTTTGGTTGGGGGTATTGTTGGATGAGGGAGTTGTTGGATGGGGCAGTAGTTGGGTGCGGAAGTTGCTGCTGGTGGGGAATACTTGGGTGGGGGACTCGCTGCTAGTAGGGAGTTGTTACTGAGTGTGGGCTTTGTTGGGCAGGCAGATGTTGGGTGTGGGAGCTGTTGGATGGTAGTGTTGTTGGGTTGGGGAGTTGTTGGGTGGGGCAGTTGTTGGGTGGGGCAGTTGTTGGGTTGGGCAGTTGTTGGGTGGGGCAGTTGTTGAGGGGGATGTTGCGACTGGTTGGGGAGTTGTTGGGTGGGGGAGCTGTTGGGTGGGGGAGTTCTTGCATGGAGGATTTGTCTGGTGGGGAATTTGTTGTTTGTGGGAAGGTTTCTGGTGGTGGTGTTGCTAGTGGGGAATACTTGGGTGGGGGAGATGTTGGGTGGGTGACTTGTTGCTAGTTGGGGAGCTGTTGCTGGGTGGTGGGGTTGTTGGGTGCGGGGGTTTTTGGTTGTGGGTATTGTTGGATGGGAGAGTTGTTGGATGGGGCAGTTGTTGGGTGGGGAAGTTGCAGCTGGTGGGGGAGCTGTTGGTGGGTGTGTCGTTCAGTGGGGCAATTGTTCAGTGGGGCATTTGTTGGGTGAGGGCTCTGTTGGGTGTGGAGGTTGTTGTTGGTGGGGGTGTTGTTGGGTTTGGGAACTTTTGGGTGTGAAAGTTTTTGCTGGTGGGAGAGTTATTGGGTAGGGGAGTTGTTGAGTGGGGCAGTTATTAGGTGGGGGAGCTGTTGGATGAGGGAGTTGTTGGTAGGTAAGCTGTTGGGTGGTGCAGTTGTTGGGTGAGGAAGTTGCTGGGTGGGGCAGTTGTTGGTATTGGAGCTGTTGGGTGGGGGAGCTGTTGGGTGTGGAAGTTTTTACTCTTGGGGTAATTGTTGCCGGTGGAATTTGTTGCCTGTGGGGAATTCTTGGGTGGGGAGTTGTTGCTGCGTAGCGGGGTTGTTGGGTGGTGTCGTTGATGGGTGTGGGTGTTGTTGGATGGGGGTGCTGTTGGGTTGGGAAGCTGTTGGGTGGGGGAGTTGTTGGGTGGGGTAGTTGTTGCTGGTGGGGGAGTTATTGCTGGGGGGTGGTGTTGTTGGGTGGTTGTGCAGTTGGGTGGGGCAGTTGTTGGGTGGGGGAGTTGTTATGTGGTGCTGTTGTTGGGTGGGGAATTTGCAGCTGGTGCGGGAGTTGTTGGTTAAGTGACTTTTTGGATGTATTTGTTGGGCTGGGAGTTGTTGGGTGTGGAGCTGTTGGTTGGGGAAGTTGCTGCTAGTGGGGGAGTTGTTGCTGCGTGGCGGTGTTGTTGGGTGGGGGAATTGTTGGGTGGGGGAGTTGTTGTGTGGGTGAACGGTTGCATGGGAGAGCTGTTGGTTGGGAGAGTTGTTGGGTGTGGCAGTTATTAGGTGGGGGAGTTGTTGGATGGGGGAGTTGTTGGATGGGGGAGTTGTTGGTAGGGAAGTTGTTGGGTGGGGCAGTTGTTGGGTGAGGAAGTTGTTGGGTGGGGCAGTTGATGGTATTGGAGCTGTTGGGTGGGGGAGCTGTTGGGTGTGGAAGTTGTTACTGGTGGGGTAATTGGTGGCAGTGGAATTTGTTGCCTGTGGGGAATTCTTGGGTGGGGGAGTTGTTGCTGTGTGACGGGGTTGTTGGGTGGGGTCGTTGATGGGTGTGGGTGTTGTTGTATGGGGGTGCTGTTGGGTTGGGAAGTTGTTGGGTGGGGGAATTGCTGGGTGGGGTAGTTGTTGCTGGTGGGGAGTTATTGCTGGATGGTTGTGTTGTTGGGTTGGGGAATATTTGCGTGGAGATGTTGTTGCTGTTGGGGGAGTTATTGCTGTGTGGTGGTGTTGTTGGGTGGTGGTGTTGTTGGGTGGTGGTGTTGTTGGGTGGTGGTGTTGTTGGGTGGTGGTGTTGTTGGGTGGTGGTGTTGTTGGGTGGTGGTGTTGTTGGGCGGTGGTGTTGTTGGGCGGTGGTGTTGTTGGGTGGTGGTGTTGTTGGGTGGTGTTGTTGGGTGGTGGTGTTGGGTGGTGGTGTTGTTGGGTGGTGGTGTTGTTGGGTGGTGGTGTTGTTGGGCGGTGGTGTTGTTGGGTGGTGGTGTTGTTGGGTGGGAGAGATATTGGGGGGAGCTGTTGGGTGGGGGAGTTGTTAGGTGGGGCTGTTGTTGTGTGGGGAAGTTGCTGCTAGTGGGGGAGTTGTTGTTGGGTGGGGGAGTTGTTGGGTGGGGGAGTTGTTGGGTGGGGGAGTTGTTGGGTGGGGGAGTTTTTGGGTGGGAGATTTGTTGGGTTGTGTATTTTTTTGGTGGGGGAGTTGTTGGGTGTTGTGTTGTTGGATGGAACAGTTCGTTGGGGGATTTGTTGGGTGGTGGAGTTGTTGCTGGAGGGCCTGTTGTTGGGTCGGGGATTTGTTGGATGGTGCAGTTGTTGAGTGGGGCAGTTGTTGGTTGGGGGAGCTGTTTGGTAGGGAAGATGTTGCTTGTGGGTGAGTTATTGGGTGGGGGAGCTGTTGTGTGGGGAAGTAGTTGCTGGTGGATGTGCTGTTGCTTTTGGTGGAGTTGTTGGGTGGTGGGGGTTGCTGGGTGGGGTTATTGTTGGGTGGGTGAGTTGTTGGAAGGGGCAGTTGTTGGGTGGGGCAGTTGTTGGGTGGGGCAGTTGTTGGGTGGGGCAGTTGTTGGGTGGGGCAGTTGTTGGGTGGGGCAGTTGTTGGGTGGGGCAGTTGTTGGGTGGGGAAGTTGTCGGGTGGGGCAGTTGTCGGGCTGGGCAGTTGTTGAGTGGGGAAGTTGCTACTGGTCGGGGAGTTGTTGCTTGTGGGAAGGTTGCTGGTGGTGGTCTTGTTGCTAGTGGGGAATACTTGGGTGGGGGAGATATTGGGTGGGTGACTTGTTGCTAGTGGGGGAGCGGTTGCTGGGTGGTGAGGTTGTTGGGTGCGGGTGTTTTTGGTTGTTGGTATTGTTGGATGTGAGAGTTGTTGGATGGGGCAGTTGTTGGGTGGGAAAGTTGCGGCTGGAGGGGGATCTGTTGGGTGGGTGAGCTGTTAGTTGTGGCAATTGTTCAGTGGGGCAGTTGGGTGGGGAAACTGTTGGGTGTGGAAGTTTTTGCTGTTGGGGCAGTTATTGGGTAGGGGAGTTATTGGGTGGGGCAGTTGTTAGGTGGGGGAGTTGGTGGGTCGGGAAGATTTTGCTGGTGGCTGAGTTTTTGGGTAGCGGAGTTGTTGGGTGGGGTACTTATTAGATGGGGGAGTTGTTGGATGGGGGAGTTGTTGGTAGGTAAGTTGTTGGTAGGTAAGTTGTTGGGTGGGGCAGTTGTTGGGTGAGGAATTTGTTGGGTGGGGCAGTTGTTGGTATTGGAGCTGTTGGGTCGGGGAGCTGTTGGGTGTGGAAGTTGTTACTGGTGGGGTAATTGTTGCCGGTGGAATTTGTTGCCTGTGGGGAATTCTTGGGTGGGGAGTTGTTGCTGTGTGATGGGGTTCTTGGGTGGGGTTGTTGATGGGTGTGGGTGTTGTTGGATTGGGGTGCTGTTGCGTTGGGAAGCTCTTGGTTGGGGGGGCTGTTGGGTGGGGTAGTTGATGCTGTTGGGGGAGTTATTGTAGGATGGTTGTGTTGTTGGGTGGGGGAGTTGTTGGGAGGGGATGTTGTTGCTGGAGGGGGAGTTATTTCTGTGTGGTGGTGTTGTTGGCTGGTGGTGCTGTTGGGTGGGGAAGTTGTTGGGTGGGGGAGTTGTTGGGTGTGGCAGTTGTTGCAGGTGGGGGAGTTATTGCTGGGTGGCGTTGTTGTTGGGTGGGGAGTTGTTGCTGGTGGGGGAGTTATTGCTGGATGGTTGTGTTGTTGGGTGGGGGAGTTGTTGGGTGGGGACGTTGTTGCTGGAGGGGGAGTTATTTCTGTGTGATGGTGTTGGCTGGTGGTGGTGTTGGCTGGTGGTGCTGTTTTTCTGGTGGGGAAGTTGTTGGGTGGGGGAGTTGTTGGGTCTGGCAGTTGTTGCTGGTGGGGGAGTTATTGCTGGGTGGTGTTGTTGTTGGGTGGAGAGTTGTTGCTGGTGGGGGACTTTTGCTGGGTGGTGTTGTTGTTGGTTGGGGAGTTGTTGGGTGGTGTAGTTGTTGGGTGGGGCAGCTGTTGGGTGGGGCAGCTGTTGGGTGGGGCAGCTGTTGGGTGGGGGAGTTGTTGGGTAGGGGAGTTGTTGGGTGGGGGAGTTGTTGGGTGGGGGAGTTGTTGGGTGGGGGAGTTGTTGGGTGGGGGAGTTGTTGGGTGGGGGAGTTGTTGGGTGGGGCAGATGTTGGGTGGGGCAGATGTTGGGTGGGGCAGATGTTGGGTGGGGCAGTTGTTGAGGGGGAAGTTGCTACTGGTCGGACAGTTGTTGGGTGGAGTTGCTGTTGGGTGGGGGAGTTGTTGTGTGGAGGAGTTTTTTGGTGGGGAATTTGTTGCTTGTGGGAAGGTTGCTGGTGGTCGTGTTGCTGGTGGGGAATACCTGGATGGGGGAGATGTTGGGAGGGGGAGTGTTGCTAGTGGGGGAGCAGTTGCTGGGTGGTGGTGTTTTGGGTGCAGGTGTTTTTGGTTGTGGGTATTGTTGGATAGGGGAGTTGTTGGGTGGGGAATTTGCTGCTGGTGGGGGAGCTGTTGGGTGGGGTAGCTGTTTGGTGGGAAAGGTGTTGCTGGTGGGGGAGCTGTTGGGTGGGGGAGCTGTTGGGTGGGGGAGTTGTTGGGTGGGGGAGTTGTTTGGTGGGGAATTTGTTTCTTGTGGGAAGGTTGCTGGTGGTGATGTTGTTGCTAGTGGGGAATACTTGGGTGGGGGAGATGTTGGGTGCGGGACTTGTTGCTAGTAGTTGAGCGATTGCTGGGTGGTGGGGTTGTTGGGTGCGGGTGTTTTTGGTTGGGGGTATTGTTGGATGGGGGAGTTGTTGGATGTTGGGTGTGGAAGTTGCTGCTGGTGGGGGAGCTGTTTGGTGGGAAAGATGTTGCTGATGGGGGCCTTGTTTTTGGGAGACATGTTGGGTGGGGCAGTTGTTGGGTGGTGGAGTTGTTGCTGGTGAGGCAGTTGTTGAGTGGGGGAGCTGTTGGGTGGGTGAGTTGGGTGGGGCAATTGATCAGTGGGCCATTTGTTGGGTGGGGGAACTTTTGGGTTTGGAAGTTGTTGTTGGTGGGGGAGTTGTTGGGTGGGGGAACTGTTGGGCGTGGAAGTTTTTGCTTGTGGGGGAGTTATTGGGTAGGGGTGTTATTGGGTAGGGGAGTTATTGGGTAGGGGAGTTGTTGGGTGGGGGAGCTGTTGGGTGGGGGAGCTGTTGGGTGGGGGAGCTGTTGGGTGGGGGAGTTGTTGGGTGGGGGAGTTGTTGCGTGGAGGACTTGTTTGTTGGGGAATTTGTTGCTTGTTGGAAGGTTGCTGGTGGTGGTGTTGTTGCTGGTGGGGAATACTTGGGTGGGGGAGATGTTGGGTGGGGGACTTGTTGCTTGTGGGGGAGCGGTTGCTGGGTGGTGGAGTTGTTGGGTGCGGGTGTCTTTGGTTGTGGGTATTGTTGGATGGGAGAGTTGTTGGATGGGGCAGTTGTTAGCTGGGGGAGTTGGTGGGCTGGGCAGTTGTTGGGTTGGGGAGCTGTTGGGTGGGGGAGGTGTTGCGTGGGAGAGCTGTTGGGTGGGAGAGTTGTTGCGTTCTGTATTTTTTGGGTGGGGGAGTTGTTGGGTGGGTTGTGGTTGGATGGGGCTGTTGTTGGTTGGGGGTTTTGTTGGTTGGTGTTGTGGTTGCTGGTGGGGCTGTCGTTGGGTCGGGGATTTATTGGACATTGCAGTTGTTGAGTGGGGCAGTTGTTGGGTGGGGGAGCTGTTGGGTGGGGAAGTTGTTGCTGGTGAGGGAGCTGTTACTGGTGGAGGGCTTGTTGCTGGGTGGGGTGGCTGTTGGGTGGGGTATTGTTGGATGCAGTTGGTCAGGAGATTTGTTGGGAGGTGGAGTTGATGCTGCTGGGTGTATTGTTGGTTTGGGGATTTGTTGGATGGTGCAGTTGTTGGGTGGGGCAGTTGTTGGGTAGGGTTAGCTGGTTGGTGGGAAAGATGTTGCTGGTGGCGGTGTTGTTGGTGGGAGACTTGTTGGCTGGGGGAGTTGTTCCTGGTGAGGCAGTTGTTGGGTGGGGAATTGTTGCTGGTGAGGCATTTGTTGGTTGGGGGAGTTGTTTGGTGGGGAATATGTTGCTTGTGGGAAGGTTGCTGGTGGTGGTGTTGTTGCTGAAGGGGAATAATTGGGTGTGGGAGATGTTGGGTGGGGTACTTGTTGCTAGTGGGGGAGCGGTTGCAGGGTGGTGTGGTTGATGTGTGCGGGTGTGTTTGGTTGGGGTTATTGTTGGATGGGGGAGTTGTTAAATGGGGCAGTTGTTGGGTGGGTAAGTTGCTGCTTGTGGGGAATATTTGGGTGGGGTAGCTGTTGGGTGGGAGACTCGTTGCTAGGGGGGAGTTGTTGCTGAATGTGGGGGTTGTTGGTTAGGCAGATGTTGGGTGTGGGAGCTGTTGGGTGGAAGTGTTGTTGGGTTGGGGATTTGTTGGGTTGGGGATTTGTTGGGTGGAGGATTTGTTGGGTGGGGGATTTGTTGGGTGGGGGATTTGTTGGGTGGGGGATTTGTTGGGTGGGGGATTTGTTGGGTGGGGGATTTGTTGGGTGGGGGATTTGTTGGGTGGGGGATTTGTTGGGTGGGGCAGTTGTTGGGTGGGGCAGTTGTTGGGTGGGGCAGTTGTTGGGTGGGGCAGTTGTTGGGTGGGGCAGTTGTTGGGTGGGGCAGTTGCTACTGGTCGGGGATCTGTTGGGTGGGGGATCTGTTGGATGGGGGATCTGTTGGGTGGGGGATCTGTTGGGTGGGGGATCTGTTGGGGGGGGGAGCCGTTGGGTGGGGGAGTTGTTTGTTGGGGAATTTGTTGCTTGTGGGAAGGTTGCAGGTGGTGGTGTTGTTGCTGGTGGAGAATACTTTGGTGGGGGAGATGTTGGGTGGGGGACTTGTTGCTAGTGGTGGAGCGGTTGCTGGGTGGTGGGGTTTTTGGGTGCGGGTGTTTTTGGTTGGGGGTATTGTTGGATGAGGGAGTTGTTGGATGGGGCAGTAGTTGGGTGCGGAAGTTGCTGCTGGTGGGGAATACTTGGGTGGGGGACTCGCTGCTAGTAGGGAGTTGTTACTGAGTGTGGGCTTTGTTGGGCAGGCAGATGTTGGGTGTGGGAGCTGTTGGATGGTAGTGTTGTTGGGTTGGGGAGTTGTTGGGTGGGGCAGTTGTTGGGTGGGGCAGTTGTTGGGTTGGGCAGTTGTTGGGTGGGGCAGTTGTTGAGGGGGATGTTGCGACTGGTTGGGGAGTTGTTGGGTGGGGGAGCTGTTGGGTGGGGGAGTTCTTGCATGGAGGATTTGTCTGGTGGGGAATTTGTTGTTTGTGGGAAGGTTTCTGGTGGTGGTGTTGCTAGTGGGGAATACTTGGGTGGGGGAGATGTTGGGTGGGTGACTTGTTGCTAGTTGGGGAGCTGTTGCTGGGTGGTGGGGTTGTTGGGTGCGGGGGTTTTTGGTTGTGGGTATTGTTGGATGGGAGAGTTGTTGGATGGGGCAGTTGTTGGGTGGGGAAGTTGCAGCTGGTGGGGGAGCTGTTGGTGGGTGTGTCGTTCAGTGGGGCAATTGTTCAGTGGGGCATTTGTTGGGTGAGGGCTCTGTTGGGTGTGGAGGTTGTTGTTGGTGGGGGTGTTGTTGGGTTTGGGAACTTTTGGGTGTGAAAGTTTTTGCTGGTGGGAGAGTTATTGGGTAGGGGAGTTGTTGAGTGGGGCAGTTATTAGGTGGGGGAGCTGTTGGATGAGGGAGTTGTTGGTAGGTAAGCTGTTGGGTGGTGCAGTTGTTGGGTGAGGAAGTTGCTGGGTGGGGCAGTTGTTGGTATTGGAGCTGTTGGGTGGGGGAGCTGTTGGGTGTGGAAGTTTTTACTCTTGGGGTAATTGTTGCCGGTGGAATTTGTTGCCTGTGGGGAATTCTTGGGTGGGGAGTTGTTGCTGCGTAGCGGGGTTGTTGGGTGGTGTCGTTGATGGGTGTGGGTGTTGTTGGATGGGGGTGCTGTTGGGTTGGGAAGCTGTTGGGTGGGGGAGTTGTTGGGTGGGGTAGTTGTTGCTGGTGGGGGAGTTATTGCTGGGGGGTGGTGTTGTTGGGTGGTTGTGCAGTTGGGTGGGGCAGTTGTTGGGTGGGGGAGTTGTTATGTGGTGCTGTTGTTGGGTGGGGAATTTGCAGCTGGTGCGGGAGTTGTTGGTTAAGTGACTTTTTGGATGTATTTGTTGGGCTGGGAGTTGTTGGGTGTGGAGCTGTTGGTTGGGGAAGTTGCTGCTAGTGGGGGAGTTGTTGCTGCGTGGCGGTGTTGTTGGGTGGGGGAATTGTTGGGTGGGGGAGTTGTTGTGTGGGTGAACGGTTGCATGGGAGAGCTGTTGGTTGGGAGAGTTGTTGGGTGTGGCAGTTATTAGGTGGGGGAGTTGTTGGATGGGGGAGTTGTTGGATGGGGGAGTTGTTGGTAGGGAAGTTGTTGGGTGGGGCAGTTGTTGGGTGAGGAAGTTGTTGGGTGGGGCAGTTGATGGTATTGGAGCTGTTGGGTGGGGGAGCTGTTGGGTGTGGAAGTTGTTACTGGTGGGGTAATTGGTGGCAGTGGAATTTGTTGCCTGTGGGGAATTCTTGGGTGGGGGAGTTGTTGCTGTGTGACGGGGTTGTTGGGTGGGGTCGTTGATGGGTGTGGGTGTTGTTGTATGGGGGTGCTGTTGGGTTGGGAAGTTGTTGGGTGGGGGAATTGCTGGGTGGGGTAGTTGTTGCTGGTGGGGAGTTATTGCTGGATGGTTGTGTTGTTGGGTTGGGGAATATTTGCGTGGAGATGTTGTTGCTGTTGGGGGAGTTATTGCTGTGTGGTGGTGTTGTTGGGTGGTGGTGTTGTTGGGTGGTGGTGTTGTTGGGTGGTGGTGTTGTTGGGTGGTGGTGTTGTTGGGTGGTGGTGTTGTTGGGTGGTGGTGTTGTTGGGCGGTGGTGTTGTTGGGCGGTGGTGTTGTTGGGTGGTGGTGTTGTTGGGTGGTGTTGTTGGGTGGTGGTGTTGGGTGGTGGTGTTGTTGGGTGGTGGTGTTGTTGGGTGGTGGTGTTGTTGGGCGGTGGTGTTGTTGGGTGGTGGTGTTGTTGGGTGGGAGAGATATTGGGGGGAGCTGTTGGGTGGGGGAGTTGTTAGGTGGGGCTGTTGTTGTGTGGGGAAGTTGCTGCTAGTGGGGGAGTTGTTGTTGGGTGGGGGAGTTGTTGGGTGGGGGAGTTGTTGGGTGGGGGAGTTGTTGGGTGGGGGAGTTTTTGGGTGGGAGATTTGTTGGGTTGTGTATTTTTTTGGTGGGGGAGTTGTTGGGTGTTGTGTTGTTGGATGGAACAGTTCGTTGGGGGATTTGTTGGGTGGTGGAGTTGTTGCTGGAGGGCCTGTTGTTGGGTCGGGGATTTGTTGGATGGTGCAGTTGTTGAGTGGGGCAGTTGTTGGTTGGGGGAGCTGTTTGGTAGGGAAGATGTTGCTTGTGGGTGAGTTATTGGGTGGGGGAGCTGTTGTGTGGGGAAGTAGTTGCTGGTGGATGTGCTGTTGCTTTTGGTGGAGTTGTTGGGTGGTGGGGGTTGCTGGGTGGGGTTATTGTTGGGTGGGTGAGTTGTTGGAAGGGGCAGTTGTTGGGTGGGGCAGTTGTTGGGTGGGGCAGTTGTTGGGTGGGGCAGTTGTTGGGTGGGGCAGTTGTTGGGTGGGGCAGTTGTTGGGTGGGGCAGTTGTTGGGTGGGGAAGTTGTCGGGTGGGGCAGTTGTCGGGCTGGGCAGTTGTTGAGTGGGGAAGTTGCTACTGGTCGGGGAGTTGTTGCTTGTGGGAAGGTTGCTGGTGGTGGTCTTGTTGCTAGTGGGGAATACTTGGGTGGGGGAGATATTGGGTGGGTGACTTGTTGCTAGTGGGGGAGCGGTTGCTGGGTGGTGAGGTTGTTGGGTGCGGGTGTTTTTGGTTGTTGGTATTGTTGGATGTGAGAGTTGTTGGATGGGGCAGTTGTTGGGTGGGAAAGTTGCGGCTGGAGGGGGATCTGTTGGGTGGGTGAGCTGTTAGTTGTGGCAATTGTTCAGTGGGGCAGTTGGGTGGGGAAACTGTTGGGTGTGGAAGTTTTTGCTGTTGGGGCAGTTATTGGGTAGGGGAGTTATTGGGTGGGGCAGTTGTTAGGTGGGGGAGTTGGTGGGTCGGGAAGATTTTGCTGGTGGCTGAGTTTTTGGGTAGCGGAGTTGTTGGGTGGGGTACTTATTAGATGGGGGAGTTGTTGGATGGGGGAGTTGTTGGTAGGTAAGTTGTTGGTAGGTAAGTTGTTGGGTGGGGCAGTTGTTGGGTGAGGAATTTGTTGGGTGGGGCAGTTGTTGGTATTGGAGCTGTTGGGTCGGGGAGCTGTTGGGTGTGGAAGTTGTTACTGGTGGGGTAATTGTTGCCGGTGGAATTTGTTGCCTGTGGGGAATTCTTGGGTGGGGAGTTGTTGCTGTGTGATGGGGTTCTTGGGTGGGGTTGTTGATGGGTGTGGGTGTTGTTGGATTGGGGTGCTGTTGCGTTGGGAAGCTCTTGGTTGGGGGGGCTGTTGGGTGGGGTAGTTGATGCTGTTGGGGGAGTTATTGTAGGATGGTTGTGTTGTTGGGTGGGGGAGTTGTTGGGAGGGGATGTTGTTGCTGGAGGGGGAGTTATTTCTGTGTGGTGGTGTTGTTGGCTGGTGGTGCTGTTGGGTGGGGAAGTTGTTGGGTGGGGGAGTTGTTGGGTGTGGCAGTTGTTGCAGGTGGGGGAGTTATTGCTGGGTGGCGTTGTTGTTGGGTGGGGAGTTGTTGCTGGTGGGGGAGTTATTGCTGGATGGTTGTGTTGTTGGGTGGGGGAGTTGTTGGGTGGGGACGTTGTTGCTGGAGGGGGAGTTATTTCTGTGTGATGGTGTTGGCTGGTGGTGGTGTTGGCTGGTGGTGCTGTTTTTCTGGTGGGGAAGTTGTTGGGTGGGGGAGTTGTTGGGTCTGGCAGTTGTTGCTGGTGGGGGAGTTATTGCTGGGTGGTGTTGTTGTTGGGTGGAGAGTTGTTGCTGGTGGGGGACTTTTGCTGGGTGGTGTTGTTGTTGGTTGGGGAGTTGTTGGGTGGTGTAGTTGTTGGGTGGGGCAGCTGTTGGGTGGGGCAGCTGTTGGGTGGGGCAGCTGTTGGGTGGGGGAGTTGTTGGGTAGGGGAGTTGTTGGGTGGGGGAGTTGTTGGGTGGGGGAGTTGTTGGGTGGGGGAGTTGTTGGGTGGGGGAGTTGTTGGGTGGGGGAGTTGTTGGGTGGGGCAGATGTTGGGTGGGGCAGATGTTGGGTGGGGCAGATGTTGGGTGGGGCAGTTGTTGAGGGGGAAGTTGCTACTGGTCGGACAGTTGTTGGGTGGAGTTGCTGTTGGGTGGGGGAGTTGTTGTGTGGAGGAGTTTTTTGGTGGGGAATTTGTTGCTTGTGGGAAGGTTGCTGGTGGTCGTGTTGCTGGTGGGGAATACCTGGATGGGGGAGATGTTGGGAGGGGGAGTGTTGCTAGTGGGGGAGCAGTTGCTGGGTGGTGGTGTTTTGGGTGCAGGTGTTTTTGGTTGTGGGTATTGTTGGATAGGGGAGTTGTTGGGTGGGGAATTTGCTGCTGGTGGGGGAGCTGTTGGGTGGGGTAGCTGTTTGGTGGGAAAGGTGTTGCTGGTGGGGGAGCTGTTGGGTGGGGGAGCTGTTGGGTGGGGGAGTTGTTGGGTGGGGGAGTTGTTTGGTGGGGAATTTGTTTCTTGTGGGAAGGTTGCTGGTGGTGATGTTGTTGCTAGTGGGGAATACTTGGGTGGGGGAGATGTTGGGTGCGGGACTTGTTGCTAGTAGTTGAGCGATTGCTGGGTGGTGGGGTTGTTGGGTGCGGGTGTTTTTGGTTGGGGGTATTGTTGGATGGGGGAGTTGTTGGATGTTGGGTGTGGAAGTTGCTGCTGGTGGGGGAGCTGTTTGGTGGGAAAGATGTTGCTGATGGGGGCCTTGTTTTTGGGAGACATGTTGGGTGGGGCAGTTGTTGGGTGGTGGAGTTGTTGCTGGTGAGGCAGTTGTTGAGTGGGGGAGCTGTTGGGTGGGTGAGTTGGGTGGGGCAATTGATCAGTGGGCCATTTGTTGGGTGGGGGAACTTTTGGGTTTGGAAGTTGTTGTTGGTGGGGGAGTTGTTGGGTGGGGGAACTGTTGGGCGTGGAAGTTTTTGCTTGTGGGGGAGTTATTGGGTAGGGGTGTTATTGGGTAGGGGAGTTATTGGGTAGGGGAGTTGTTGGGTGGGGCAGTTGTTAGGTGGGCAAGTTGTTAGATGGGGGAGTTGTTGGTAGTGAAGTTGTTGGGTGGGGCAGTTGTTGGGTGAGGAAATTGTTGGATGGGGCAGTTTTTTGTTGGGGATATTGTTAGGCATTGGAGCTGTTTGGGGGGGAGCTGTTGGGCGTGGAAGTTGTTACTGGTGGGGTAATTGTTGCCGGTGGAATTTGTTGCCTGTGGGGAATTATTGGCTGGGGGAGTTGTTGCTGCATGGCGGGGTTGTTGGGTGGGTTCATTGATGGGTGGGGGTGTTGTTGGATGGTGGAGCTGTTGGGTTGGGAATTTGTTGGGTGTGGGAGTTGTTGGGTGGGGCAGTTGTTGCTGGTTGGGAAGTTATTGCTGGATGGTGCTGTTGTTGGGTGGGGGATGTGTTGGGTGGGGACGTTCTTGCTGCTGGGGGATTTATTCCTGGGTGGTAGTGTTGTTCGGCGGTGGTGCTGTTGGTTGGGGGAGTTGTTGGGTGGGGGAGTTGTTGGGTGGGGGAGTTGTTCCGTGGTGGAGTTGTTGGGTGGGGGAGCTGTTGGCTTGGGGAGCTGTTGGTTGGGGGAGGTGTTGCATGGGAGTGCTGTTGGGTGGGAGAGTTGTTGCTTTGGGTATTTTTTGGGTTGGTGAGTTGTTGGGTGGGGTGTTGTTGGATGGGGCAGTTGTTTGGGGGACTTGTTGGTTGGTGGTGTTGTTTCTGGTGGGGCTGTTGTTGGGTCGGGGATTTGTTGTATAATGCAGTTTTTGAGTGGGGCTGTTGTTGGATGGGGGAGCTGTTGGGTGGGGAAGTTGTTGCAGGTGGGGCTGTTGTTGGGTCGGGGATTTGTTGTATAGTGCAGTTGTTGAGTGGGGCAGTTGTTGCTGGTGGGGGAGTTGTTCGGTGGGGGAGCTGTTGGGTGGGGAAGTTGTTGCTGGTGAGGGAGCTGTTACTGGTGGGGGATTTGTTGCTGGGTTGGTGGGTTGTTTGGTGGGGGTATTGTTGGGTGGGGGTATTGTTGGGTGGGGGAGTTGTTGGGTGGGGCATTTGTTGGGTGGGGCATTTGTTGGGTGGGGCATTTGTTGGGTGGGGCATTTGTTGGGTGGGGCATTTGTTGGGTGGGGAAATTGCTACTGGTCGGGGAGTTGTTGTGTGGAGGAGCAGATGGGTGGGGGAGCTGTTGGGTGGGGGAGTTGTTGCATGGTGGAGACGTTTGGTGGGGAATTTGTTACTTGTGGGAAGGTTGCTGGTGGTGGTGTTGTTGCTGGTGGGGAATACTTGGGTGGGGGAGATGTTGGGTGGGGGACTTGTTGCTAGTGGGGGAGTGGTCGCTGGTTGGTGGGGTTGTTGGGTGCCTGTGTTTTAGGTTGGGGGTATTCTTGGATGGGGCAGTTGTTGGATGGGGAAGTTGTTGGATGGGGAAGTTGTTGGGTGGGGAAGGTGTTGGGTGGGGAAGTTGTTGGATGGGGAAGTTGTTGGATGGGGAAGTTGTTGGATGGGGAAGTTGTTGGATGGGGAAGTTGTTGGATGGGGAAGTTGTTGGATGGGGAAGTTGTTGGATGGGGAAGTTGCTGCTGGTGGGGAATACTTGGTTGGGGTATCTGTTGGGTGGGGGACTCATTGCTAGGGGGGAGTTGCTGCTGAGTGTGGGGTTTGTTGGGTAGGCAGATGTTGGGTGTGGGAGCTGTTGGGTGGTAGTGTTGTTGTGTTGGGGATTTGTTGGGTGAGGGAGTAGTTGGGTGGGGGAGTAGTTGGGTGGGGGAGTAGTTGGGTGGGGGAGTAGTTGGGTGGGGGAGTAGTTGGGTGGGGGAGTAGTTGGGTGGGGCAGTTGTTGGGTGGGGCAGTTATTGGGTGGGGCAGATATTGGGTGGGGCAGATATTGGGTGGGGCAGATATTGGGTGGGGCAGATATTGGGTGGGGCAGTTGTTGGGTGGGGCAGTTGTTGGGTGGGGCAGTTGTTGGGTGGGGCAGTTGTTGGGTGGGGCAGTTGTTGGGTGGGGCAGTTGTTGGGTGGGGCAGTTGTTGAGTGGGGCAGTTGTTAGGTGGGGGAGTTGTTAGGTGGGGCAGTTATTGGGTGGGGCAGATATTGGGTGGGGCAGATATTGGGTGGGGCAGTTGTTGGGTGGGGCAGTTGTTGGGTGGGGCAGTTGTTGGGTGGGGCAGTTGTTGAGCGGGGCAGTTGTTAGGTGGGGGAGTTGTTGGGTGGGGCAGTTATTGGGTGGGGCAGATATTGGGTGGGGCAGTTGTTGGGTGGGGCAGTTGTTAGGTGGGGGAGTTGTTAGGTGGGGGAGTTGTTAGGTGGGGTAGTAGTTAGGTGGGGTAGTAGTTAGGTGGGGTAGTAGTTAGGTGGGGCAGTCGTTAGGTGGGGCAGTCGTTAGGTGGGGCAGTCGTTGGGTGGGGCAGTCGTTGGGTGGGGCAGTCGTTGGGTGGGGCAGTTGTTGGGTGGGGCAGTTGTTGGGTGGGGCAGTTGGTCGGTGGGGCAGTTGTTCGGTGGGGCAGTTGTTGAGGGGGAAGTTGCTACTGGTCGGGGAGTTGTTGGGTGGTGGAGCTTTTGGGTGGGGGAGTAGTTGTTTGGAGGAGTTGTTTAGTGGGGAATTTGTTGCTTGTGGGAAGGTTGCTGGTGGTGGTGTTGTTGCTGGTGGGGAATACTTGGGTGGGGGAGATGTTGGGTGGGTGACTTGTTGCTAGTTGGGGAGCAGTTGCTGGGTGGTGGGGTTGTTGGGTGCAGGTGTTTTTGGTTGTGGGTATGTTGTATCGGAGAGTTGTTGGATGGGGCAGTTGTTGGGTGGGGAAGATGCTGCTGATGGGGCAGCTGTTGGGTGGGTGAGTTGTTGGGTGGGGCAATTGTTCTGTGGGGCATTTGTTGGGTGGGGAAACTGTTGGGTGTGGAAGTTGTTGTTGGTGGGGGAGTTGTTGGGTGGGGCAGTTGTTAGGTGGGGGAGTTGGTGGGTGGGTGAGTTGTTGGTAGGTAAGTTGTTGGGTGAGGCAGTTTTTTTTTGGGAAGTTCATGGGTGGGCCTGTTGTTGGTATTGGAGCTGTTGGGTGGGGGAGCTGTTGGGTGTGGAAGTTGTTACTGTTGGGGTAATTGTTGCCAGTGGAATTTGTTGCCTGGGGGTAATTCTAGGGTGGGGGAGTTGTTGTTGTGTGGCGGGGTTGTTGGGTGGGGTCTTTGATGGTGGGGGTGTTGTTGGATGTGGGTGCTGTTGGGTTCGGAAGTTGTTGGGTGGGGGAGTTGTTGGGTGGGGCCGTTGTTGCTGGTTGGGGAGTTATTGCTGGATGGTGGTGTTGTTGGGTGTGGGAGTTGTTGGTTAGGTGACATTGTTGCTGGTGGGGGAGTTATTGCTGGGTGGTGGTGTTGTTGGGTGGTGGTGCTGTTGGGTCGGTGAGTTGTTGGGTGGTGGTGCTGTTGGGTGGGTGAGATGTTGGGTAGGTGAGTTGTTGGGTAGGTGAGTTGTTGGGTGGGGGAGTTGTTGGGTGGGGGAGCTGTTGGGTGGGGGAGTTGTTGGGTGGGGGAGTTGTTGGGTGGGGGAGTTGTTGGGTGGGGCCATTGTTGGGTGGGGCCGTTGTTGCTGGTTGGGGAGTTATTGCTGAATGGTGGTGTTGTTGGGTGTGGGAGTTGTTGGTTAGGTGACATTGTTGCTGGTAGGGGAGTTATTGCTGGGTGGTGGTGTTGTTAGGTGGTGGTGCTGTTGGGTCGGTGAGTTGTTGGGTGGTGGTGCTGTTGGGTGGGTGAGTTGTTGGGTGGGTGAGTTGTTGGGTAGGTGAGTTGTTGGGTGGGGGAGTTGTTGGGTGGGGGAGTTGTTGGGTGGGGGAGTTGTTGGGTGGGGGAGTTGTTGGGTGGGGGAGTTGTTGGGTGGGGGAGTTGTTGGGTGGGGGAGTTGTTGGTTGGGGGAGTTGTTGGTTGGGGGAGTTGTTGGGTGGGGCAGTTGTTGGGTTGGGGAGTTGTTGGGTGGGGCAGTTGTTAGGTGGGGCAGTCGTTAGGTGGGGCAGTTGTTAGGTGGGGCAGTTGTTGGGTGGGGCAGTTGTTGGGTGGGGCAGTTGTTGGGTGGGGCAGTTGTTGGGTGGGGCAGTTGTTGGGTGGGGCAGTTGTTCGGTGGGGCAGTTGTTGAGGGGGAAGTTGCTACTGGTCGGGGAGTTGTTGGGTGGTGGAGCTTTTGGGTGGGGGAGTAGTTG
This sequence comes from Carcharodon carcharias, assembly GCF_017639515.1. Taxonomy (NCBI): domain Eukaryota; kingdom Metazoa; phylum Chordata; class Chondrichthyes; order Lamniformes; family Lamnidae; genus Carcharodon; species Carcharodon carcharias. Next base: position 44,938,205 of record NC_054491.1, read on the forward strand.
TTTGGAGGAGTTGTTTGGTGGGGAATTTGTTGCTTGTGGGAAGGTTGCTGGTGGTGGTGTTGTTGCTGGTGGGGAAAACTTGGGTGGGGGAGATGTTGGGTGGGTGACTTGTTGCTAGTTGGGGACCGGTTGCTTGGTGGTGGGGTTGTTGGGTGCGGGTGTTTTGGGTTGTGGGTATTGTTGTATCGGAGTGTTGTTGGATGGGGCAGTTGTTGGGTGGGGAAGATGCTGCTGATGGGGCAGCTGTTGGGTGGGTGTCCTGTTGGGTGGGGCAATTGTTCTGTGGGGCATTTGTTGGGTGGGGAAACTGTTGGGTGTGGAAGTTGTTGTTGGTGGGGGAGTTGTTGGGTGGGGCAGTTGTTAGGTGGGGGAGTTGGTGGGTGGGGAAGTTTTTCCTGGCGGGTGAGTTATTGGGTAGGGTAGTTGTTGGTTGGGCAGTTATTAGGTTGGGGAGTTGTTGGATGGGTGAGTTGTTGGTAGGTAAGTTGTTGGGTGAGGCAGTTTTTGTTTGGGAAGTTCATGGGTGGGGCTGTTGTTGGTACTGGAGCTGTTGGGTGGGGGAGCTGTTGGGTGTGGAAGTTGTTACTGGTGGGGTAATTGTTGCCAGTGGAATTTGTTGCCTGTGGGGAATTCTTGGGTGGGGGAGTTGTTGTTGTGTGGCGGGGTTGTTGGGTGTGGTCTTTGATGGTGGGAGTGTTGTTGGATGTGGGTGCTGTTGGGTTCGGAAGTTGTTGGGTGGGGGAGTTGTTGGGTGGGGCCGTTGTTGCTGGTTGGTGAGTTATTGCTGGATGGTTGTGTTGTTGGGTGTGGGAGTTGTTGGTTAGGTGACATTGTTGCTGGTGGGGGAGTTATAACTGGGTGGTGGTGTTGTTGGGTGGTGGTGCTGTTGGGTGGGTGAGTTATTGGGTGGTGGTGCTGTTGGGTGGGTGAGTTGTTGGGTAGGTGAGTTGTTGGGTAGGTGAGTTGTTGGGTAGGTGAGTTGTTGGGTAGGTGAGTTGTTGGGTGGGGGTGTGGTTGGGTGGGGGAGTTGTTGGGTGGGGGAGTTGTTGGGTGGGGGAGTTGTTGGGTGGGGGAGTTGTTGGGTGGGCGAGTTGTTGGGTGGGGGAGTTGTTGGGTGAGGAAGGTGTTGGGTGGGGAAGTTTTTCCTGGCGGGTGAGTTATTGGGTAGGGTAGTTGTTGGTTGGGGCAGTTATTAGGTTGGGGAGTTGTTGGATGGGTGAGTTGTTGTTAGGTAAATTGTTGGGTGAGGCAGTTTTTGTTTGGGAAGTTCATGGGTGGGGCTGTTGTTGGTATTGGAGCTGTTGGGTGGGGGAGCTGTTGGGTGTGGAAGTTGTTACTGGTGGGGTAATTGTTGCCAGTGGAATTTGTTGCCTGTGGGGAATTCTTGGGTGGGGGAGTTGTTGTTGTGTGGTGGGGTTGTTGGGTGGGGTCTTTCCTGGTGGGAGTGTTGTTGGATGTGGGTGCTGTTGGGTTCGGAAGTTGTTGGGTGGGGGAGTTGTTGGGTGGGGCCGTTGTTGCTGGTTGGGGAGTTATTGCTGGATGGTTGTGTTGTTGGGTGTGGGAGTTGTTGGTTAGGTGACATTGTTGCTGGTGGGGGAGTTATAACTGGGTGGTGGTGTTGTTGGGTGGTGGTGCTGTTGGGTGGGTGAGTTATTGGGTGGTGGTGCTGTTGGGTGGGTGAGTTGTTGGGTAGGTGAGGTGTTGGGTAGGTGAGTTGTTGGGTAGGTGAGTTGTTGGGTGGGGGAGTGGTTGGGTGGGGGAGTTGTTGGGTGGGGGAGTTGTTGGGTGGGGGAGTTGTTGGGTGGGGGAGTTGTTGGGTGGGGGAGTTGTTGGGTGGGGGAGTTGTTGGGTGGGGGAGTTGTTGGGTGGGGGAGTTGTTGGGTGGGGGAGTTGTTGGGTGGGGGAGTTGTTGGGTGGGGAAGTTGTTGGGTGGGGAAGTTGTTGGGTGGGGAAGTTTTTCCTGGCGGGTGAGTTATTGGGTAGGGTAGTTGTTGGTTGGGGCAGTTATTAGGTTGGCGATTTGTTGGATGAGTGAGTTGTTGGTAGGTAAGTTGTTGGGTGAGGCAGTTTTTGTTTCAGAAGTTCTTGGGTGGGGCTGTTGTTGGTATTGGAGCTGTTGGGTGGGGGAGCTGTTGGGTGTGGAAGATTTTACTGGTGGGGTAATTGTTGCCAGTGGAATTTGTTGCCTGTGGGGAATTCTTGGGTGGGGGAGTTGTTGTTGTGTGGCGGGGTTGTTGGGTGGGGTCTTTGATGGTGGGGGTGTTGTTGGATGTGGGTGCTGTTGGGTTCGGAAGTTGTTGGGTGGGTGAGTTGTTGGGTGGGGCCGTTGTTGCTGGTTGGGGAGTTATTGCTGGATGGTGGTATTGTTGGGTGTGGGAGTTGTTGGTTTGGTGACATTGTTGCTGGTGGGGGAGTTATTGCTGGGTGGTGCTGTTGTTGGGTGCTGGTGCTGTTGGGTGGGTGAGTTGTTGGGTGGGTGAGTTGTTGGGTAGGTGAGTTGTTGGGTGGGTGAGTTGTTGGGTCAGTGAGTTGTTGGGTGGGTGAGTTGTTGGGTGGGTGAGTTGTTGGGTGGGTGAGTTGTTGGGTGGGTGAGTTGTTGGGTGGGTGAGATGTTGGGTGGGGCAGTTGTTGGGTGGGTGAGTTGTTGGGTGGGGCAGTTGTTAGGTGGGGCAGTTGTTGGGTGGGGCAGTTGTTGGGTGGGGCAGTTGTTGGGTGGGGCAGTTGTTGGGTGGGGCAGTTGTTGGGTGGGGCATTTGTTGGTGGGGCAGTTGTTGAGTGGGGCAGTTGTTGGGTGGGGGAGTTGTTGGGTGGGGAAGTTGCTGCTAGTGGGGGAGTTGTTGCTGCGTGGTGGTGTTGTTTGGTGGGCGAGTTGTTGGGTGGGGGAGTTGTTGTGTGGGGGGTCGGTTGCGTGGGAGTGCTGTTGGGTGGGAAAGTTGTTGGGTTGTGTATTTTTTGGGTGGTGGTTGTTGTTGGGTGGGTGAGTTGTTTGATTGTTCAGTTGGTCAGGGGATTTGTTGGGACGTGGAATTGATGCTGGTGGGGGTATTGTTGGGTCGGAGATTTTTTGGATGGTGCAGTTGTTGAGTGGGGCAGTTGTTGAGTGGGGCAGTTGTTGGGTGGGGGAGCTGTTTGGTGGGAAAGTTGTTGCAGGTGGGTTTGTTGTTGGTGGGAGACTTGTTGGGTGGGGCAGTTGTTGGGTGGGGGAGTTGTTGCTGGTGGGGCAGTTGTGGGTGGGGGAGCTGTTTGGTGAGAAATTTGTTGCGGGTGGGTTTGTTGTTCGTGGGAGACTTGTTGGGTGGGCAGTTATTGGGTGGGGGAGTTGTTGCGGGTGGGTTTGTTGTTGGTGGGAGACTTGTTGGTTGGGGCAATTGTTGGGTGGGGCTGTTATTGGGTGGGGGAGTTGTTGCTGGTGTGTTTGTTGTTGGTGGGAGACTTGTTGGGTGGGGCAGTTGTTGGGTGGGCCAGTTATTGGGTGGGGGAGTTGTTGCTGGTGAGGCAGTTGTTGGGTGGGCGAATTGTGGCATGGGGAAGTTGTTGTGTTGGGGAGTTGTTGCTGGCAGAGTAATTGTTGTGTGGGAGAGATGTTGGGTGGAGGGTGTTGGGCGGGCGAGTTGGGTGGGGGAGCTGTTGGGTGGGAAAGTTGTTCTGTGGCAGAGTTCTTGGGTGGGGAAGTTGATTGATGGGACGTTGTTGGGGAAGTTCTTGTGTGGGGAATTTGTTGGCTGGTGAAGTTGTTGGTTGGAGCAATTGTTGGGTGGGGCAGTTGTTGGGTGGGGTATCTGTTGGGTTGGGGATTTGTTGCTGGTGGGGTTGTTTTTGCTGGTCGGGGGTTGTTAATGGTTGGGGAGTTCTTTGTTGGGGGATTTTTTGGGCGGGGGTGTTCTTGTGTGGGGAGCTTGTTGGGTGGGGCAGCTGTTCGCTGGTGGATTTGTTGCTGGTGGGTGAGCTATTGGGTGGGCTAGCTGTTGGGTGGGGGAGTTGTTGCTGGTGGGGGAGTTATTGCTGGGTGGCGGTGTTGTTGGGTGGGGGAGTTATTGGGTAGAGGAGTTGTTGGGTTGGGGAGCTGTTGGGTGGGACAGCTGTTGGGTGGGTGAGTTGTTAGGTTGGGGATTTTTTTGGGGGGGGAGTGGTTAGGTGGGGTTGTTGTTGGGTGGGGGTGTTGTTGGATGGGGCAGTTGTTGGTTGGGGGATTTGTTGGATGGTGCAGATGGCGATTGGGGCCGTTGTTGGTTGGGGAGCAGTTTGGTGGGGAAGTTGTTGCTGGTGGGGGTGTTGTTGGAGACTTGTTGGGGGGCTCACTTGTTGGCTGGGGCGGTTGTTGGGTGGGGGAGCTGTTGGGCGGGGAAGTTATTGCTGGTGGGGCAGTTGATGGGTGGATTACGGTTGGGAGGGGAAATTGTTGATGGTGGGGGAGCTGTTGCTGGTGAGGAGTTGTTGCTGACTGGTGGGGTTGTTGGGTGGGGTAGATGTTGGTAGCAGGGGGAATGCGTGGGGTTGCTATTGGGAGGGGGAATTTTTGGGTGGGGTAGTTGGGTCAAGGGAGTTATTGGGAAAGGCAGGTGTTGGGTGGGGGTTTTGGTGGGCGGGGGAGTTGATGCGTGAGGGAGATATTGGATGGGAGAGTGTTTGGAGGGGTAGTCATTGGGTAGGGCAGGTGTTGTGTGGTGGAGTTGTTGGGTGGGAGAGTTGTTGAGTGGGGCAGTTGTTGAGTGGGGCAGTTGCTGAGTGGGGCAGTTGCTGAGTGGGGCAGTTGCTGAGTGGGGCAGTTGCTGAGTGGGGCAGTTGTTGAGTGGGGCAGTTGTTGAGTGGGGCAGTTGTTGAGAGGGGCAGTTGTTTAGTGGGGCAGTTGTTGAGTGGGGCAGTTGTTGAGTGGGGCAGTTGTTGAGTGGGGCAGTTTTTGAGTGGGACAGTTTTTGAGTGGGACAGTTTTTGAGTGGGACAGTTTTTGAGTGGGACAGTTTTTGAGTGGGACAGTTGTTGAGTGGGACAGTTGTTGGTTGGGGAAGTTGTGGGTGGGGAAGTTGTTGTTTGAGGGAGTTGTTGCTGCCGGGGTCATTGTTGGGTGGGAGAGTTGTTGGGTGGGGGAGTTGTAGGGTGGGGGAGATGTTGGGTGGGGGAGATGTTGGGTGGGGGAGATGTTGGGTGGGGGAGTTGTTGGGTGGGGGAGTTGTTGGGTGGGGGAGTTGTTGGGTGGGGGAGTTGTTGGGTGGGGGAGTTGTTGGGTGGGGGAATTCTTGGGTGGGGGAATTCTTGGGTGGGGGAGTTGTTGGGTGGGGGAGTTGTTGGGTGGGGGAGTTGTTGGGTGGGGGAGTTGTTGGGTAAGGGTACTGTTGCTGGTGGGGGAGTTGTTGGGAGGGGAAGTTTTTGCTGGTGGGGGAGCTGCTGGGAAGGGGAGCTTTTGGTTGGGGATGTTGTTGGGCGGGGGAGTTGTTGGGTGGGGGAGTTCTTGGATGGGGCAGATGTTGCTAATAGGGGTGTTGTTGCTGTTGGGGGAGTTGTAGCTGGTGGGGGAGCTGCTGGGAAGGGGAGTTGTTGGGCAGGGGTGTTGTTTCTTGTGTTGAATACTTGGGTGGGGGAGATGTTGGGTGGGGGACTTGGTGGGGGAGAGTTGTTGCTGGGTGGTGAGGTTGTTGGGAGGGGGAGTTGTTGCGGGTGGGGGAATTGTTGGAGGGAGAGTTTTTGGGTGTGGGAGCTGTTGGGTGGAAGTGTTGTTGGGTTGGGGATTTGTTGGGTGGGGAGTTGTTGAGTGGGGCAGTTGATGGATGGGGGAGGTGTTGGGTGGGGTAGTTGTTGCTGGCGGGAGAATTGTTGGAGGGGCAGTTTTTTGGGTGAAGGCATTGTTGGGTGAGGGAATTGTTGCTGGTGGGGGAGCTGTTGTGTGGGGGATTTGTTGGCTGGTGGAGTTGTTGGTTGTAGCAATTGTTGGGTGGGGATGTTGTTGGGTGGGGTATCTGTTGTGTTGGGTATTTGTTGCTGGTGGGGGAGTTGTTGAGTGGGGTATTTGTTGCTGGTGGGGGTGTTTTTGCTGGTCGGGGGTTGTAATGTTTGGGGAGTTCTTTGCTGGGGGATTTTTTGGGCGGGGTTGTTCTTGTTTGGGGAAGCTATTGGTTGGGGGAGCTGTTCGTTGGTGGATTTATTGCTGGTCGGGGAGCTATTGGGTGGGCGAGCTGCTTGGTGGGGGAGTTGTTCGTGGGGTAGTTTTTGCATTGGGCAATTGTTGGGTTGGATATGTTGTTGGGTGGAGCAGTAGTGGATGATGCAGTTGTTGGTTGGGAGTTGTTGGTGGTGGAGTTGTTGGTGGTGGAGTTGTTGGTGGTGGAGTTGTTGGTGGTGGAGTTGTTGGTGGTGGAGTTGTTGGTGGTGGAGTTGTTGGTGGGGGAGTTGTTGGGTGGGGGAGTTGTTGGGTGGGGGAGTTGTTGGGTGGGGCTGTTGCTGGGTCAGGAAGTTGTTGGGTGGGCGAGCTGTTGGGTGGGGGAGTTGTTGCTGGTGGGGTAGATTTGTATTGGGCAATTGTTGGGTTGGATATGTTGTTGGGTGGAGCAGTAGTGGATGATGTAGTTGTTGGTTGGGAGTTGTTGGGTGGTGGAGTTGTTGGGCGGTGGAGTTGTTGGGCGGTGGAGTTGTTGGGCGGTGGAGTTGTTGGGCGGTGGAGTTGTTGGGCGGTGGAGTTGTTGGGCGGTGGAGTTGTTGGGCGGTGGAGTTGTTGGGCGGTGGAGTTGTTGGGCGGTGGAGTTGTTGGGCGGGGGAGTTGTTGGGCGGGGGAGTTGTTGGGCGGGGGAGTTGTTGGGTGGGGGAGTTGTTGGGTGGGGGAGTTGTTGGGTGGGGGAGTTGTTGGGTGGGGGAGTTGTTGGGTGGGGGAGTTGTTGGGTGGGGGAGTTGTTGGGTGGGGGAGTTGTTGGGTGGGGGAGTTGTTGGGTGGGGGAGTTGTTGGGTGGGGGAGTTGTTGGGTGGGGGAGTTGTTGGGTGGGGGAGTTGTTGGGTGGGGGAGTTGTTGGGTGGGGGAGTTGTTGCTGGTGGGGTTGTTTTTGTGTTGTGCAATTCTTAGGTTGGTGTTGTTGGGTGGAGCAGTAGTTGGATGATGCAGTTGTTGGTTGGGAGTTGTTGGGTGGGGGAGTTGTTGCTTGGTGGTGGAGTTGTTGGGTGTGGGAGTTGTTGGGTGGGGGAGTTGTTGGGTGGGGGAGTTGTTGGGTGGGGGAGTTGTTGGGTGGGGGAGTTGTTTGGTGGGGGAGTTGTTTGGTGGGGGAGTTGTTGGGTGGGGGAGTTGTTGGGTGGGGGAGTTGTTGGGTGGGGGAGTTGTTGGGTGGGGGAGTTGTTGGGTGGGGGAGTTGTTGGGTGGGGGAGTTGTTGGGTGGGGCTGTTGTTGGTTGGGGCTGTTGTTGGGTGGGGCTGTTGTTGGGTGGGGCTGTTGTTGGGTGGGGCTGTTGTTGGGTGGGAAGTTGTTGGTTGGGGCATTTGTTGCTGGTGGGGCAGGTGTTGGTTGGGCAGTTGTTGTGTGGGGGTGTTTCTGGGTGGGGGTGTTGCTGGGTCGGGAAGTTGTTGGGTGGGTGAGTTGTTCGGTGGGGCATTTGTTGCTGGTGGGGCAGGTGTTGGGTGGGGCAGGTGTTGGGTGGGGCAGTTGTTGACGGTGGGGGAGATATTGCTGGGTGGCGGTGTTGTTGGGTGGGTGAAATATTGGGTAGAGGAGTTGTTGCTGGTGGGGCAGTTGTTGGGTTGGGGAGCTGTTGGTTGGGAGAGCTATTGGGTGGGAGAGTTGTTAGGTTGGGGATTTTTTGAGTGCGGGAGTGGTTGGGTGTGGTTGTTGTTGGGTGGGTGTGTTGTTGAATGGGGCAGTTCTTGGTTGGGGGATTTGTTGGATGGTAGAGATGTTGCTGGTGGGACTGTTGTTGGTTCTGTGATTTGTTGGATGGTGCAGATGGCGATTGAGGCCGTTGTTGGTTGGGGGAGCAGTTTGGTGGGGAGGTTGTTGCTGGTGGGGGTGTTGTTGGGTGGGAGACTTGTTGGGTGGGGGAGCTGTTGGGTGGGGAATTTCTTGCTAGTGGGGGACTTGTTGCTGGTGAGGAGTTGTTGCTGAGTGGTGGGGTGGTTGGGTGGGGTAGATGTTGGTAGCAGGGGGTATGCGTGGGGTTGCTGTTGGGAGGGGGAATTTTTGGGTGGGGTGGTAGTTGGGTTGAGGGAGTTATTGGGTAGGGCAGGTGTTGTGTGGTGGAGTTGTTGGGTGGGAGGGTTTTTTGGTGGGAGAGTTTTTTGGTGGGAGAGTTGTTGGGTGGGAGAGTTGTTGGGTGGGAGAGTTGTTGGGTGGGAGAGTTGTTGGGTGGGGCAGCTGTTGAGTGGGGCAGCTGTTGAGCGGGGCAGTTGTTGAGCGGGGCAGTTGTTGAGCGGGGCAGTTGTTGAGCGGGGCAGTTGTTGAGCGGAGATGTTATTGGGTGGGGAAGTTGTTGTTTGAGGGAGTTGTTGCTGCCGGGGTCATTGTTGGGTGGGGGAGTTGTTGGGTGGGTGAGTTGTTGGGTGGGGGAGTTGTTGGGTCAGGGTACTGTTGCTGCTTGGTGAGTTGTTGTTGGGTGGGAGGCTGTTGGCTGAGGGAGCTGTTGGGTGGGTTTGATGTTGGGTGCGGGGTTGTTGGGTTCAGGAACTGTTGTGTGGGGATGTTGTTGGTGGGGCTGTTGGGTGTGGGAGCTATTGGGAGGAAGTGTGGTTGGATTGGAGAGTTGTTGGGTGGGGGAGTCGTAGTTGGAGTAGGAATTGTTGGATGGGGGAGTTGTTGGGAGGGGAAGTTTTTGCTGGTGGGGGAGCCGCTGGGAAGGGGAGTTTTTGGTTGGGGATGTTGATGGGCGGGGGAGTTGTTGGGTGGGGGAGTTGTTGGATGGGGCAGATGCTGCTAATAGTGGTGTTGTTACTGTTGGGGGAGTTGTAGCTGGTGTGAGAGCTGCAGGGAAGTGGAGTTGTTGGGCAGGGGTGTTGTTTCTTGTGGGGAATCCTTGGGTGGGGAAGATGTTGGGTGGGGGACTTGTTGGTGGGGGAGAGTTGTTGCTGGGTGGTGAGGTTGTTGGGAGGGGGAGTTGTTGCGGGTGGGGGAATTGTTGGAGAGACAGTTTTTGGGAGAGGGAGTTGTTGGGTGGAAGTGTTGTTGGGTGTGGGAGTTGTTGGGTGGAAGTGTTGTTGGGTTGGGGATTTGTTGGGTGGGGAGTTATTGAGTAGGGGTTGATGGATGGGGAGGTGTTGGGTGGGGTAGTTGTTGGCTGGGGATGTTGTTGGGCAGGGGAGTTGTTGGGTTGGGGTGTTGTTGCATGCGGGAATTGTTTGGTCGGGAATTTGTTGCTTGTGAGGAAGTTGTTGCTGGTGGTGTGTACGTGGTTGGGGGAGATGTTGTGTGGCGGACTTGGTGGTGGGGGAGTTATTGCTGTGTGGTTGGGTTGCTGGGTGGGTGAGGTTTTAGGCAGGGGAGTTGTTGGTTGAGGGAGCTGCTGGGTGTGGAAGCTGTTGGGAGTAAGTGTGGTTGGTTTGGGGAGTTGTTGGGTGGTGGAGTCGCTGTTGGCGGAGGAATTGTTGGGTGGGGGAGTTGTTGGGAGAAGAAGTTGTTGCTGGTGGGGGAGCTGCTGGGAAGGGGAGTTTTTGGGTGAGCAAGTTGTTGGGCAGGGGAGTTGTTGGGTGGGGGAATTGTTGCTGATGGGGGAGCTGTTGTTGGGGGAGTTGTTGGTTGGGAGAGTTGTTGGATGCGGCAGATGTTGCTACTAGGGGAGTTGTTGCTGGTGGGGGAGCTGCTGGGAAGGGGAGTTTTTGGGTGAGCAAGTTGTTGGGCAGGGGAGTTGTTGGGTGGGGGAATTGTTGCTGATGGGGGAGCTGTTGGTTGGGGGAGTTGTTGGTTGGGAGAGTTGTTGGATGCGGCAGATGTTGCTACTAGGGGAGTTTTTGCTGGTGGGGGAGCTGCTGGGAAGTTGAATTGTTTGGCAGGGGTCTTGTTTCTTGTGGGGAATCCTTGGGTGGGGGAGATGTTGGGTGGTGGACTTGTTGCTGGGGGAGAGTTGTTGCTGGGTGGTGAGGTTGTTGGGAGTGGGAGTTGTTGGGTGGAAGAGTTGTTGCAGGTGGGGGAATTGTTTGAGGGGACGTTGTTGGTTGAGGCAGTTATTGGGTGGAAGTTTTGTTGGGTGTGTGAACTGTTGGGTGGAAGTGTTGTTGGGTTGGGGATTTGATGGGTGGGGGAGTTGTTGGGTGGGGGACTTATTGGGTGGGGATGTTGGGTAGGCGATTTGTTGGGTGGGGGAGTTGTTGCATGGGGCAGTTGTTTGGTGGGGAATTTGTTGCTTGTGGGGAAGTTGTTGCTGGTGGGGTATACGTGGGTGGGGGAGATGTTGGGTGGGGGACTTGTTGCTAGTTGGGGAGATATTGCTGGGTGGTGGGGTTGCTGGGTGGGTGAGTTTTTGGGCAGGGGAGTTGGTGAGGGAGCTGTTGGGTGTGGAAGCTGTTGGGAGGAAGTGTGGTTGGATTGGGGAGTTGTTGGGTGGGGGAGTCGTTGTTGGAGGAGGAATTGTTGGGTGAGGGAGTTGTTGGGAGGGAAACTTGTTGCTGGTGGGGGAGCTGCTGGAAGGGGGAATTTTTGGGTGGGGAAGTTGTTGGGCGGGGGAGTTGTTGGGTGGGGGAGTTGTTGCTGATGGGGGAGCTGTTGGTTGGGGGAGCTGTTGATTGGGAGAGTTGTTGGATGGGGCAGATGTTGCTACTAGGGGAGTTGTTGCTGGTGGGGGAGTAGTTGCTGGTTGGGGAGTTGTTGCTGTTGGGGGAGCTGCTGGGAAATGGAATTGTTGGGCAGGAGTCTTGTGTCTTGAGGGGAATACTTGGGTGGGGGAGATGTTGGCTGGGGGACTTGTTGCTAGGGGAGAGTTGTTGCTGCGTGGTGAAGTTGTTGGGAGTGGGAGTTGTTGTGGGTGGGGGAATTGTTTGAGGGTGAGTTGTTGGGTGGGGGAGTTATTGGGTGGAAGTGTTGTTGGGTGTGGGAGATGTTGGGTGGAAGTGTTGTTGTGTTGGGGATTTGTTGGGTGGGGGAGTTGTTGAGTGGGGCAGTTGATGGATGGGGGAGGTGTTGGGCGGGGTAGTTGTTGGGTGGGGGAGTTGTTGCTGGCGGAAGAACTGTTGGAGGGGCAGTTTTTTGGGTGAGGGCGTTTTTGGGTGAGGGAATTGTTGCTGGTGGGGTGTCGTTGTGTGGGGGATTTGTTGGCTGGCGGAGTTGTTGTTTGTAGCAATTGTTGGGTGGTGTTGTTGTTGGGTGGGGTATCTGTTGTGTTGGGGATTTGTTGCTGGTGGGGGAGTTGTTGGGTGGGGGAGTTGTTGGGTGGGGGAGTTGTTGAGTGGGGTAGTTGTTGCTGGTGGGGGTGTTTTTGATGTTCGGGTGTTATGAATAGTGGGGGAATTCTCTGCAGGTGCATTTTTTGGGTGGGAGTGTTATTGTGTGTCGAACCTGTTGGGTGGGGGAGCTGTTCACTGGTGGATTTGTTGCTGCTGGGGGAGCTATTGGGTGGGCGAGCTGTTGGGTGGGGGAGTTGTTGCTCGTGGGGTAGTTTTTGCATTGGGCAATTGTTGGCTTGTGGATGTTGTTGGGTGGAGAAGTAGTTGGTTGATGCAGTTGTTGGTTGGAAGTTGTTGGGTGGGCGAGTTGTTGCTGGGTGGGGGAGTTGCTGGGTGGGGGAGTTGCTGGGTGGGGGAGTTGCTGGGTGGGGGAGTTGCTGGGTGGGGGAGTTGTTGAGTGGGGGAGTTGTTGAGTGGGGGAGTTGTTGAGTTGTGGAGTTGTTGGGTGGGGGAGTTGTTGGGTTGGGGAGTTGTTGGGTGGGGGAGTTGTTGGGTGGGGGAGTTGTTGGGTGGGGGAGTTGTTGTGTGGGGGAGTTGTTGGGTGGGGGAGTTGTTGGGTGGGTAATTGTTGGGTGGGGGAGTTGTTGGGTGGGGGAGTTGTTGGGTGGGGGAGTTGTTGGGTGGGGGAGTTGTTGGGTGGGGGAGTTGTTGGTTGGGGGAGTTGTTGGGTGGGGGAGTTGTTGAGTGGGGGAGTTGTTGAGTGGGAGAGTTGTTGAGTTGTGGAGTTGTTGGGTGGGGGAGTGGTTGGGTTGGGGAGTTGTTGGGTGGGGGAGTTGTTGGGTTGGGGAGTTGTTGGGTTGGGGAGTTGTTGGGTGGGGGAGTTGTTGTGTGGGGGAGTTGTTGGGTGGGGGAGTTGTTGGGTGGGGGAGTTGTTGGGTGGGGGATTGTTGGGTGGGGGAGTTGTTGGGTGGGGGAGTTGTTGTGTGGGGTAGTTGTTGTGTGGGGGAGTTGTTGTGTTGGGGAGTTTTTGGGTGGGGGAGTTGTTGGGTGGGTAATTGTTGGGTGGGGGAGTTGTTGGGTGGGGGAGTTGTTGGGTGGGGGATTTGTTGGGTGGGGCTGTTGCTGGGTCGGGAAGTTGTTGGGTGGGGCATTTGTTACTGGTGTGGCAGGTGTTGGGTGGGGCCTTTGTTGGGTGGCGGCGTTATTGGGTGGGGGTTTAGCTGCATTGGGAAGTTGTTGGGTGGAGGAGTTGTTGCGTGGGGCATTTGTTGCTGCTGGGGCAGGCATTGGGTGGGGCAGTTGTTGCCAGTGGTTGAGTTATTGCTGAGTGGTGGTGTTGTTGCTTGGGGGAGTTATTGGGTAGAGGAGTTGTTGCTGGTGGGGAAGTTGTTGGGTTGGGGAGCTGTTGGGTGGGAGAGCTGTTGGGTGGGAGAGTTGTTAGGTTGGGGATTTTTTGTTTGCGGGAGTGGTTGGGTGGGGGTGTTCTTGGGTGGGGGTGTTGTTGAATGGGGCAGTTGTTGGTTGGGGCATTTGTTGGAGGGTGGAGATGTTGCTGGTGGGACTGTTGTTGGGTTGGTGATTTGTTGTATGGTGCAGATGGCGATTGGGGCAGTTGTTGGGTGGGGGAGAAGATTGGTGGGGAAGTTGTTGCTGGTGGGGGAGCTGCTGGGAAATGGAATTGTTGGGCAGGAGTCTTGTGTCTTGTGGGGAATACTTGGGTGGGGGAGATGTTGGGTGGGGGACTTGTTGCTAGGGGAGAGTTGTTGCTGCATGGTGAAGTTGTTGGGAGTGGGTGTTGTTGTGGGTGGGGGAATTGTTTGAGGGTGAGTTGTTGGGTGGGGGAGTTATTGGGTGGAAGTGTTGTTGGGTGTGGGAGATGTTGGGTGGAAGTGTTGTTGTGTTGGGGATTTGTTGGGTGGGGGAGTTGTTGAGTGGGGCAGTTGATGGATGGGGGAGGTGTTGGGCGGGTTAGTTGTTGTGTGGGGGAGTTGTTGCTGGCAGAAGAATTGTTGGAGGGGCAGTTTTTTGGGTGAGGGCGTTTTTGGGTGAGGGAATTGTTGCTGGTGGGGTGTCGTTGTCTGGGGGATTTGTTGGCTGGCGGAGTTGTTGGTTGTAGCAATTGTTGGGTGGTGTTGTTGGGTGGGGTATCTGTTGTGTTGGGGATTTGTTGCTGGTGGGGGAGTTGTTGGGTGGGGGAGTTGTTGGGTGGGGGAGTTGTTGAGTGGGGGATTTGTTGGATGGGGGAGTTGTTGAGTGGGGTAGTTGTTGCTGGTGGGGGTGTTTTTGCTGGTCGGGTGTAATTAATGGTGGGGGAATTCTCTGCAGGTGGATTTTTTGGGTGGGGGTGTTATTGTTTGTCGAACCTGTTGGGTGGGGGAGCTGTTCACTGGTGGATTTGTTGCTGCTGGGGGAGCTATTGGGTGGGCGAGCTGTTGGGTGGGGGAGTTGTTGCTGGTGGGGTAGTTTTTGCATTGGGCAATTGTTGGCTTGTGGATGTTGTTGGGTGGAGCAGTTGTTGGATGATGCAGTTGTTGGTTGGAAGTTGTTGAGTGGGGGAGTTGTTGAGTGGGGGAGTTGTTGAGTTGTGGAGTTGTTGGGTGGGGGAGTTGTTGGGTTGGGGAGTTGTTGGGTGGGGGAGTTGTTGGGTGGGGGAGTTGTTGGGTTGGGGAGTTGTTGGGTTGGGGAGTTGTTGTGTGGGGGAGTTGTTGGGTGGGGGAGTTGTTGGGTGGGGGAGTTGTTGGGTGGGTAATTGTTGGGTGGGGGAGTTGTTGGGTGGGGGAGTTGTTGGGTGGGGGAGTTGTTGGGTGGGGGAGTTGTTGGGTGGGGGAGTTGTTGGTTGGGGCAGTTGTTGGTTGGGGGAGTTGTTGAGTGGGGGAGTTGTTGAGTGGGGGAGTTGTTGAGTTGTGGAGTTGTTGGGTGGGGAAGTGGTTGGGTTGGGGAGTTGTTGGGTGGGGGAGCTGTTGGGTGTGAGAGTTGTTAGGTTGGGTATTTTTTGTTTGCGGGAGTGGTTGGGTGGGGGTGTTCTTGGGTGGGGGTGTTGTTGAATGGGGCAGTTGTTGGTTGGGGCATTTGTTGGAGGGTGGAGATGTTGCTGGTGGGACTGTTGTTGGGTTGGTGATTTGTTGTATGGTGCAGATGGCGATTGGGGCAGTTGTTGGGTGGGGGAGAAGATTGGTGGGGAAGTTGTTGCTGGTGGGGGAGCTGCTGGGAAATGGAATTGTTGGGCAGGAGTCTTGTGTCTTGTGGGGAATACTTGGGTGGGGGAGATGTTGGGTGGGGGACTTGTTGCTAGGGGAGAGTTGTTGCTGCATGGTGAAGTTGTTGGGAGTGGGTGTTGTTGTGGGTGGGGGAATTGTTTGAGGGTGAGTTGTTGGGTGGGGGAGTTATTGGGTGGAAGTGTTGTTGGGTGTGGGAGATGTTGGGTGGAAGTGTTGTTGTGTTGGGGATTTGTTGGGTGGGGGAGTTGTTGAGTGGGGCAGTTGATGGATGGGGGAGGTGTTGGGCGGGTTAGTTGTTGTGTGGGGGAGTTGTTGCTGGCAGAAGAATTGTTGGAGGGGCAGTTTTTTGGGTGAGGGCGTTTTTGGGTGAGGGAATTGTTGCTGGTGGGGTGTCGTTGTCTGGGGGATTTGTTGGCTGGCGGAGTTGTTGGTTGTAGCAATTGTTGGGTGGTGTTGTTGGGTGGGGTATCTGTTGTGTTGGGGATTTGTTGCTGGTGGGGGAGTTGTTGGGTGGGGGAGTTGTTGGGTGGGGGAGTTGTTGAGTGGGGGATTTGTTGGATGGGGGAGTTGTTGAGTGGGGTAGTTGTTGCTGGTGGGGGTGTTTTTGCTGGTCGGGTGTAATTAATGGTGGGGGAATTCTCTGCAGGTGGATTTTTTGGGTGGGGGTGTTATTGTTTGTCGAACCTGTTGGGTGGGGGAGCTGTTCACTGGTGGATTTGTTGCTGCTGGGGGAGCTATTGGGTGGGCGAGCTGTTGGGTGGGGGAGTTGTTGCTGGTGGGGTAGTTTTTGCATTGGGCAATTGTTGGCTTGTGGATGTTGTTGGGTGGAGCAGTTGTTGGATGATGCAGTTGTTGGTTGGAAGTTGTTGAGTGGGGGAGTTGTTGAGTGGGGGAGTTGTTGAGTTGTGGAGTTGTTGGGTGGGGGAGTTGTTGGGTTGGGGAGTTGTTGGGTGGGGGAGTTGTTGGGTGGGGGAGTTGTTGGGTTGGGGAGTTGTTGGGTTGGGGAGTTGTTGTGTGGGGGAGTTGTTGGGTGGGGGAGTTGTTGGGTGGGGGAGTTGTTGGGTGGGTAATTGTTGGGTGGGGGAGTTGTTGGGTGGGGGAGTTGTTGGGTGGGGGAGTTGTTGGGTGGGGGAGTTGTTGGGTGGGGGAGTTGTTGGTTGGGGCAGTTGTTGGTTGGGGGAGTTGTTGAGTGGGGGAGTTGTTGAGTGGGGGAGTTGTTGAGTTGTGGAGTTGTTGGGTGGGGGAGTGGTTGGGTTGGGGAGTTGTTGGGTGGGGGAGTTGTTGGGTTGGGGAGTTGTTGGGTGGGGGAGTTGTTGGGTGGGGGAGTTGTTGGGTGGGGGAGTTGTTGGGTGGGGGAGTTGTTGGGTGGGGGAGTTGTTGGGTGGGGTAGTTGTTGTGTGGGGTAGTTGTTGTGTGGGGGAGTTGTTGTGTTGGGGAGTTGTTGGGTGGGGGAGTTGTTGGGTGGGGGAGTTGTTGGGTGGGTAATTGTTGGGTGGGGGAGTTGTTGGGTGGGGGAGTTGTTGGGTGGGGGATTTGTTGGGTGGGGCTGTTGCTGGGTCGGGAAGTTGTTGGGTGGGGCATTTGTTACTGGTGTGGCAGGTGTTGAGTGGGGCCTTTGTTGGGTGGGGGCGTTATTGGGTGGGGGTTTAGCTGCATTGGGAAGTTGTTGGGTGGAGGAGTTGTTGCGTGGGGCATTTGTTGCTGCTGGGGCAGGCATTGGGTGGGGCAGTTGTTGCCAGTGGTTGAGTTATTGCTGAGTGGCGGTGATGTTGCTTGGGGGAGTTATTGGGTAGAGGAGTTGTTGCTGGTGGGGAAGTTGTTGGGTTGGGGAGCTGTTGGGTGGGAGAGCTGTTGGGTGGGAGAGTTGTTAGGTTGGGGATTTTTTGTTTGCGGGAGTGGTTGGGTGGGGGTGTTCTTGGGTGGGGGTGTTGTTGAATGGGGCAGTTGTTGGTTGGGGCATTTGTTGGAGGGTGGAGATGTTGCTGGTGGGACTGTTGTTGGGTTGGTGATTTGTTGTATGGTGCAGATGGCGATTGGGGCAGTTGTTGGGTGGGGGAGAAGATTGGTGGGGAAGTTGTTGCTGGTGGGGGAGCTGCTGGGAAATGGAATTGTTGGGCAGGAGTCTTGTGTCTTGTGGGGAATACTTGGGTAGGGGAGATGTTGGGTGGGGGACTTGTTGCTAGGGGAGAGTTGTTGCTGCATGGTGAAGTTGTTGGGAGTGGGTGTTGTTGTGGGTGGGGGAATTGTTTGAGGGTGAGATGTTGGGTGGGGGAGTTATTGGGTGGAAGTGTTGTTGGGTGTGGGAGATGTTGGGTGGAAGTGTTGTTGTGTTGGGGATTTGTTGGGTGGGGGAGTTGTTGAGTGGGGCAGTTGATGGATGGGGGAGGTGTTGGGCGGGTTTGTTGTTGTGTGGGGGAGTTGTTGCTGGCAGAAGAATTGTTGGAGGGGCAGTTTTTTGGGTGAGGGCGTTTTTGGGTGAGGGAATTGTTGCTGGTGGGGTGTCGTTGTCTGGGGGATTTGTTGGCTGGCTGAGTTGTTGGTTGTAGCAATTGTTGGGTGGTGTTGTTGGGTGGGGTATCTGATGTGTTGGGGATTTGTTGCTGGTGGGGGAGTTGTTGGGTGGGGGAGTTGTTGAGTGGGGGATTTGTTGGATGGGGGAGTTGTTGAGTGGGGTAGTTGTTGCTGGTGGGGGTGTTTTTGCTGGTCGGGTGTAATTAATGGTGGGGGAATTCTCTGCAGGTGGATTTTTTGGGTGGGGGTGTTATTGTGTGTCGAACCTGTTGGGTGGGGGAGCTGTTCACTGGTGGATTTGTTGCTGCTGGGGGAGCTATTGGGTGGGCGAGCTGTTGGGTGGGGGATTTGTTGCTGGTGGGGTAGTTTTTGCATTGGGCAATTGTTGGCTTGTGGATGTTGTTGGGTGGAGCAGTTGTTGGATGATGCAGTTGTTGGTTGGAAGTTGTTGGGTGGGCGAGTTGTTGCTGGGTGGGGGAGTTGCTGGGTGGGGGATTTGCTGGGTGGGGGTGTTGCTGGGTGGGGTAGTTGCTGGATGGGGGAGTTGCTGGATGGGGGAGTTGTTGTGTGGGTGAGTTGTTGTGTGGGGGAGTTGTTGTGTGGGGGAGTTGTTGGGTGGGGGAGTTGTTGGGTGGGGGAGTTGTTGGGTGGGGGAGTTGTTGGGTGGGGGAGTTGTTGGGTTGGGGAGTTGTTGGGTGGGGGAGTTGTTGGGTGGGGGAGTTGTTGGGTGGGGGAATTGTTGGGTGGGGGAGTTGCTGGGTGGGGCTGCTGCTGGGTCGGGAATTTGTTGGGTGGGGCATTTGTTGCTGGTGTGGCAGGTGTTGGGTGGGGCATTTGTTGGGTGGGGGCGTTATTGGGTGTGGGTGTATCTGCGTTGGGAAGTTGTTGGGTGGAGGAGTTGTTGCGTGGGGCAATTGTTGCTGCTGGGGCAGGCATTGGGTGGGGCTGTTGTTGCCAGTGGTGGAGTTATTGCTGAGTGGCGGTGTTGTTGCTAGGGGGCGTTATTGGGTAGAGGAGTTGTTGCTGG
Organism: Carcharodon carcharias; assembly: GCF_017639515.1. Lineage (NCBI taxonomy): Eukaryota > Metazoa > Chordata > Chondrichthyes > Lamniformes > Lamnidae > Carcharodon > Carcharodon carcharias. The sequence goes on from NC_054491.1 coordinate 44,956,235, forward strand.
TGGGGAAGTTGTTGGGTTGGGGAGCTGTTGGGTGGGAGAGCTGTTGGGTGGGAGAGTTGTTAGTTTGGGGATTTTTCGGGTGCGGGAGTGGTTGGGTGGGGTTGTTGTTGGGTGGGGGTGTTGTTGAATGGGGCAGTTGTTGGTTGGGGCATTTGTTGGAGGGTGGAGATGTTGCTGGTGGGACTGTTGTTGGGTTGGTGATTTGTGGTATGGTGCAGATGGCGATTGGGGCAGTTGTTGGGTGGGGGAGCAGATTGGTAGGGAAGTTGTTGCTGGTGGGGGTGTTGTTGGGTGGGAGACTTGTTGGGTGGGGCAGTTGTTGGCTGGGGCAGTTGTTGGGTGAGGGAGCTGTTGGGTGAGGAATTTGTTGCTGGTGCGGCAGTTGTTGGGTGGCTTGCTGTTGGGTGGGGAAATTGTTGCAGGTGGGGTAGCTGTTGCTGGTGAGGAGTTGTTGCTGAGTGGTGGGGTTGTTGGGTGCGGCAGATGTTGGTAGCAGGGCGTATGCGTGGGGTTGCTGTTGGGAGGGGGAATTTTTGGGTGGGATAGTTGTTGGGTCAAGGGAGTTATTGGGTAGGGCAGGTATTGGGTGGGGGTTTTGGTGGGCAGCGGAGTTGATGGGTGAGAGAGATATTGGGTGGTAGCGTTCTTGGAGGGACAGTTATTGGGTAGGGCAGGTGTGTGGTGGACGTGGGTGGGAGAGTTGTTGGGTGGGGCAGTTGTTGGGTGGGGCAGATGTTGAGTGGGGCAGTTATTGAGTGGGGCAGTTATTGAGTGGGGCAGTTGTTGAGTGGGGCAGTTGTTGAGTGGGGACAGTTGTTGAGTGGGGACAGTTGTTGAGTGGGTCAGTTGTTGAGTGGGTCAGTTGTTGAGTGGGTCAGTTGTTGAGTGGGTCAGTTGTTGAGTGGGGCAGTTGTTGAGTGGGGGAGCTGTTGGTTGGGGGAGCTGTTGTTGGCGGGGTACTTGTTGGGTGGGAGAGTTGTTGGGTGGGAGAGTTGTTGGGTGGGAGAGTTGTTGGGTGGGAGAGTTGTTGGGTGGGGGAGTTGTTGGGTGGGGGAGTTGTTGGGTGGGTGTGTTGTTGGGTGGGTGTGTTGTTGGGTGGGTGAGTTGTTGGGTGGGGGAGTTGTTGGGTGGGGGGGTTGTTGGGTGGGGGAGTTGTTGGGTGTGTGAGTTGTTGCTTGGGGGAGTTGTTGGGTGGTGGAGTTTTTGGGTGGGGGAGTTTTTGGGTGGGGGAGTTTTTGGGTGGGGGAGTTTTTGGGTGGGGGAGTTTTTGGGTGGGGGAGTTTTTGGGTGGGGGAGTTTTTGGGTGGTGAAGTTGTTGGGTGGGGCTGTTGCTGGGTCGGGAAGTTCTTGGGTGGGGCATTTGTTGCTGGTGTGGCAGGTGTTGGGTGGGGCCTTTGTTGGGTGGGGGCGTTATTGGGTGGGGGTGTAGCTGCGTTGGCAAGTTGTTGGGTGGAGGAGTTGTTGCGTGGGGCATTTGTTGCTGGTGGGGCAGGCATTGGGTGGGGCAGTTGTTGCCAGTCGGGGAGTTATTGCTGAGTGGCAGTGTTGTTGCTTGGGGGAGTTATTGGGTAGAGGAGTTGTTGCAGGTGGGGAAGTTGTTGGGTTGGGGAGCTGTTGGGTGGGAGAGCTGTTGGGTGGGAGAGTTGTTAGGTTGGGGATTTTTTGTGTGCGGGAGTGGTTGGGGGGGTTGTTGTGGGGTGGGGGTGTTGTTGAATGGGGCAGTTGTTGGTTGGGGGATTTGTTGGAGGATGGAGATGTTGCTGGTGGGACTCTTGTTGTGTTGGTGATTTGTTGTATGGTGCAGATGGCGATTGGGGCGGTTTTTGGGTGGGGGAGCAGATTGGTGGGGAAGTTGTTGCTGGTGGGGGTGTTGTTGGGTGGGAGACTTGTTGGGTGGGGCAGTTGTTGGCTGGGGCAGTTGTTGGGTGTGGGAGCTGTTGGGTGGGGAATTTGTTGCTGGTGGTGCAGTTGTTGGGTGGCTTGCTGTTGGGTGGGGAAATTGTTGCTGGTGGGGGAGCTGTTGCTGGTGAGGAGTTGTTGCTGAGTGGTGGGGTTGTTGGGTGCGGCAGATGTTGGTAGCAGGGGGTATGCGTGGGTTTGCTGTTGGGAGGGGGAATTTTTGGGTGGGATATTTGTTGGTCAAGGGAGTTATTGGGTAGGGCAGGTATTGGGTGGGGGTTTTGCTGTGCAGCGGAGTTGATGGGTGAGAGAGATATTGGGTGGTAGCGTTCTTGGAGAGACAGTTATTGGGTAGGGCAGGTGTTGTGTGGTGGAGTTGGGTGGGAGAGTTGTTGGGTGGGGCAGTTGTTGGGTGGGGCAGTTGTTGGGTGGGGCAGTTGTTGGGTGGGGCAGTTGTTGGGTGGGGCAGTTGTTGAGTGGGGCAGTTGTTGAGTGGGGCAGTTGTTGAGTGGGGGAGCTGTTGGTTGGGGGAGTTGTTGATTGGGATAGTTGTTGGATGGGGCAGATGTTGCTACTAGGGGAGTTGTTGCTGGTGGGGGAGTAGTTGCTGGTTGGGGAGTTGTTGCTGTTGGGGGAGCTGCTGGGAAATGGAATTGTTGGGCAGGAGTCTTGTGTCTTTTGGGGAATACTTGGGTGGGGGAGATGTTGGGTGGGGGACTGTTGCTAGGGGAGAGTTGTTGCTGCGTGGTGAAGTTGTTGGGAGTGGGAGTTGTTGTGGGTGGGGGAATTGTTTGAGGGTGAGTTGTTGGGTGGGGGTGTTATTGGGTGGAAGTGTTGTTGGGTGTGGGAGATGTTGGGTGGAAGTGTTGTTGTGTTGGGGATTTGTTGGGTGGGGGAGTTGTTGAGTGGGGCAGTTGATGGATGGGGGAGGTGTTGGGTGGGGTAGTTGTTGGGTGGGGGAGTTGTTGCTGGCGGAAGAATTGTTGGAGGGGCAGTTTTTTGGGTGAGGGCGTTTTTGGGTGAGGGAACTGTTGCTGGTGGGGTGTCGTTGTGTGGGGGATTTGTTGGCTGGCGGAGTTGTTGGTTGTAGCAATTGTTGGGTGGTGTTGTTGTTGGGTGGGGTATCTGTTGTGTTGGGGATTTGTTGCTGGTGGGGGAGTTGTTGGGTGGGGGAGTTGTTGGGTGGGGGAGTTGTTGGGTGGGGGAGTTGTTGGGTGGGGGAGTTGTTGGGTGGGGGAGTTGTTGGGTGGGGGAGTTGTTGAGTGGGGTAGTTGTTGCTGGTGGGGATGTTTTTGCTGGTCGGGTGTTATTAATGGTGGGGGAATTCTCTGCAGGTGGATTTTTTGGGTGGGGGTGTTATTGTGTGTCGAACCTGTTGGGTGGGGGAGCTGTTCACTCGTCGATTTGTTGCTGCTGGGGGAGCTATTTGTTGGGCGAGCTGTTGGGTGGGGGAGTTGTTGCTGGTGGGGTAGTTTTTGCATTGGGCAATTGTTGGCTTGTGGATGTTGTTGGGTGGAGCAGTAGTTGGATGATGCAGTTGTTGGTTGGGAGTTGTTGGGTGGGCGAGTTGTTGCTGGGTGGGGGAGTTGCTGGGTGGGGGAGTTGCAGGGTGGGGGAGTTGCAGGGTGGGGGAGTTGCAGGGTGGGGGAGTTGCTGGATTGGGGAGTTGCTGGATGGGGGAGTTGCTGGATGGGGGAGTTGCTGGGTGGGGGAGTTGCTGGGTGGGGGAGTTGTTGAGTGGGGGAGTTGTTGAGTGGGGGAGTTGTTGAGTGGGGGAGTTGTTGAGTGGGGGAGTTGTTGAGTGGGGGAGTTGTTGGGTGGGGGTGTTGTTGGGTGGGGGAGTTGTTGGGTGGGGGAGTTGTTGGGTGGGGGAGTTGTTGTGTGGGGGAGTTGTTGTGTGGGGGAGTTGTTGTGTGGGGGAGTTGTTGTGTGGGGGAGTTGTTGTGTGGGGGAGTTGTTGTGTGGGGGAGTTGTTGGGTGGGGGAGTTGTTGGGTGGGGGATTTGTTGGGTGGGGGATTTGTTGGGTGGGGGATTTGTTGGCTGGGGGATTTGTTGGGTGGGGGAGTTGTTGGGTGGGGGAGTTGTTGGGTGGGGGAGTTTTGGGTGGGGGACTTTTGGGTGGGGGAGTTGTTGTGTGGGGGAGTTGTTGGGTGGGGGAGTTGTTGGGTGGGGCTGTTGCTGGTTCAGGAAGTTGTTGTGTGGGGCATTAGTTGCTGGTGTGGCAGGTGTTGGGAGGGGCCTTTGTTGGGTGGGGGCGTTATTGGGTGTGGGTGTAGCTGCGTTGGGAAGTTGTTGGGTGGAGGAGTTGTTGCGTGGGGCATTTGTTGCTGCTGGGGCAGGCATTGGGTGGGGCAGTTGTTGCCAGTGGGGGAGTTATTGCTGAGTGGCGGTGTTGTTGCTTGGGGGCGTTATTGGGTAGAGGAGTTGTTGCTGGTGTGGAAGTAGTTGGGTTGGGGAGCTGTTGGGTGGGAGAGCTGTTGGGTGGGAGAGTTGTTTGGTTGGGGATTTTTTGGGTGTGGGAGTGGTTGGGTGGGGTTGTTGTTGGGTGGGGGTGTTGTTGAATGGGGCAGTTGTTGGTTGGGGCATTTGTTGGAGGGTGGAGATGTTGCTGGTGGGACTGTTGTTGGGTTGGTGATTTGTTCTATGGTGCAGATGGGGATTGGAGCAGTTGTTGGGTGGGGGAGCAGATTTGTGGGGAAGTTGTTGCTGGTGGGCGTGTTGTTGGGTGGGAGACTTGTTGGGTGGGGCAGTTGTTGGCTGGGGCAGTTGTTGGGTGAGGGAGCTGTTGCGTGGGGAATTTGTTGCTGGTGGTGCAGTTGTTGGGTGGCTTGCTGTTGGGTGGGGTAATTGTTGCAGGTGGGGGAGCTGTTGCTGGTGAGGAGTTGTTGCTGAGTGGTGGGGTTGTTGGGTGCGGCAGATGTTGGTAGCAGGGGGTATGCGTGGGGTTGCTGTTGGGAGGGGGAATTTTTGGGTGGGATAGATGTTGGGTCAAGGGAGTTATTGGGTAGGGCAGGTATTGAGTGGGGGTTTTGGTGGGCAGCGGAGTTGATGGGTGAGAGAGATATTGGGTGGTAGCGTTTTTGGAGGGACAGTTATTGGGTAGGGCAGGTGTTGTGTGGTGGAGTTGGGTGGGAGAGTTGTTGGGTGGGGCAGTTGTTGGGTGGGGCATTTGTTGAGTGGGGCAGTTGTTGAGTGGGGCAGTTGTTGAGTGGGGCAGTTATTGAGTGGGGCAGTTGTTGAGTGGGGCAGTTGTTGAGTGGGGACAGTTGTTGAGTGGGGCAGTTGTTGTTTGGGGCAGTTGTTGTTTGGGGCAGTTGTTGAGTGGGTCAGTTGTTGAGTGGGGCAGTTGTTGAGTGGGGGAGCTGTTGGTTGGGGGAGTTGTTGTTTGGGGAGTTGTTGTTGGCGGGGTACTTGTTGGGTGGGAGAGTTGTTGGGTGGGAGAGTTGTTGGGTGGGAGAGTTGTTGGGTGGGAGAGTTTTTGGGTGGGAGAGTTGTTGGGTGGGAGAGTTGTTGGGTGGGAGAGTTGTTGGGTGGGAGAGTTGTTGGGTGGGAGAGTTGTTGGGTGGGGGAGTTGTTGGGTGGGGGATTTGTTGGGTGGGGGAGTTGTTGGGTGGGGCTGTTGCAGGGTGGGGCTGTTGCTGGGTGGGGCTGTTGCTGGGTGGGGCTGTTGCTGGGTGGGGCTGTTGCTGGGTGGGGCATTTGTTGCTGGTGTGGCCGGTGTTGGGTGGGGTCTTTGTTGGGTGGGGGCGTTATTGGGTGGGGGTGTAGCTGCGTTGGGAAGTTGCTGGGTGGAGGAGTTGTTGCGTGGGGCATTTGTTGCTGCTGGGGCAGACATTGGGTGGGGCAGTTGTTGCCAGTGGGGGAGTTATTGCTGAGTGGCGGTGTTGTTGCTTGGGTGAGTTATTGGGTAGAGGAGTTGTTGCTGGTGGGGAAGTTGTTGGGTTGGGGAGCTGTTGGGTGGGAGAGCTGTTGGGTGGGAGAGTTGTTAGGTTGGGGATTTTTTGGGTGCTGGAGTGGTTGGGTGGGGTTGTTGTTGGGTGGGGGTGTTGTTGAATGGGGCAGTTGTTGGTTGGGGCATTTGTTGGAGGGTGGAGATTTTGCTGGTGGGACTGTTGTTGGGTTGGTGATTGGTTGTATGTTGCAGATGGCGATTGGGGCAGTTGTTGGTTGGGGGAGCAGATTGGTGGGGAAGTTGTTGCTGGTGGGGGTGTTGTTGGGTGGGAGACTTGTTGGGTGGGGCAGTTGTTGGCTGGGGCAGTTGTTGGGTGAGGGAGCTGTTAGGTGGGGAATTTGTTGCTGGTGGTGCAGTTGTTCGGTGGCTTGCTGTTGGGTGGGGAAATTGTTGCAGGTGGGGGAGCTGTTGCTGGTGAGGAGTTGTTGCTGAGTGGTGGGTTGTTGGGTGTGGCAGATGTTGGTAGCAGGGGGTATGCGTGGGGTTGATGTTGGGAGGGGGAATTTTTGGGTGGGATAGTTGTTGGGTCAAGGGAGTTATTGGGTAGGGCAGGTATTGGGTGGGAGTTTTGGTGGGCAGCGGAGTTGATGGGTGAGAGAGATATTGGGTGGTAGCATTTTTGGAGGGACAGTTACTGGGTAGGGCAGGTGTTGTGTGGTGGAGTTGGGTGGGAGAATTGTTGGGTGGGAGAGTTGTTGGGTGGGAGAGTTGCTGGGTGGGCCCGTTATTGAGTGGGACAGTTGTTGAGTGGGACAGTTGTTGAGTGGGGCAGTTGTTGAGTGGGGCAGTTGTTGAGTGGGGCAGTTGTTGAGTGGGGCAGTTGTTGAGTGGGGCAGTTGTTGAGTGGGGGAGTTGTTGGTTGGGGGAGTTGTTGTTTGGGGAGTTGTTGTTGGCGGGAGAGTTGTTGGGTGGGAGAGTTGTTGGGTGGGAGAGTTGTTGGATGGGGCAGATGCTGCTAATAGTGGTGTTGTTGCTGTTGGGGGAGTTGTAGCTGGCGTGGGAGCTGCTGGGAAGCGGAGTTGTTGGGCAGGGGTGTTGTTTCTTGTGGGGAATCCTTGGGTGGGTAAGATGTTGGGTGGGGGACTTGTTGGTGGGGGAGAGTTGTTGCTCGGTGGTGAGGTTGTTGGGAGGGGGAGTTGTTGCGGGTGGGGGAATTGTTGGAGAGACAGTTTTTGGGAGAGGGTGTTGTTGGGTGGAAGTGTTGTTGGGTGTGGGAGCTGTTGGGTGGAAGTGTTGTTGGGTTGGGGATTTGTTGGGTGGGGAGTTGTTGAGTGGGGGTTGATGGATGGGGAGGTGTTGGGTGGGGTAGTTGTTGGCTGGGGATGTTGTTGGGCAGGGGAGTTGTTGGGTTGGGGTGTTGTTGCATGCGGGAATTGTTTGGTCGGGAATTTGTTGCTTGTGAGGAAGTTGTTGCTGGTGGTGTGTACGTGGTTGAGGGAGATGTTGTGTGGCGGACTTGGTGGTGGGGGAGTTATTGCTGGGTGGTTGGGTTGCTGGGTGTGTGAGGTTTTAGGCAGGGGAGTTGATGGTTGAGGGAGCTGTTGGGTGTGGAAGCTGTTGGGAGTAAGTGTGGTTGGATTGGGGAGTTGTTGGGTGGGGCAGTCGCTGTTGGCGGAGGAATTATTGGGTGGGGGAGTTGCTGGGAGAAGAAGTTGTTGCTGGTGGGGGAGCTGCTGGGTAGGGGAATTTTTGGGTGGGGAAGTTGTTGGGCGGGGGAGTTGTTGGGTGGGGGAGTTGTTGCTGATGGGGGAGCTGTTGGTTGGGGGAGTTGTTGATTGGGAGAGTTGTTGGATGGGGCAGATGTTGCTACTAGGGGAGTTGTTGCTGGTGGGGGAGTAGTTGCTGGTTGGGGAGTTGTTGCTGTTGGGGGAGCTGCTGGGAAATGGAATTGTTGGGCAGGAATCTTGTGTCTTGTGGGGAATAATTGGGTGGGGGAGATGTTGGGTGGGGGACTTGTTGCTAGGGGAGAGTTGTTGCTGCGTGGTGAAGTTGTTGGGAGTGGGAGTTGTTGTGGGTGGGGGAATTGTTTGAGGGTGAGTTGTTGGGTGGGGGAGTTATTGGGTGGAAGTGTTGTTGGGTGTGGGAGATGTTGGGTGGAAGTGTTGTTGTGTTGGGGATTTGTTGGGTGGGGGAGTTGTTGAGTGGGGCAGTTGATGGATGGGAGTGTTGTTGGGTGGGAGAGTTGTTGGGCGGGGGAGTTGTTGGGTGGGGGTGTTGTTGGGTGGGGGTGTTGTTGGGTGGGGTAGTTGTTGGGTGGGGGAGTTGTTGGGTGGGGGAGTTGTTGGGTGGGGGATTTGTTGGGTGGGGGAGTTGTTGGGTGGGGGAGTTGTTGGGTGGGGGAGTTGTTGGGTGGGGGAGTTGTTGGGTGGGGGAGTTGTTGGGTGGGGGAGTTGTTGGGTGGGGGAGTTTTTGGGTGGGGGAGTTGTTGGGTGGGGGAGTTGCTGGGTGGGGGAGTTGCTGGGTGGGGCTGTTGATGGGTCGGGAACTTGATGGGTGGGGCATTTGTTGCTGGTGGGGCACTTGTTGCTGGTGTGGCAGGTGTTGGGTGGGGGCGTTATTGGGTGGGGGCGTTATTGGGTGTGGGTGTAGCTGCGTTGGGAAGTTGTTGGGTGGAGGAGTTGTTGCGTGGGGCATTTGTTGCTGCTGGGGCAGGCATTGGGTGGGGCAGTTGTTGCCAGTGGGGGAGTTATTGCTGAGTGGCAGTGTTGTTGCTTGGGGGCGTTATTGGGTAGAGGAGTTGTTGCTGGTGGGGAAGTTGTTGGGTTGGGGAGCTGTTGGGTGGGAGAGCTGTTGGGTGGGAGAGTTGTTAGGTTGGGGATTTTTTGGGTGCGGGAGTGGTTGGGTGGGGTTGTTGTTGGGTGGGGGTGTTGTTGAATGGGGAAGATGTTGGTTGGGGCATTTGTTGGAGGGTGGAGATGTTGCTGGTGGGACTGTTGTTGGGTTGGTGATTTGTAGTATGGTGCAGATGGGGATTGGGGCAGTTGTTGGGTGGGGGAGCAGATTGGTGGGGAAGGTTTTGCTGGTGGGGGTGTTGTTGGGTGGGAGACTTGTTGGGTGGGGCAGTTGTTGGCTGGGGCAGTTGTTCGGTGAGGGAGCTGTTGGGTGGGGAATTTGTTGCTGGTGTTGCAGTTGTTGGGTGGCTTGCTGTTGGGTGGGGTAATTGTTGCAGGTGGGGGAGCTGTTGCTGGTGAGGAGTTGTTGCTGAGTGGTGGGGTTGTTGGGTGCGGCAGATGTTGGTAGCTGGGGGTATGCGTGGGGTTGCTGTTGGGAGGGGGAATTTTTGGGTGGGATAGTTGTTGTGTCAAGGGAGTTATTGGGTAGGGCATGTATTGGGTGGGGGATTTGGTGGGCAGCGGAGTTGATGGGTGAGAGAGATATTGGGTGGTAGCGTTTTTGGAGGGACAGTTATTGGGTAGGGCAGGTGTTGTGTGGTGGAGTTGGTAGGGAGAGTTGGTGGGTGGGGCAGTTGTTGGGTGGGGCAGTTGTTGAGTGGGGCAGTTATTGAGTGGGGCAGTTATTGAGTGGGGCAGTTGTTGAGTGGGGACAGTTGTTGAGTGGGGCAGTTGTTGAGTGGGGCAGTTGTTGAGTGGGGCAGTTGTTGAGTGGGGCAGTTGTTGAGTGTGGCAGTTGTTGAGTGTGGCAGTTGTTTAGTGGGGGAGCTGTTGGTTGGGGGAGTTGTTGTTTGGGGAGTTGTTGTTGGAGGGGTACTTGTTAGGTGGGAGAGTTGTTGGGTGGGAGAGTTGTTGGGTGGGGGAGTTGTTGGGTGGGGTACTTGTTGGGTGGCGAAGTTGTTGGGTGGGGGAGTTGTTGGGTGGCGGAATCGTTGGGTGGGGGAGTTGTTGGGTGGGGTCTTGTGGGTGGGGTAGTTGTTGGGTTGGGGACTTGTTGGGTGGGGGACTTGTTGGGTGGGGGATTTTTTGGGTGGGGGAGTTGTAGCGTGGGGCTGTTGCTGGGTCGGGAAGTTGTTGGGTGGGGCATTTGTTGCTGGCGTGGCAGGTTTGGGTGGGGCATTTGTTGGGTGGGGGCGTTATTGGGTGGGGGTGTAGCTGCGTTGGGAAGTTGTTGGGTGGAGGAGTTTTTGCGTGGGGCATTTGTTGCTGGTGGGGCAGGCATTGGGTGGGGCAGTTGTTGCCAGTCGGGGAGTTATTGCTGAGTGGCGGTGTTGTTGCTTGGGGGAGTTATTGGGTAGAGGAGTTGTTGCTGGTGGGGAAGTTGTTGTGTTGGGGAGTTGTTGGGTGGGGGAGTTGTTGGGTGGGGGAGTTGTTGGGTGGGGCTGTTGCTGTGTGGGGCTGTTGCTGGTTGGGGCTGTTGCTGGGTGGGGCATTTGTTGCTGGTGTGGCAGGTGTTGGGTGGGGTCTTTGTTGGGTGGGGGCATTATTGGGTGGGGGTGTAGCTGCGTTGGGAAGTTGCTGGGTGGAGGAGTTGTTGCGTGGGGCATTTGTTGCTGCTGGGGCAGGCATTGGGTGGGGCAGTTGTTGCCAGTGGGGGAGTTATTGCTGAGTGGCGGTGTTGTTGCTTGAGGGTGTTATTGGGTAGAGGAGTTGTTGCTGGTGGGGAAGTTGTTGGGTTGGGGAGCTGTTGGGTGGGAGAGCTGTTGGGTGGGAGAGTTGTTAGGTTGGGGATTTTTTGGGTGCTGGAGTGGTTGGGTGGGGTTGTTGTTGGGTGGGGCTGTTGTTGAATGGGGCAGTTGTTGGTTGGGGCATTTGTTGGAGGGTGGAGTTGTTGCTGGTGGGATTGTTGTTGTGTTGATGATTTGTTGTATGGTGCAGATGGGGATTGGCGCAATTGTTGGGTAGGGGAGCAGATTGGTGGGGAAGTTGTTGCTGGTGGGGGTGTTGTTGGGTGGGAGACTTGTTGGGTGGGGCAGTTGTTGGCTGGGGCAGTTGTTGGGTGAGGGAGCTGTTGGGTGGGGAATTTGTTGCTGGTGGTGCAGTTGTTGGGTGGCTTGCTGTTGGGTGGGGAAATTGTTGCTGGTTGGGGAGCTGTTGCTGGTGAGGAGTTGTTGCTGAGTGGTGGGGTTGTTGGGTGTGGCAGATGTTGGTCGCAGAGGGTATGCGTGGGGTTGCTGTTGGGAGGGGGAATTTTTGGGTGGGATAGTTGTTGGGTCAAGGGAGTTATTGGGTTGGGCAGGTATTGGGTTGGGGTTTTGCTGGGCAGCGGAGTTGATGGGTGAGAGAGATATTGGGTGGTAGCGTTTTTGGAGGGACAGTTATTGGGAGGGCAGGTGTTGTGTGGTGGAGATGGGTGGGAGAGTTGTTGGGTGGGAGAGTTGTTGGGTGGGGCCGTTATTGAGAGGGGCAGTTGTTGAGTGGGGCAGTTGTTGAGTGGGGCAGTTGTTGAGTGGGGCAGTTGTTGAGTGGGGCAGTTATTGAGTGGGGCAGTTATTGAGTGGGGCAGTTGTTGAGTGGGTCAGTTGTTGAGTGGGGCAGTTGTTGAGTGGGGCAGTTGTTGAGTGGGGCAGTTGTTGAGTGGGTCAGTTGTTGAGTGGGGCAGTTGTTGGTTGGGGGAGTTGTTGGTTGGGGGAGTTGTTGTTTGGGGAGTTGTTGTTGGCGGGAGAGTTGTTGGGTGGGAGTGGTTTTGGGTGGGAGAGTTGTTGGATGGGGCAGATGCTGCTAATAGTGGTGTTGTTGCTGTTGGGGGAGTTGTAGCTGGCGTGGGAGCTGCTGGGAAGCGGAGTTGTTGGGCAGGGGTGTTGTTTCTTGTGGGGAATCCTTGGGTGGGGAAGATGTTGGGTGGGGGACTTGTTGGTGGGGGAGAGTTGTTGCTCGGTGGTGAGGTTGTTGGGAGGGGGAGTTGTTGCGGGTGGGGGAATTGTTGGAGAGACAGTTTTTGGGAGAGTGAGTTGTTGGGTGGAAGTGTTGTTGGGTGTGGGAGCTGTTGGGTGGAAGTGTTGTTGGGTTGGGGATTTGTTGGGTGGGGAGTTGTTGAGTGGGGGTTGATGGATGGGGAGGTGTTGGGTGGGGTAGTTGTTGGCTGGGGATGTTGTTGGGCAGGGGAGTTGTTGGGTTGGGGTGTTGCTGCATGCGGGAATTGTTTGGCCGGGAATTTGTTGCTTGTGAGGAAGTTGTTGCTGGTGGTGTGTACGTGGTTGGGGGAGATGTTGTGTGGCGGACTTGGTGGTGGGGGAGTTATTGCTGGGTGGTTGGGTTGCTGGGTGGGTGAGGTTTTAGGCAGGGGAGTTGTTGGTTGAGGGAGCTGTTGGGTGTGGAAGCTGTTGGGAGTAAGTGTGGTTGGATTGGGGAGTTGTTGGGTGGGGCAGTCGCTGTTGGCGGAGGAATTGTTGGGTGGGGGTGTTGTTGGGAGAAGAAGTTGTTGCTGGTGGGGGAGCTGCTGGGAAGGGGAGTTTTTGGGTGAGCAAGTTGTTGGGCAGGGGAGTTGTTGGGTGGGGGAATTGTTGCTGATGGGGGAGCTGTTGGTTGGGGGAGTTGTTGGTTGGGAGAGTTGTTGGATGCGGCAGATGTTGCTACTAGGGGAGTTGTTGCTGGTGGGGGAGCTGCTGGGAAGTGGAATTGTTGGGCAGGGGTCTTGTTTCTTGTGGGGAATCCTTGGGTGGGGGAGATGTTGGGTGGGGAACTTGTTGCTGGGGGAGAGTTGTTGCTGGGTGGTGAGGTTGTTGGGAGTGGGAGTTGTTGGGTGGAAGAGTTGTTGCAGGTGGGGGAATTCTTTGAGGGGACGTTGTTGGTTGAGGCAGTTATTGGGTGGAAGTTTTGTTGGGTGTGTGAGCTGTTGGGTGGAAGTGTTGTTGGGTTGGGGATTTGTTGGGTGGGGACGTTGTTGGGTGGGGGACTTATTGGGTGGGGATTTTGTTGGGTAGGCGATTTGTTGGGTGGGGGACTTGTTGCATGGGGGAGTTGTTTGGTGGGGAATTTGTTGCTTGTGGGGAAGTTGTTGCTGGTGGGTTTTACGTGGGTGGGGGAGATGTTGGGTGGGGGACTTGTTGCTAGTGGGGGAGTTATTGCTGGGTGGTGGGGTTGCTGGGTGGGTGAGTTTTTGGGCAGGGGAGTTGGTGAGGGAGCTGTTGGGTGTGGAAGCTGTTGGGAGGAAGTGTGGTTGGATTGGGGAGTTGTTGGGTGGGGGAGTCGTTGTTGGAGGAGGAATTGTTGGGTGAGGGAGTTGTTGGGAGGGAAACTTGTTGCTGGTGGGGGAGCTGCTGGAAAGGGGAATTTTTGGATGGGGAAGTTGTTGGGCGGGGGAGTTGTTGGGTGGGGGAGTTTTTGCCTATGGGGGAGCTGTTGGTTGGGGGAGTTGTTGATTGGGAGAGTTGTTGGATGGGGCAGATGTTGCTACTAGGGGAGTTGTTGCTGCTGGGGGAGTAGTTGCTGGTTGGGGAGTTGTTGCTGTTGGGGGAGCTGCTGGGAAATGGAGTTGTTGGGCAGGAGTCTTGTGTCTTGAGGGGAATACTTGGGTGGGGGAGATGTTGGGTGGGGGTCTTGTTGCTAGGGGAGAGTTGTTGCTGCGTGGTGAAGTTGTTGGGAGTGGGAGTTGTTGTGGGTGGGGGAATTGTTTGAGGGTGAGTTGTTGGGTGGGGGAGTTATTGGGTGGAAGTGTTGTTGGGTGTGGGAGATGTTGGGTGGAAGTGTTGTTGTGTTGGGGATTTGTTGGGTGGGGGAGTTGTTGAGTGGGGCAGTTGATGGATGGGGGAGGTGTTGGGCGGGGTAGTTGTTGGGTGGGGGAGTTGTTGCTGGCGGAAGAATTGTTGGAGGGGCAGTTTTTTGGGTGAGGGCGTTTTTGGGTGAGGGAATTGTTGCTGGTGGGGTGTCGTTGTGTGGGGGATTTGTTGGCTGGCGGAGTTGTTGGTTGTAGCAATTGTTGGGTGGTGTTGTTGTTGGGTGGAGTATCTGTTGTGTTGGGGATTTGTTGCTGGTGGGGGAGTTGTTGGGTGGGGGAGCTGTTGGGTGGGGGAGTTGTTGGGTGGGGGAGTTGTTGGGTGGGGGAGTTGTTGGGTGGGGGAGTTGTTGGGTGGGGGAGTTGTTGGGTGGGGGAGTTGTTGAGTGGGGTAGTTGTTGCTGGTGGGGGTGTTTTTGCTGGTCAGGTGTTATTAATGGTGGGGGAATTCTCTGCAGGTGGATTTTATGGGTGGGGGTGTTATTGTGTGTCGAACCTGTTGGGTGGGGGAGCTGTTCACTGGTGGATTTGTTGCTGCTGGGGGAGCTATTGGGTGGGCGAGCTGTTGGGTGGGGGAGTTGTTGCTGGTGGGGTAGTTTTTGCATTGGGCAATTGTTGGCTTGTGGATGTTGTTGGGTGGAGCAGTAGTTGGATGATGCAGTTGTTGGTTGGGAGTTGTTGGGTGGGCGAGTAGTTGCTGGGTGGGGGAGTTGCTGGGAGGGGGAGTTGCTGGGTGGGGGAGTTGCAGGGTGGGGGAGTTGCTGGATGGGGGAGTTGCTGGAGGGGTGAGTTGCTGGGTGGGGGAGTTGTTGAGTGGGGGAGTTGTTGAGTGGGGGAGTTGTTGAGTGGGGGAGTTGTTGGGTGGGGGAGTTGTTGGGTGGGGGAGTTGTTGGGTGGGGGAGTTGTTGGGTGGGGGAGTTGTTGGGTGGGGGAGTTGTTGGGTTGGGGAGTTGTTGGGTGGGGGAGTTGTTGTGTGGGGGAGTTGTTGTGTGGGGGAGTTGTTGTGTGGGGGAGTTGTTGGGTGGGGGAGTTGTTGGGTGGGGGAGTTGTTGGGTGGGGGAGTTGTTGGGTGGGGGATTTGTTGGGTGGGGGAGTTGTTGGGTGGGGGAGTTGTTGGGTGGGGGAGTTGTTGGGTGGGGGAGTTGTTGGGTGGGGCTGTTGCTGGGTCGGGAAGTTGTTGTGTGGGGCATTAGTTGCTGGTGTGGCAGGTGTTGGGAGGGGCCTTTGTTGGGTGGGGGCGTTATTGGGTGTTGGTGTAGCTGCGTTGGGAAGTTGTTGGGTGGAGGAGTTGTTGCGTGGGGCATTTGTTGCTGCTGGGGCAGGCATTGGGTGGGGCAGTTGTTGCCAGTGGGGGAGTTATTGCTGAGTGGCAGTGTTGTTGCTTGGGGGCGTTATTGGGTAGAGGAGTTGTTGCTGGTGTGGAAGTTGTTGGGTTGGGGAGCTGTTGGGTGGGAGAGCTGTTGGGTGGGAGAGTTGTTAGGTTGGGTTTTTTTGGGTGCGGGAGTGGTTGGGTTGCGTTGTTCTTGGGTGGGGGTGTTGTTGAATGGGGCAGTTGTTGGTTGGGGCATTTGTTGGAGGGTGGAGATTTTGCTGGTGGGACTGTTGTTGGGTTGGTGATTTGTTGTATGGTGCAGCTGGGGATTGGGCCAGTTGTTGGGTGGGGGAGCAGATTGGTGGGGAAGTTGTTGCTGGTGTGGGTGTTGTTGGGTGGGAGACTTGTTGGGTGGGGCAGTTTTTGGCTGGGGCAGTTGTTTGGTGAGGGAGCTGTTGGGTGGGGAATTTGTTGCTGGTGGTGCAGTTGTTGGGTGGCTTGCTGTTGGGTGGGGTAATTGTTGCAGGTGGGGGTGCTGTTGCTGGTGAGGAGTTGTTGCTGAGTGGTGGGGTTGTTGGGTGCGGCAGATGTTGGTAGCAGCGGGTATGCGTGGGGTTGCTGTTGGGAGGGGGAATTTTTGGGTGGGAGAGTTGTTGGGTCAAGGGAGTTATTGGTAGGGCAGGTATTGGGTGGGGGTTTTGGTGGGCAGTGGAGTTGATGGGTGAGAGAGATATTGGGTGGTAGTGTTTTTGGAGGGACAGTTATTGGGTAGGGCAGGTGTTGTGTGGTGGAGTTGGGTGGGAGAGTTGTTGGGTGGGGCAGTTGTTGAGTGGGGCAGTTGTTGAGTGGGGCAGTTATTGAGTGGGGCAGTTATTGAGTGGGGCAGTTGTTGAGTGGGGCAGTTGTTGAGTGGGGACAGTTGTTGAGTGGGACAGTTGTTGAGTGGGGCAGTTGTTGAGTGGGGCAGTTGTTGAGTGGGGCAGTTGTTGAGTGGGTGAGCTGTTGGTTGGGGGAGTTGTTGTTTGGGGAGTTGTTGTTGGCGGGGTATTTGTTGGGTGGGAGAGTTGTTGGGTGGGAGAGTTGTTGGGTGGGAGAGTTGTTGGGTGGGAGAGTTGTTGGGTGGGAGAGTTGTTGGGTGGGAGAGTTGTTGGGTGGGGGAATTGTTGCTGATGGGGGAGCTGTTGGTTGGGGGAGTTGTTGGTTGGGAGAGTTGTTGGATGCGGCAGATGTTGCTACTAGGGGACTTGTTGCTGGTGGGGGAGCTGCTGCGAAGTGGAATTGTTGGGCAGGGGTCTTGTTTCTTGTGGGGAATCCTTGGGTGGGGGAGATGTTGGGTGGGGAACTTGTTGCTGGGGGAGAGTTGTTTCTGGGTGGTGAGGTTGTTGGGAGTGGGAGTTGTTGGGTGGAAGAGTTGTTGCAGGTGGGGGAATTCTTTGAGGGGACGTTGTTGGTTGAGGCAGTTATTGGGTGGAAGTTTTGTTGGGTGTGTGAGCTGTTGGGTGGAAGTGTTGTTGGGTTGGGGATTTGTTGGGTGGGGGCGTTGTTGGGTGGGGGACTTATTGGGTGGGGATTTTGTTGGGTAGGCGATTTGTTGGGTGGGGGACTTGTTGCATGGGGGAGTTGTTTGGTGGGGAATTTGTTGCTTGTGGGGAAGTTGTTGCTGGTGGGTTTTACGTGGGTGGGGGAGATGTTGGGTGGGGGACTTGTTGCTAGTGGGGGAGTTATTGCTGGGTGGTGGGGTTGCTGGGTGGGTGAGTTTTTGGGCAGGGGAGTTGGTGAGGGAGCTGTTGGGTGTGGAAGCTGTTGGGAGGAAGTGTGGTTGGATTGGGGAGTTGTTGGGTGGGGGAGTCGTTGTTGGAGGAGGAATTGTTGGGTGAGGGAGTTGTTGGGAGGGAAACTTGTTGCTGGTGGGGGAGCTGCTGGAAAGGGGAATTTTTGGATGGGGAAGTTGTTGGGCGGGGGAGTTGTTGGGTGGGGGAGTTTTTGCCTATGGGGGAGCTGTTGGTTGGGGGAGTTGTTGATTGGGAGAGTTGTTGGATGGGGCAGATGTTGCTACTAGGGGAGTTGTTGCTGGTGGGGGAGTAGTTGCTGGTTGGGGAGTTGTTGCTGTTGGGGGAGCTGCTGGGAAATGGAATTGTTGGGCAGGAGTCTTGTGTCTTGAGGGGAATACTTGGGTGGGGGAGATGTTGGGTGGGGGACTTGTTGCTAGGGGAGAGTTGTTGCTGCGTGGTGAAGTTGTTGGGAGTGGGAGTTGTTGTGGGTGGGGGAATTGTTTGAGGGTGAGTTGTTGGGTGGGGGAGTTATTGGGTGGAAGTGTTGTTGGGTGTGGGAGATGTTGGGTGGAAGTGTTGTTGTGTTGGGGATTTGTTGGGTGGGGGAGTTGTTGAGTGGGGCAGTTGATGGATGGGGGAGGTGTTGGGTGGGGTAGTTGTTGGGTGGGGGAGTTGTTGCTGGCGGAAGAATTGTTGGAGGGGCAGTTTTTTGGGTGAGGGCGTTTTTGGGTGAGGGAATTGTTGCTGGTGGGGTGTCGTTGTGTGGGGGATTTGTTGGCTGGCGGAGTTGTTGGTTGTAGCAATTGTTGGGTGGTGTTGTTGTTGGGTGGGGTATCTGTTGTGTTGGGGATTTGTTGCTGGTGGGGGAGTTGTTGGGTGGGGGAGTTGTTGGGTGGGTGAGTTGTTGGGTGGGGGAGTTGTTGGGTGGGGGAGTTGTTGGGTGGGGGAGTTGTTGGGTGGGGGAGTTGTTGGGTGGGGGAGTTGTTGGGTGGGGGAGTTGTTGGGTGGGGGAGTTGTTGGGTGGGGGAGTTGTTGAGTGGGGTAGTTGTTGCTGGTGGGGGTGTTTTTGCTGGTCGGGTGTTATTAATGGTGGGGGAATTCTCTGCAGGTGGATTTTATGGGTGGGGGTGTTATTGTGTGTCGAACCTGTTGGGTGGGGGAGCTGTTCACTGGTGGATTTGTTGCTACTGGGGGAGCTATTGGGTGGGCGAGCTGTTGGGTGGGGGAGTTGTTGCTGGTGGGGTAGTTTTTGCATTGGGCAATTGTTGGCTTGTGGATGTTGTTGGGTGGAGCAGTAGTTGGATGATGCAGTTGTTGGTTGGGAGTTGTTGGGTGGGCGAGTAGTTGCTGGGTGGGGGAGTTGCTGGGAGGGGGAGTTGCTGGGTGGGGGAGTTGCAGGTTGGGGGAGTTGCTGGAGGGAGGAGTTGCTGGGTGGGGGAGTTGTTGAGTGGGGGAGTTGTTGAGTGGGGGAGTTGTTGGGTGGGGGATTTGTTGGGTGGGGGAGTTGTTGGGTGGGGGAGTTGTTGGGGGGGAGTTGTTGTGTGGGGGAGTTGTTGTGTGGGGGAGTTGTTGGGTGGGGGAGTTGTTGGGTGGGGGAGTTGTTGGGTGGGGGAGTTGTTGGGTGGGGGAGTTGTTGGGTGGGGGAGTTGTTGGCTGGGGGAGTTGTTGGGTGGGGGATTTGTTGGGTGGGGGAGTTGTTGGGTGGGGGAGTTGTTGGGTGGGGGAGTTGTTGGGTGGGGGAGTTGTTGGGTGGGGGAGTTGTTGGGTGGGGGAGTTGCTGGGTGGGGCTGTTGCTTGGTCGGGAAGTTGTTGTGTGGGGCATTAGTTGCTGGTGTGGCAGGTGTTGGGAGGGGCCTTTGTTGGGTGGGGGCGTTATTGGGTGTTGGTGTAGCTGCGTTGGGAAGTTGTTGGGTGGAGGAGTTGTTGCGTGGGGCATTTGTTGCTGCTGGGGCAGGCATTGGGTGGGGCAGTTGTTGCCAGTGGGGGAGTTATTGCTGAGTGGCAGTGTTGTTGCTTGGGGGCGTTATTGGGTAGAGGAGTTGTTGCTGGTGTGGAAGTTGTTGGGTTGGGGAGCTGTTGGGTGGGAGAGCTGTTGGATGGGAGAGTTGTTAGGTTGGGTTTTTTTGGGTGCGGGAGTGGTTGGGTTGCGTTGTTCTTGGGTGGGGGTGTTGTTGAATGGGGCAGTTGTTGGTTGGGGCATTTGTTGGAGGGTGGAGATTTTGCGGGTGGGACTGTTGTTGGTTTGGTGATTTGTTGTATGGTGCAGCTGGGGATTGGGCCAGTTGTTGGGTGGGGGAGCAGATTGGTGGGGAAGTTGTTGCTGGTGTGGGTGTTGTTGGGTGGGAGACTTGTTGGGTGGGGCAGTTGTTGGCTGGGGCAGTTGTTTGGTGAGGGAGCTGTTGGGTGGGGAATTTGTTGCTGGTGGTGCAGTTGTTGGGTGGCTTGCTGTTGGGTGGGGTAATTGTTGCAGGTGGGGGAGCTGTTGCTGGTGAGGAGTTGTTGCTGAGTGGTGGGGTTGTTGGGTGCGGCAGATGTTGGTAGCAGCGGGTATGCGTGGGGTTGCTGTTGGGAGGGGGAATTTTTGGGTGGGATAGTTGTTGGGTCAAGGGAGTTATTGGTAGGGCAGGTATTGGGTGGGGGTTTTGGTGGGCAGTGGAGTTGATGGGTGAGAGAGATATTGGGTGGTAGTGTTTTTGGAGGGACAGTTATTGGGTAGGGCAGGTGTTGTGTGGTGGAGTTGGGTGGGAGAGTTGTTGGGTGGGGCAGTTGTTGAGTGGGGCAGTTGTTGAGTGGGGCAGTTGTTGAGTGGGGCAGTTATTGAGTGGGGCAGTTATTGAGTGGGGCAGTTATTGAGTGGGGCAGTTGTTGAGTGGGGACAGTTGTTGAGTGGGGACAGTTGTTGAGTGGGGACAGTTGTTGAGTGGGGCAGTTGTTGAGTGGGGCAGTTGTTGAGTGGGGCAGTTGTTGAGTGGGGCAGTTGTTGAGTGGGGCAGTTGTTGAGTGGGGCAGTTGTTGAGTGGGTGAGCTGTTGGTTGGGGGAGTTGTTGTTTGGGGAGTTGTTGTTGGCGGGGTATTTGTTGGGTGGGAGAGTTTTTGGGTGGGAGAGTTGTTGGGTGGGAGAGTTGTTGGGTGGGAGAGTTGTTGGGTGGGGGAGTTGTTGGGTGGGGGAGTTGTTGGGTGGGGGAGTTGTTGGGTGGGGGAGTTGTTGGGTGGGGGAGTTGTTGGGTGGGGGAGTTGTTGGGTGGGGGAGTTGCTGGGTGGGGGAGTTGCCGGGTGGGGCTGTTGCTGGGTCGGGAAGTTATTTGGTGGGGCATTTGTTGCTGGTGTGGCAGGTGTTGGGTGGGGCATTTGTTGGGTGGGGGCGTTATTGGGTGGGGGTTTAGCTGCCTTGGGAAGTTTTTGCGTGGAGGAGTTGTTGAGTGGGGCATTTGTTTCTGCTGGGGCAGGCATTGGGTGGGGCAGTTGTTGCCAGTGGGGGAGTTATTGCTGAGTGGCGGTGTTGTTGCTTGGGGGCGTTATTGGGTAGAGGAGTTGTTGCTGGTGGGGAAGTTGTTGGGTTGGGGAGCTTTTGGGTGGGAGAGCTGTTGGGTGGGAGAGTTGTTAGGTTGGGGATTTTTTGGGTGCGGGAGTGGTTGGGTGGGGTTGTTCTTGGGTGGGGGTGTTGTTGAATGGGGCAGTTGTTGGTTGGGGCATTTGTTGGAGGGTGGAGATTTTGCTGGTGGGACTGTTGTTGGGTTGGTGATTTGTTGTATGGTGCAAATGGGGATTGGGGCAGTTGTTGGGTGGGGGAGTTGATTGGTGGGGAAGTTGTTGCTGGTGGGGGTGTTGTTGGGTGGGAGACTTGTTGGGTGGGGCAGTTGTTGGCTGGGGCAGTTGTTGGGTGAGGGAGCTGTTGGGTGGGGAATTTGTTGCTGGTGGTGCAGTTGTTGGGTGGCTTGCTGTTGGGTGGGGTAATTGTTGCAGGTGGGGGAGCTGTTGCTGGTGAGGTGTTGTTGCTGAGTGGTGGGGTTGTTGGGTGCGGCAGATTTTGGTAGCATCGGGTATGCGTGGGGTTGCTGTTGGGAGGGGGAATTTTTGGGTGGGATATTTGTTGGGTCAAGGGAGTTATTGGGTAGGGCAGGTATTGGGTGGGGGTTTTGCTGTGCAGCGGAGTTGATGGGTGAGAGAGATATTGGGTGGTAGCGTTCTTGGAGGGACAGTTATTGGGTAGGGCAGGTGTTGTGTGGTGGAGTTGGGTGGGAGTGTTGTTGGGTGGGGCAGTTGTTGAGTGGGGCAGTTGTTGAGTGGGGCAGTTATTGAGTGGGGCAGTTATTGAGTGGGGCAGTTGTTGAGTGGGGCAGTTGTTGAGTGGGGACAGTTGTTGAGTGGGGACAGTTGTTGAGTGGGGCAGTTGTTGAGTGGGGCAGTTGTTGAGTGGGGCAGTTGTTGAGTGGGGCAGTTGTTGAGTGGGGGAGCTGTTGGTTGGGGGAGTTGTTGTTTGGGGAGTTGTTGTTGGCGGGATTTGTTGGGTGGGAGAGTTGTTGGGTGGGAGAGTTGTTGGGTGGGAGAGTTGTTGGGTGGGGGAGTTGTTGTGTGGGGGAGTTGTTGGGTGGGGGAGTTGTTGGGTGAGGGAGCTGTTGGGTGGGGGAGTTGTTGGGTGGGGGAGTTGTTGGGTGGGGGAGTTGCTGGGTGGGGCTGTTGCTGGGTCGGGAAGTTGTTGGGTGGGGCATTTGTTGCTGGTGTGGCAGGTGTTGGGTGGGGCATTTGTTGGGTGGGGGCGTTATAGGGTGGGGGTGTAGCTGCGTTGGGAAGTTGTTGGGTGGAAGAGTTGTTGCGTGGGGCATTTGTTGCTGCTGGGGCAGGCATTGGGTGGGGCAGTTGTTGCCAGTGGGGGAGTTATTTCTGAGTGGCGGTGTTGTTGCTTGGGGGCGTTATTGGGTAGAGCAGTTGTTGCTGGTGGGGAAGTTGTTGGGTTGGGGAGCTGTTGGGTGGGATAGCTGTTTTGTGGGAGAGTTGTTAGGTTGGGGAATTTTTGGGTGTGGGATGGTTTGGGCGGGTTGTTGTTGGGTGGGGGTGTTGTTGAATGGGGCAGTTGTTGGTTGGGGCATTTGTTGGAGGATGGAGATGTTGCTGGTGGGATGTTGTTGTGTTGGTGATTTGTTGTAGGGTGCAGATGGCGATTGGGGCAGTTGTTGGGTAGGGGAGCAGATTGGTGAGGAAGTTGTTGCTGTTGGGGGTGTTGTTGGGTGGGAGACTTGTTGGGTGGGGCAGTTGTTGGCTGGGGCAGTTCTTTGGTGAGGGGGCTGTTGGGTGGGGAATTTGTTGCTGGTGGTGCAGTTGTTGGGTGGCTTGCTGTTGAGTGGTGAAATTGTTGCTGGTGGGGGAGCTGTTGCTGGTGAGGAGTTGTTGCGGAGTGGTGGGGTTGTTAGGTGCGGCAGATGTTGGTAGCAGGGGGTATGCGTGGGGTTGCTGTTGGGAGGGGGAATTTTTGGGTGGGATAGTTGTTGGGTCAAGGGAGTTATTGAGTAGGGCAGGTATTGGGTGGGGGTTTTGGTGGGCAGCGGAGTTGATGGGTGATAGAGATATTGGGTGGTAGTGTTTTTGGAGGGACAGTTATTGGGTAGGGCAGGTGTTGTGTGGTGGAGTTGCGTGGGAGAGTTGTAGGGTGGGGCAGTTGTTTGGTGGGGCAGTTGTTGAGTGGGGCAGTTGTTGATTCAGGCAGTTGTTGAGTGGGGCAGTTGTTGGTTGGGGGTGTTGTTGTTTGGGGAGTTGTTGTTGGGGGGGTACTTGTTGGGTGGGAGAGTTGTTGGGTGGGAGAGTTGTTGGGTGGGAGAGTTGTTGGGTGGGAGAGTTGTTGGGTGGGAGAGTTGTTGGGTGGGAGAGTTGTTGGGTGGGGGAGTTGGGTGGGGGTGTTGTTGGGTGTGGGAGTTTTTGGGTGGGGGAGTTGTTGGGTGGGGGATTTGTTGGGTGGGGGAGTTGTTGGTTGGGGGAGTTGTTCGGTGGGGGAGTTGTTGGGTGGGGCAGATGTTGAGTGGGGCAGTTGTTGAGCGGGGCAGTTGTTGAGTGGGGCAGTTGTTGAGTGGGGCAGTTGTTGGTTGGGGTAGTTGTTGGTTGGGGGAGTTGTTGTTTGGGGAGTTGTTGTTGGTGGGGTACTTGTTGGGTGGGAGAGTTGTTGGGTGGGAGAGTTGTTGGGTGGGAAGGATTTGGGTGGGAGAGTTGTTTGGTGGGAGAGTTGTTGGGTGGGAGAGTTGTTGGGTGGGAGAGTTGTTGGGTGGGGGAGTTGTTGGGTGGGGGTGTTGTTGGGTGGGGGAGTTGTTGGGTGGGGGATTTGTTGGGTGTGGGATTTGTTGGGTGGGGGATTTGTTGGGTGGGGGAGTTGTTTGGTGGGTGAGTTGTTGTGTTGGGCTGTTGCTGGGTGGGGCTGTTGCTGGGTGGGGCTGTTGCTGCGTGGGGCTGTTGCTGCGTGGGGCTGTTGCTGCGTTTGGCTGTTGCTGGGTTTGGCTGTTGCTGGGTTTGGCTGTTGCTGGGTGGGTCTGTTGCTGGGTGGGGCATTTGTTGCTGGTGTGGCAGGTGTTGGGTGGGGTCTTTGTTGGGTGGGGGCGTTATTGGCTGGGGGTGTAGCTGCGTTGGGAAGTTGTTGGGTGGAGGAGTTGTTGCGTGGGGCATTTGTTGCTGGTGGGGCAGGCATTGGGTGGGGCAGTTGTTGCCAGTGGGGGAGTTATTTCTGAGTGGCGGTGTTGTTGCTTTTGGGAGTTATTGGGTAGAGGAGTTGTTGCTGGTGGGGAAGTTGTTGGGTTGGGGAGCTGTTGGGTTGGGGAGCTGTTGGGTGGGAGAGCTGTTTGGTGGGAGAGTTGTTAGGTTGGGGATTTTTTGGTTGCGGGAGTGGTTGGGTGGGGTTGTTGTTGGGTGGGTGTGTTGTTGAATGGGGCAGTTGTTGGGGCATTTGTTGGAGGGTGGAGATGTTCCTGGTGGGACTGTTGTTGGGTTGGTGATTTGTTGTATGGTGCAGATGGCGATTGGGGCAGTTGTTGGGTGGGGGAGCAGATTGGTGGGGATGTTGTTGCTGGTGGGGGTGTTGTTGGGTGGGAGACTTGTTGGGTGGGGCAGTTGTTGGCTGGGGCAGTTGTTGGGTGAGGGAGCTGTTGGGTGGGGAATTTGTTGCTGGTGGTGCAGTTGTTGGGTGGCTTGCTGTTGGGTTGGGAAATTGCTGCTGGTGGGGGTGCTGTTGCTGGTGAGGAGTTGTTGCTGAGTGGTGGGGTTGTTGGGTGTGGCAGATGTTGGTAGCAGGGGGTATGCGTTGGGTTGCTGTTGGGAGGGGGAATTTTTGGGTGGGATAGTTGTTGGGTCTAGGGAGTTATTGGGTAGGGCAGGTATTGGGTTGGGGTTTTGGTGGGCAGCGGAGTTGATGGGTGAGAGAGATATTGGGTGGTAGCGTTTTTGGAGGGACAGTTATTGGGTAGGGCAGGTGTTGTGTGGTGGAATTGGGTGGGAGAGTTGTTGGGTGGGAGAGTTGTTGAGTGGGGCAGTTGTTGAGTGGGGCAGTTGTTGAGTGGGGCAGTTATTGAGTGGGGCAGTTATTGAGTGGGGCAGTTCTTGAGTGGGGCAGTTGTTGAGTGGGGCAGTTGTTGAGTGGGGCAGTTCTTGAGTGGGGCAGTTGTTGAGTGAGGCAGTTGTTGAGTGGGGCAGTTGTTGAGTGGGGCAGTTGTTGAGTGGGGCAGTTGTTGACTGGGGGAGTTGTTGGTTGGGGGAGTTGTTGGTTGGGGGAGTTGTTGTTTGGGGAGTTGTTGTTGGCGGGGTACTTGTTGGATGGGAGAGTTGTTGGGTGGGAGAGTTGTTGGGTGGGAGAGTTGTTGGGTGGGAAGGTGTTGCGTGGGAGAGTTGTTGGGTGGGAGATTTGTTGGGTGGGAGATTTGTTGGGTGGGAGATTTGTTGGGTGGGAGATTTGTTGGGTGGGAGAGTTGTTGGGTGGGAGAGTTGTTGGGTGGGAGAGTTGTTGGGTGGGAGAGTTGTTGGGTGGGAGAGTTGTTGGGTGGGAGAGTTGTTGGGTGGGAGAGTTGTTGGGTGAGGTTACTGTTGCTGGTGAGTGAGTTGTTGTTAGGTGGGGGGTTGTTGGGTGCGGGAGCTGTTGGGTGGGGCTGATGTTGGGTGGGGGGTTGTTGGGTGGAGGAGCTGTTGGGTGGGGCTGTTGCTGGTGGGGCTGTTGGGTCGGGGATTTGTTGGATGGAGCAGTTGAGTGGGGCAGTGGTTGGGTGGGGGAGCTGTTTGGTGAGGAATTTGTTGCTGGTGGGGGTGTTGTTGGGTGGGAGACTTGTTGGATGGGGCAGTTTGTGGGTGGGGTAGTTGTTGGGTGGGGTAGTTGTTGCTGGTGGGGCAGTTGTTGGGTGGGGGAGTTGTTGGGTGTGGGCATTGTTGCTGGTGGGGGAGTTTTTGGGTGGGGGAGTTATTGCTGGTGGGGGTGCTGTTGCTGGTGAGGATTTGTTGCTGAGTGGTGGGGTTGTTGGGTGGGGTAGTTGTTGGTAGCAGGGCGTATGCGTGGGGTTGCTGTTGGGAGGGGGAATTTTTGGGTGGGGTAGTTGTTGGGTCAAGGGAGTTATTGGGTAGGGCAGGTGTTTGGTGGGGGTTTTGGTGGGCAGGGGAGTTGATGGGTGAGGGAGATATTGGGTGGGAGAGTTTTTGGAGGGGCAGTTATTGGGTAGGGCAGGTGTTGTGTGGTGGAGTTGCTGAGTGGGAGAGTTGTTGGGTGGGGCATTTGTTGATTGTTGCAGTTATTGGTTTGGAGAGTTGTTGGGTGGGAGAGTTGTTGGGTGAGGGTACTGTTGCTGGTGGGTGAGTTGTTGTTGGGTGGGGAGGTTGTTGGGTGAGGGAGCTGTTGGGTGGGGTTGCTGTTGGTTGGGCCGTTGTTGGATCATGGATTTGTTGGATGGTGCAGTTGAGTGGGGCAGTGGTTGGGTGGGGGAGCTGTTTGGTGTGGAAGTTGTTGCTGCTGGGGCAGTTGTTGGGTGGGGGGTTTGTTGGGTGAGGGAGCTGTTGGGTGGGATTGCTGTAGGTTGGGCCATTGTTGGATCGTGGATTTGTTGGATGGTGCAGTTGAGTGGGGCAGTGGTTGTGTGGGGGAGCTGTTTGGTGTGGAAGTTGTTGCTGGTGGGGCAGTTGTTGGGTGGGGTAGTTGTTGGGTGGGGGAGCTGTTGGGTGGGGAAGTTGTTGCTGGTGTGGCAGTTGTTGGGTGGGGGAGTTGTTGGGTGGTGAAGTTTTTGCTGGTGGGGTAGCTGTTGCTGGGTCGGGGGGGCGTTGTTGTGTGGGGTAGCTGTTGGTAGTACAGTTAGTCGTGGGGGAGCTGTTCGGCGGGGGATTTATTGCATGGGGTAGTTGTTGGGTAGGGGGTGTTATTGGGTAGGGCAGGTGTTGGGTGGGCATTTTTGTGGGCAGGGGAGTTGATGGGTGAGGGAAATATTTGGTGGGAGAGTTGTTGGAGGGGCAGTTATTGGGCAGGGCATGTGTTGGGTAGGGGAGTTGTTGAGTAGGGAAATTGTTCATTGGGGGAGTTCTTGCTATCGGGGTAATTGTTGGGTGGGAGAGTTGTTGGGTGGGGGAACTGTTGCTGGTGCGAGAGTTGTTGCTTGTGGGGGAGTTGTTGGGTGGGTGGGTTGTTGGGTGTGAAAGTTACTACTGGTGGGGGAGTTGTTGGGTGGGGGAGTTGTTGGGTGGGGGAGTTGTTGGGTAGGGGAGTTGTTGGGTGGGGGAGTTGTTGAGTGGGGAATTTGCTACTGGTGGGCAAGTTGTTGGTAGGATAGTTGTCAGGTGGGACAGTAATTGGGTGGGGCTGTTATTCGGTGGGGCACGGTTGCATGAGGAATTTGTTGCTTGTGGGGGAGTTGTTGCTGGTGGGGGCGTTGTTGCTGGTGGGGAAAACCTGGGACGGGGAGATGTTGGGTGGGGGACTTGTTGCTAATGGGGGAGTTGTTGCTGGATGGTGGGGTTGTTGGGGCGGAGTTGTTGGGTGGTGGAGTTGTTGCATTTGGGGGATTTGTTGGAGGGGCAGTTGGGTGACGTGGTTGTTGCTGGTTGGGGAGTTGATGCTGTGTGGGGCGTTGTTGGGTGGGGGAGTTGTTGTTGGATAGAGAATTGTTGGGTGGGGGAGCTGTGTTTTGTGGGAGCTATTGGAAGGAAGTGTTGTTGGGTTGGGGAGTTGTTGGGTGGGGGAGTTGTTGCTGGTGGGGGATTTTTTGGGTGGGGGACGTATTGGTTGGCGGTGTTGTTGGATTGGGGAGCTGATGGGTGGGGGAGTTGTTGGATGGGAGGGTTGATGGGCGGGGAGTTGTTGGGTGGGGGATTTGTTGGGTGGGGGAGTTGTTGTTTGGGGGTGTTTTTGGATGGGGGAGTTGATGGGCAGGGAAGTTGTTGGGTGGGGGACTTGTTGGGGTGGGTGTTGTTGTTTGGGGGTGTTGTCAGATGGGGGAGTTGATAGGCAGGGGAGCTGTTGGGCGGGGGAGTTGTTGGGTCGGGGAGATGATGCTGTTGGGGGTGTTTTTGTTGGTGAGGGAGTTTTTGCTGGTGGGAGAGTTGTTGCTGGCTTGGGGGTTTGTTGGTTGGGAGAGTTGTTGGATGGTGCAGTTGGTGTTGTTCTTGTATCGGCAAGTTGTTGGGTGGGTGCAGTTGTTGCTGGCGGGGGAATTGTTTGGTTGGTTAGTTGTTGGGTGGGGTGTTGTAGGGTGGAAGATTTGTTGCTGGTGTGGGAGCTTTTGGGTGGTGGAGTTGTTGAGTGAGGTAGTTGTTGCTTCTGGGGGAATTGTTGCTAATGGGGGTGTTGTTGCTGGGTTGGGTTATTGTTTGGTGTGGCGGTTGCTGGATGGGGGAGCTGTTGCTGGTGGGGCAATTGTTGGTTGGGTGAGTTGATGCTGCTGGCAGAGTTGTTGGGTTGGAAAATTGCTGGGTGGGACAGTTGTAGGTAGGGGATTTGTTGGGTGGGGAATCTGTTGGGTGGGTGTGTTATTGCTGGTGGGGGAGTTGTCGCTGGTATTGATGTTGTTGCTGGTTGAGGTGTTGGTTGGGGCAGTTGTTGGGTGGTGCAATTGTTGCTGGTGGAGCAAGTGTTGGGTGGGGAAGTTGTTGCTGGTGGGGCAGTTGTTGGGTGGGGGAGTTGTTGGGTGGGGGAGTTGTTGGGTGGGGGAGTTGTTGGGTGGGGGTAT
The DNA here is from genome assembly GCF_017639515.1 of Carcharodon carcharias. Taxonomy (NCBI): domain Eukaryota; kingdom Metazoa; phylum Chordata; class Chondrichthyes; order Lamniformes; family Lamnidae; genus Carcharodon; species Carcharodon carcharias. The sequence continues at coordinate 44,983,941 of NC_054491.1, forward strand.
TGCTGCTGCTGGGGGAGTTCAGTTGTTGGGTGGGATAGTTGTTGGGTGGGGGAGTTGTTGGGTGGGGATATTGCTGCTGCTGGGGGAGTTCAGTTGTTGGGTGGGGGAGTTGTTGCTGGTGGGGGAGTTGTTGCTGGTGGGGGAGTTGTTGCTGGTGGGGGAGTTGTTGCTGGTGGGGGAGTTGTTGCTGGTGGGGGAGTTGTTGCTGGTGGGGGAGTTGTTGCTGGTGGGGGAGTTGTTGCGGGTGGGGGAGTTGTTGCGGGTGGGGGAGTTGTTGCGGGTGGGGGAGTTGTTGCGGGTGGGGGAGTTGTTGCGGGTGGGGGAGTTGTTGCGGGTGGGGGAGTTGTTGGGTGGGGGAGTTGTTGGGTGGGGGAGTTGTTGGGTGGGGGAGTTGTTGGGTGGGGGAGTTGTTGGGTGGGGGAGTTGTTGGGTGGGGGAGTTGTTGGGTACATGGAGTTGTTGCTGGCCATGGAATTGTTGGGTGTGTTAGTTGTTGGGTGGGGTAGTTGTTGGATGGTGCAGTTGGTGATTGGGGCAGTTGTTGGGTGGGGGAGCTGTTTGGTGGGGAAGATGTTGCTGGTGGTTAATTGTTGGCTGGGGGAGCTATTGCTGGTGGGCGTGTTTTTGCTGGTAGGGGAGTTGTTGCTGGTAGGGGAGTTGTTGCTGGTGGGAGAGATGTTGCTGGGTCGGAGGGGGTTTGTTGGTTGGGGGTGTTGCTGGTGTGGGAGCTTTTGGGTGGGGCAGTTGTTGCGTGGGAGAGTTGTTGGGTGGGGGACTTGGGTGTGGCAATTGTTGGGTGGGGGGAGTAATTGCGTGATGTATTTGTTGGGTGCATCGAGTTGTTGCTGGCCGTGGAATTGTTGGGTGGGGTAGTTGTTGGTAGGGAGTTGTTGGGTGGGGGTAGTTTTTGGGTGGGGAGTTGTTGCTGGTGTGGGAGCTGTTGGATGGAGGAGTTGCTGAGTGTGGGTGTTGTTGGTTGGCGGGGTTATTGGGTGGGGGAGTTCTTGTGTGGGGGACTTGTTGAGTGTGGCAGGTGTTGGGTGGGAGAGTTGCTGGTGGGGCAATTGTTGGGTGGAGGAGTTGATGCTGCTGGGTGATTTGTTGGGTGGGGAATTTGCTTGGTGGGGCAGTTGTTGGGTGGGGGATTGTTGGGTTGGGGAGTTATTGTTGGTGGGGGAATTGTTGCTGGTGGTGGTGTTGTTGGGTGGGGCAGGTGTTGTATGGGGCAGTTGTTGGTTGGGGTTAGGGTCAGGGTTAGGGAAGTTCTTTGGTGGGTGAGCTGTTGGTGGGAGAGCTATTGTTGGGTGGGGGAGCTGTTGGGTGAGGGAGTTCTTGTGTGTGGGACTTGTTGAGTGTTGCAGGTGTTGGGTGCAGGGAGTTATTGTTTGATGTAGTTGTTGGCTACATGGAGTTGTTGCTGCCCATGGAATTGTTGGGTGGGTTAGTTGCTGGGTGGGGTAGATGTTGGGTGGAGAGTTGTTGCTGGTGTTGGGGCTGTTGGATGGAGGATTTGCTGGGTGTGGGTGTTGTTGGTTGGGGGAGGTGGTGAGTTCTTGTGTGGGTGACTTGTTGAGTGTGGCAGGTGTTGGGTAGGGGAGTTGCTGGGGGCTCAATTCTTGGGTGGATGAGTTGATGATGCTGGGGGATTTGTTGGGTGGGGAACTTGTTGGGTGGGACAGTTGTTGGCTGGCGGATTTGTTGGGTTGGGGAGTTATTGCTGGTGGGGGAGCTGTTGCTGGTGGTCGTGTGTTGGGTGGGGTAAGTGTTGTATGGGGCAGTAGTTGGGTGGGGTTAGGGTTAGGGTTAGGGGAGTTTTTTGTTGGGTGAGTTGTTGCTGGTGGGAGAGTTGTTGTTGGTTGGGGGAGATGTTGGGTGGAGGACTTTGTGGTTATGGCAGTTGTTGGGGGGGGGAACCTGTTGCCGGTGGGGGAGTTGTTGCTAGTTGGGGTGTTGTTGTTTTGTGGGGGGGTTGTTGAGTGGGGGAGATGTTGGGTGGGGGAGATGTTGTGTGGGGAAATTGTTGTTTGTGTGTGTGTTGTTGCTGGTGGGGGTGTAGTTGGGTGGGGGCTTGTTGCTGTTGGGGGCATTTTTGCTGATGGGGGTGTTGTTGCTGGCTTGGGGGGGTTGTGAGTTCGGGAGTTGTTGGGTAGGGGAGTTGTTGGGTGGGCGTGTTGTTGGTTGTGGATTTGTTGGATGGGGCAGTTTTTGGGTGGGGCAGTTGTTGGGCTGCAGGGGTATTGGGTGGGGAATTTGCTGGTGGGGCAATTGTTGAGTGCGGGAGTTGTTGCTGGTGGGGTAGTTATTGCTGGTGGGGGATTTGTTGCTGGTGGGTCTGTTTTTCCTTGTCGGAGAGTTGTTGCTGGGTAGGGGGGTTGTTGGTTGGGGGAGTTGTTGGTTGGGGCAGTTGTTGGGTGGGGCGGTTGAGTGGGGAAGTTGTTGCTGGTGGGGCATTTGTTGTATGGGCAGTTGTTAGCTGGGGGAATTCTTGTGTGAGGGACTTGTTGGGTGGGGGTATTGTTGCTGCTGAGGGAGTTGTTGGGTGGGGGAGTTGTTGGGTGGGAGAGTTGTTGGGTGGGGGAGTTGTTGGGTGGGGGAGTTGTTGGGTGGGGGAGTTGTTGGGTGGGCGAGTTGTTGCTGGTCGGGGAGGTATTTGTTGTCCGATTTGTTGGCTGGCGGAGTTGTTGGTTGGAGCAGTTGTTGGCTGGGGTTGTTGGGTGGGGGATCTGTTAGGTTGGGGATTTGTTGCTGGTGTGGGAGTTGTTGGGTGGGGCAGTTGTTGGGTGGGGCAGTTTTTGGGTGGGGCAGTTGTTGGGTGGGGGAGTTGTTGGGTGGGGGAGTTGTTGGGTGGGGGAGTTGTTGGGTGGGGGAGTTGTTGGGTGGGGGAGTTGTTGGGTGGGGGAGTTGTTGGGTGGGGGAGCTGTTGGGTGGGGAAGTTGTTGCTGGTGGGGCAGTTGTTGGGTCGTGGATTTGTTGGATGGTGCAGTTGAGTGGGGCAGTTGTTGGTTGGGGGAACTGTTTGGTGTGGAAGTTGTTGCTGGTGGGGGTGTTGTTGGGTGGGAGACTTGTTGGGTGGGAGACTTGTTGGGTGGGAGACTTGTTGGGTGGGGTAGTTGTTGGGTGGGGGAGCTGTTTGGTGGGGAAGTTGTTGCTGGTGTGGCAGTTGTTGGGTGGGGGAGTTGTTGGATGGTGAAGTTTTTGCTGGTGGGGTAGCTGTTGCTGGTGAAGAGTTGTTGCTGGGTCGGGGGGGGGTTGTTGTGTGGGGTAGCTGTTGGTAGTATGGTTAGTCGTGGGGGAGCTGTTGGGCAGGGGATTTATTGCTTGGGCTAGTTGTTGGGTAGGGGGTGTTATTGAGTAGGGCAGGTGTTGGGTGGGCGTTTTTGTGGGCGGGGGAGTTGATGGGTGAGGGAAATATTTGGTGGGAGAGTTGTTGGAGGGGCAGTTATTGGGCAGGGCATGTGTTGGGTAGGGGAGTTGTTGAGTAGGGAAATTGTTCATTGGGGGAGTTCTTGCTATCGGGGTAATTGTTGGGTGGGGGAGTTGTTGGGTGGGGGAGTTGTTGGGTGGGGGAGTTGTTGGGTGGGGGAGTTGTTGGGTGGGGAACTTGCTACTGGTTGGTGAGTTTTTGGTAGGGGTTTTGTTGGGTGGGACAGTAATTGGGTGGGGGTGTTATTGGGTGGGCCACTGTTCTTTGGGGAATTTATTGTTTGTTAGGGAGTTTTTGCTGGTGGGGGCGTTGCTGGTGGGGAATATTTGGGTGGGGGAGATGTTGGGTGGGAGACTTGTTGCTGGTGGGGGAGTTGTTGCTGGGTGGTGGGGTTGTTTGGGGGGGTGTTGTTGGGTGGCGGAGTTGTTTCTGGTGGGGGATTTGTTGGAGGGGTAGTTGTTGGGTGGGGGAGTTGTTGGGTGGGGGAGATGATGCTGTCGGGGTTGCTTTTGCTGGTGAGGGAGTTGTTGCTGGTGGGAGAGTAGTTGCTGGCTTGGGAGTTTGTTGGTTGGGGGAGTTGTTGGATGGGGTTGTTCTTGTATCGGCAAGTTGTTGGTTGGGTGCAGTTGTTGCTGGCGGGGGAATTGTTTGGTTGGTTAGTTGTTGGGTGGGGTAGTTGGGTGGGGTGTTGTAGGGTGGGAGATTTGTTGCTGGCGTGGGAGCTTTTGGGCGGTGGAATTGTTGGGTGGGGTCATTGTTGCTTGTGGGAGAATTGATGCTAATAGGGGTGTTGTTGCTGGGGTGGGGGATTGTTTGGTGTGGCAGTTGATGGGTGGGAGAGCTGTTGCTGGTGGGGCAATTGTTGGCTGGGTGAGTTGATGCTGCTGGCAGAGTTGTTGAGTTGGAAAATTGTTGGGTGGGGCAATTATAGGTAGGGGATTTGTTGGGTGGGGGATCTGTTGGGTGGGTTTGATATTGCTGGTGGGTGAATTGTTGCTGGTATTGATGTTGTTGCTGATGGTGTTGTTGGATGGGGCACTTGTTTGGTGGGGCAGTTGTTGGGTTGGGTTAGCGTTAGGGTTAGGGGAGTTCTTTGGTGGATGAGTTGTTGTTGTTGGTGGGAGAGCTGTTGTTGGGTGGGGGAGCTGTTGGGTGGGGGAGTTCTTGTGTTGGGGACTTGTTGAGTGTGGCAGGTGTTGGGTGGGGGAGGGGGAGTTATTGTGTGATGTAGTTGTTGGTTACATGGAGTTGTTGCTGCCCGTGGAATTGTTGTGTGGGTTAGTTGTTGGGTGGGGTAGATGTTGGGTGGGGTAGTTGTTGGGTAGGGATAGTTGTTGTGTGGGGAGTTGTTGCTCGTGTTGGAGCTGTTGGGTGGAGGAGTTGCTGGGTGTGGGTGTTGTTGGTTGGAGGAGGTGTTGCGTGGGGGAGTTCTTGTGTGGGTGACTTGTTGAGTGTGGCAAGTGTTGGGTGGTAGAGTTGCTGTGGTGGGGGGTGCAATTCTTGGGTGGATGAGTTGATGCTGCTGGGGGATTTGTTGGGTGGGTAACTTGTTGGGTGGGCCAGTTGTTGGCTGGGGGATTTGTTGGGTTGGGGAGTTATTGCTGGTGGGGGAGTTGTTGCCAGTGGTGGTGTTGTTGGGTGGGGCAGGTGTTGTATGGGGCAGTTGTTGGGTGGGGTTGGGGTTAGGGTTAGGGGAATTCTTTGGTGTGTGAGTTGTTGCTGGTGGGAGAGTTGTTGGGTGGGGGAGATGTTGGGTGGGGGACTTTGTGGTTATGGCAGTTGTTGGTTGGGAAACTTGTTGCTGGTGGGGGAGTGTTGCTAGTTGGGATGTTGTTGTATTGTGGGAATGTTGTTGAGTGGGGGAGATGTGTGGGGAAATTGTTGTTTGTGTGTGTGTTTTTGCTGATGGGGGTGTAGTTGGGTGGGGGGTTGTTGCTGTTGGGGGAATTGTTGCTGATGGGGGAATTGTTGCTGATGGGGGTGTTGTTGCTGGCTTGGGGGGTTGTGGGTTCAGGAGTTGTTGGGTGGGCGTGTTGTTGTTTGGGGGATTTGTTGGAGGGGCAGTTGTTCGGCTGCAGGGGTGCTGAGTGGGGAATTTGCTGGAGGGGGAATTGTTGAGTGCGGGAGTTGTTGCTGGTGGGGTAGTTGTTGCTGGTTGTGGAATTGTTGCTGGTGGGTCTATTTTTCCTGGTCGGAGAGTTGTTGCTGGGTGGGGTGTTGTTGGTTGGGGGAGTTGTTGGGTGAAGCAGTTGTTGTGTGGGTGATTTGTTGGGTGGGGAAGTTTTTGGTTGGGACAGTTGTTGGGTGGGGCAGATGTTGGGTGGGCAAGGTGTTGCTGGTGGGGCATTTGTTGTATGGGACAGTTATTAGCTGGGTGAGGGACTTGTTGGGTGGGGGTATTGTTGCTGCTGAGGGAGTTGTTGGGTGAGGGAATTGTTGGCTGGGGTGGTTGTTGGGTGGGGTAGTTGTTGGGCGGAGGAGTTGTTGGGTGAGGGAATTGTTGCTGGTGGGGGAGTTGTTGGGTGGGGAGTTGTTGCTGGTCGGGGAGGTGTTTGTTGTCCGATTTGTTGGCTGGCGGAGTTGTTGGTTGGAGCAGTTGTTGGGTGGGGTTGTTGTTGGGTGGGGGATCTGTTGGGTTGGGGATTTGTTGCTGGTGTGGGATTTGTTGGGCAGGGGAGTTGTTGAGTGGGGTACTTGTTGCTGGTGAGTGTGTTTTTACTGGTGGGGGAGTTCTTTGCAGGGGGATTTTTTGGGCGGTGGCGTTCTTGTGTGGGGAACTTGTTGGTTGGGGGAGCTGTTCATTGGTGGATTTGTTGCTGGTGTGGGAGCTATTGGGTGGGCGAGCTGTTGGGTGGGGGAGTTGTTGCTGGTGGTATAGTTTTTGCGTTGGGCAATTGTTGGGCTGGGGATGTTGTTGGGTGGAGCAGTTGTTGGATGGTGCAGTTGCTGGTTGGGAGTTGTTGGGTCGAGGAGTTGTTGGGTCGAGGAGTTGTTATTGGGAGGGGGAGTTGTTGGGAGGGGGAGTTGTTGGGAGGGGGAGTTGTTGGGAGGGGGAGTTGTTGGGAGGGGGAGTTGTTGCTGGTGGGGTGTTGTTGCTGGTGGGGTGTTGTTGCTGGTGGGGGAGTTGTTGCTGGTGGGGGAGGTGTTTGTTGTCCGATTTGTTGGCTGGCGGAGTTGTTGGTTGGAGCAGTTGTTGGGTGGGGTTGTTGTTGGGTGGGGGATCTGTTGGGTTGGGGATTTGTTGCTGGTGTGGGATTTGTTGGGCAGGGGAGTTGTTGAGTGGGGTAGTTGTTGCTGGTGGGTGTGTTTTTACTGGTGGGGGAGTTCTCTGCTGGGGGATTTTTTGGGCGGTGGCGTTATTGTGTGGGGAACTTGTTGGTTGGGGGAGCTGTTCATTGGCGGATTTGTTGCTGGTGTGGGAGCTATTGGGTGGGCGAGCTGTTGAGTGGGGGAGTTGTTGCTGGTGGTGTAGTTTTTGCGTTTGGCAATTGTTGGGCTGGGGATGTTGTTGGGTGGAGCAGTTGTTGGATGGTGCAGTTGTTGGTTGGGAGTTGTTGGGTCGAGGAGTTGTTGGGTTGAGGAGTTGTTGTTGGGAAGGGGAGTTGTTGGGAGGGGGAGTTGTTGGGAGGGGGAGTTGTTGGGAGGGGGAGTTGTTGGGAGGGGGAGTTGTTGGGAGGGGGAGTTGTTGGGAGGGGGAGTTGTTGGGAGGGGGAGTTGTTGCTGGTGGGGGAGTTGTTGCTGGTGGGGAAGCTGTTGATGAGTGGGGAGGGGGTTGTTGGGTGGCATAGTTGTTGATAGAAGGGTGTATGCGTGGGGGAGCTGTAGGGTGGGGGAATTATTGGGTGGGGTAATTGTTGGGACGAGGGAGTTATTGGGTAGGGCAGGTGTTGTGTGCGGGTTTTGGTGGGCGGGGGAGTTGATGGGTGAGGGAAATATTGGGTGGGAGAGTTGTTGGAGGGACAGTTATTGGCTAGGGCAGGTGTTGTGTGGTGGAGTTGGGTGGGAGAGTTGTTGGGTGGGAGAGTTGCTGGGTGGGAGAGTTGCTGGGTGGGAGAGTTGTTGGGTGGGAGAGTTGTTGGGTGGGAGATTTGTTGGGTGGGAGATTTGTTGGGTGGGAGATTTGTTGGGTGGGAGAGTTGTTGGGAGGGGGAGTTGTTGGGAGGGGGAGTTGTTGCTGGTGGGGGAGTTGTTGCTGGTGGGGGAGTTGTTGCTGGTGGGGGAGGTGTTTGTTGTCCGATTTGTTGGCTGGCGGGGTTGTTGGTTGGAGCAGTTGTTGGGTGGGGTTGTTGTTGTGTGGGGGATCTGTTGGGTTGGGGATTTGTTGCTGGTGTGGGTTTTGTGGGGCAGGGGAGTTGTTGAGTGGGGTAGTTGTTGCTGGTGGGTGTGTTTTTACTGTTGGGGGAGTTCTTTGCTGGGGGATTTTTTGGGCGGTGGCGTTCTTGTGTGGGGAACTTGTTGGATGGGGGAGCTGTTCATTGGTGGATTTGTTGCTGGTGTGGGAGCTATTGGGTGGGCGAGCTTTTGGGTGGGGGAGTTGTTGCTGGTGGTGTAGTTTTTGCGTTGGGCAATTATTGGGCTGGGGATGTTGTTGGGTGGAGCAGTTGTTGGATGGTGCAGTTGTTGGTTGGGAGTTGTTGGGTCGAGGAGTTGTTGTTGGGTCGGGGAGTTGTTGGGAGGGGGAGTTGTTGGGAGGGGGAGTTGTTGCTGGTGGGGGAGTTGTTGCTGGTGGGGGAGTTGTTGCTGGTGGGGGAGTTGTTGCTGGTGGGGGAGTTGTTGCTGGTGGGGGAGCTGTTGATGAGTGGGGAGGAGGTTGTTGGGTGGCATAGTTGTTGGTAGAAGGGTGTATGCGTGGGGGAGCTGTAGGGTGGGGGAATTATTGGGTGGGGTAATTGTTGCGACGTGGGAGTTATTGGGTAGGGCAGGTGTTGTGTGCGGGTTTTGGTGGGCGGGGGAGTTGATGGGTGAGGGAGATATTGGGTGGGAGAGTTGTTGGAGAGACAGTTATTGGGTAGGGCAGGTGTTGTGTTGTGGAGTTGTTGGGTGGGAGAGTTGTTGGGTGGGAGAGTTGTTGGGTGGGAGGGTTGTTGGGTGGGAGGGTTGTTGGGTGGGAGAGTTGTGGGTGGGAGAGTTGTTGGGTGGGAGAGTTGTTGGGTGGGAGATTTGTTGGGTGGGAGATTTGTTGGGTGGGAGAGTTGTTGGGTGGGAGAGTTGTTGGGTGGGAGATTTGTTGGGTGGGAGATTTGTTGGGTGGGAGAGTTGTTGGGTGGGAGAGTTGTTGGTTGGGAGAGTTGTTGTTTCGGTGAGTTGTTGCTGCTGGGGTAATTGTTGGGTGGGAGAGTTGTTGGGTGGGGCAATTGTTGGGTGGAGGAGTTGTTGGGTGGGAGTACTGTTGCTGGTGGGTGTGTTGTTGGGGGGGGGGTTTGTTGGGTGGGGGAGCTGTTGAGTGGGGTTGTTGTTGGGTGGTGTATTTATTGCTGGTGGGGCTGTTGTTGGGTCGGGGATTTGTTGGATGGTGCAGTTGATTGGGGCAGTGGTTGGGCGGGGGAGCTGTTTGGTGGGGAAGTTGTTGGGTATGAAAGTTATTACTGGTGGGGGAGTTGTTGGGTGGGGGAGTTGTTGGGTGGGGCTGTTGTTGGGTGGGAGAGTTGTTGGGTGGGGGAGTTGTTGGGTGGGGGAGTTGTTGGGTGGGGGAGTTGTTGGGTGGGGGAGTTGTTGGGTGGGGGAGTTGTTGGGTGGGGGAGTTGATGCTGGTGGGGGTGTTGCTGAGTGGGAGACGTTTTGGGTGGGAGTGTTGTTGGGTGGGGCAGTTGTTGGGTCAGGGAGCTGTTGTGTGGGGAAGTTGTTGCTGGTGGGGCAGTTGTTGGGTGGGGGTGCTATTGGTTGGGGAAGTTGTTGCTGGTGGGGGTGTTGTTGGGTGGGGGAGCTGTTGGGTGGGGGACTAATTGGGTGGGATAGTTGTTGGGTCGAGGGAGTTATTGGATAGGGCAGGTGTTGGGTGGCAGTTTTGGTGGGCGGGCGAGTTGATGGGTGAGGGAGATATTGGATGGGAGAGTTGTTGGAGGGGCAGTTATTCTGTAAGACAGGTGTTGTGTGGTGGAGTTGTTGCGTGGGAGAGTTGTTGCGTGGGAGAGTTGTTGCGTGGGAGAGTTGTTGCGTGGGAGAGTTGTTGCGTGGGAGAGTTGTTGCGTGGGAGAGTTGTTGCGTGGGAGAGTTGTTGCGTGGGAGAGTTGTTGCGTGGGAGAGTTGTTGCGTGGGAGAGTTGTTGCGTGGGAGAGTTGTTGCGTGGGAGAGTTGTTGCGTGCTGCAGTTGTTGCGTGGGGCAGTTGTTGTTTGGGGCAGTTGTTGGGTGGGGCAGTTGTTGGGTGGGGCAGTTGTTGGGTGGGGCAGTTGTTGGGTGGGGCAGTTGTTGGGTGGGGCAGTTGTTGGGTGGGGGAGTTGTTGGGTGGGGGAGCTGTTGGTTGTGGGAGTTGTTGGTTGTGGGAGTTGTTGGTTGTGGGAGTTGTTGGGTGGGGGAGTTGTTGGGTGGGGGAGTTGTTGGGTGGGGGAGTTGTTGGGTGGGGGAGTTGTTGGGTGGGGGAGTTGTTGGGTGGGGGAGTTGTTGGGTGAGGGAGATGTTGGGTGAGGGAGTTGTTGGGTGGGGTAGTTGTTGCTGGAGCGGCAGGTGTTGGGTGGGGAAGTTGTTGCTGGTGGGGGAGTTATTGCTGGGTGGGCGTGTTGTTGGTTGGGGAGTTGTTTTTGGGACAGTAATTGGATGGGAGTGTTATTGGGTGGGGCACTGTTGGGTGGGGAATTTGTTGCTTGTGGGGGCGTTGTTGCTTGTGGGGGCATTGTTGCTGGTGGGGAATACTTTTTTGGGTGAGATGTTGGGTGGGAGACTTGTTGCTAGTGGTGGAGTTGTGGCTGGGTGGTGGGGTTGTTGGGGGGGATCTGTTGCTGGTGGGGGTGTTGTTGGGTGGGGAAGATGTTTGGTGTGTACGTTACAACTGGCGGGTGAGTTGTTGGATGGGCAGTTGTTGGGTGGGGGACTGGTTGGGTAGTGAAGTTGTTGGGTGGGGAAGTTGCTACTGGTGGGTGAGTTGTTGGTAGGGGATTGTTGGGTGGGACAATAATTGACTGGGGGTGTTATTGGGTGGGGAACTTGTTGGGTGTGAGAGCTGTTCATTGGTGGATTTGTTTCTGGTGGGGGAGCTATTGGGTGGGCGAGCTGTTGGGTGGGGGAGTTGTTGCTGGTGGGGTAGTTTTTGCGTTGGGCAATTGTTGGGTGGGGGATGTTGTTGGGTGGGGGAGTTGTTGGGAGGGGGAGTTGTTGGGAGGGGGAGTTGTTGGGAGGGGGAGTTGTTGGGAGGGGGAGTTGTTGCTGGTGGGGGAGTTGTTGCTGGTGGGGAAGCTGTTGATGAGTGGGGAGGGGGTTGTTGGGTGGCATAGTTGTTGATAGAAGGGTGTATGCGTGGGGGAGCTGTAGGGTGGGGGAATTATTGGGTGGGGTAATTGTTGGGACGAGGGAGTTATTGGGTAGGGCAGGTGTTGTGTGCGGGTTTTGGTGGGCGGGGGAGTTGATGGGTGAGGGAAATATTGGGTGGGAGAGTTGTTGGAGGGACAGTTATTGGGTAGGGCAGGTGTTGTGTGGTGGAGTTGGGTGGGAGAGTTGTTGGGTGTGAGAGTTGCTGGGTGGGAGAGTTGCTGGGTGGGAGAGTTGTTGGGTGGGAGAGTTGTTGGGTGGGAGAGTTGTTGGGTGGGAGATTTGTTGGGTGGGAGATTTGTTGGGTGGGAGAGTTGTTGGGAGGGGGAGTTGTTGCTGGTGGGGGAGTTGTTGCTGGTGGGGGAGTTGTTGCTGGTGGGGGAGGTGTTTGTTGTCCGATTTGTTGGCTGGCGGGGTTGTTGGTTGGAGCAGTTGTTGGGTGGGGTTGTTGTTGTGTGGGGGATCTGTTGGGTTGGGGATTTGTTGCTGGTGTGGGATTTGTTGGGCAGGGGAGTTGTTGAGTGGGGTAGTTGTTGCTGGTGGGTGTGTTTTTACTGTTGGGGGAGTTCTTTGCTGGGGGATTTTTTGGGCGGTGGCGTTCTTGTGTGGGGAACTTGTTGGATGGGGGAGCTGTTCATTGGTGGATTTGTTGCTGGTGTGGGAGCTATTGGGTGGGCGAGCTTTTGGGTGGGGGAGTTGTTGCTGGTGGTGTAGTTTTTGCGTTGGGCAATTATTGGGCTGGGGATGTTGTTGGGTGGAGCAGTTGTTGGATGGTGCAGTTGTTGGTTGGGAGTTGTTGGGTCGAGGAGTTGTTGTTGGGTCGAGGAGTTGTTGTTGGGAGGGGGAGTTGTTGGGAGGGGGAGTTGTTGGGAGGGGGAGTTGTTGGGAGGGGGAGTTGTTGCTGGTGGGGGAGTTGTTGCTGGTGGGGGAGTTGTTGCTGGTGGGGGAGTTGTTGCTGGTGGGGGTGTTGTTGCTGGTGGGGGAGTTGTTGCTGGTGGGGGAGCTGTTGATGAGTGGGGAGGAGGTTGTTGGGTGGCATAGTTGTTGGTAGAAGGGTGTATGCGTGGGGGAGCTGTAGGGTGGGGGAATTATTGGGTGGGGTAATTGTTGCGACGTGGGAGTTATTGGGTAGGGCAGGTGTTGTGTGCGGGTTTTGGTGGGCGGGGGAGTTGATGGGTGAGGGAGATATTGGGTGGGAGAGTTGTTGGAGAGACAGTTATTGGGTAGGGCAGGTGTTGTGTTGTGGAGTTGTTGGGTGGGAGAGTTGTTGGGTGGGAGAGTTGTTGGGTGGGAGGGTTGTTGGGTGGGAGAGTTGTTGGGTGGGAGAGTTGTTGGGTGGGAGATTTGTTGGGTGGGAAATTTGTTGGGTGGGAGATTTGTTGGGTGGGAGATTTGTTGGGTGGGAGAGTTGTTGGGTGGGAGAGTTGTTGGTTGGGAGAGTTGTTGGGTGGGGGAGTTGTTGTTTCGGTGAGTTGTTGCTGCTGGGGTAATTGTTGGGTGCGAGAGTTGTTGGGTGGGGCAATTGTTGGGTGGAGGAGTTGGGTGGGAGTACTGTTGCTGGTGTGTGTGTTGTTGGGTGGGGGGTTTGTTGGGTGGGGGAGCTGTTGAGTGGGGTTGTTGTTGGGTGGTGTATTTATTGCTGGTGGGGCTGTTGTTGGGTCGGGTATTTGTTGGATGGTGCAGTTGATTGGGGCAGTGGTTGGGCGGGGGAGCTGTTTGGTGGGGAAGTTGTTGGGTATGAAAGTTATTACTGGTGGGGGAGTTGTTGGGTGGGGGAGTTGTTGGGTGGGGCTGTTGTTGGGTGGGAGAGTTGTTGGGTGGGGGAGTTGTTGGGTGGGGGAGTTGTTGGGTGGGGGAGTTGTTGGGTGGGGGAGTTGTTGGGTGGGGGAGTTGATGCTGGTGGGGGTGTTGCTGAGTGGGAGACGTTTTGGGTGGGAGTGTTGTTGGGTGGGGCAGTTGTTGGGTCAGGGAGCTGTTGGGTGGGGAAGTTGTTGCTGGTGGGGCAGTTGTTGGGTGGGGGTGCTATTGGTTGGGGAAGTTGTTGCTGGTGGGGGTGTTGTTGGGTGGGGGAGCTGTTGGGTGGGGGACTAATTGGGTGGGATAGTTGTTGGGTCGAGGGAGTTATTGGATAGGGCAGGTGTTGGGTGGCAGTTTTGGTGGGCGGGGGAGTTGATGGGTGAGGGAGATATTGGATGGGAGAGTTGTTGGAGGGCAGTTATTCTGTAAGACAGGTGTTGTGTGGTGGAGTTGTTGCGTGGGAGAGTTGTTGCGTGGGAGAGTTGTTGCGTGGGAGAGTTGTTGCGTGGGAGAGTTGTTGCGTGGGAGAGTTGTTGCGTGGGAGAGTTGTTGCGTGGGAGAGTTGTTGCGTGGGAGAGTTGTTGCGTGGGAGAGTTGTTGCGTGGGAGAGTTGTTGCGTGGGAGAGTTGTTGCGTGGGAGAGTTGTTGCGTGGGAGAGTTGTTGCGTGGGGCAGTTGTTGGGTGGGGCAGTTGTTGGGTGGGGCAGTTGTTGGGTGGGTCAGTTGTTGGGTGGGGCAGTTGTTGGGTGGGGCAGTTGTTGGGTGGGGCAGTTGTTGGGTGGGGGAGTTGTTGGGTGGGGGAGCTGTTGGTTGTGGGAGCTGTTGGTTGTGGGAGTTGTTGGTTGTGGGAGTTGTTGGGTGGGGGAGTTGTTGGGTGGGGGAGTTGTTGAGTGGGGGAGTTGTTTTGTGGGGGAGTTGTTTTGTGGGGGAGTTGTTGGGTGGGGGAGTTGTAGGGTGGGGGAGTTGTTGGGTGAGGGAGATGTTGGGTGAGGGAGTTGTTGGGTGGGGTAGTTGTTGCTGGAGCGGCAGGTGTTGGGTGGGGAAGTTGTTGCTGGTGGGGGAGTTATTGCTGGGTGGGCGTGTTGTTGGTTGGGGAGTTGTTTGTGGGACAGTAATTGGGTGGGAGTGTTATTGGGTGGGGCACTGTTGGGTGGGGAATTTGTTGCTTGTGGGGGCGTTGTTGCTTGTGGGGGCATTGTTGCTGGTGGGGAATACTTTTTTGGGTGAGATGTTGGGTGGGAGACTTATTGCTAGTGGTGGAGTTGTGGCTGGGTGGTGGGGTTGTTGGGGGGGGATCTGTTGCTGGTGGGGGTGTTGTTGGGTGGGGAAGTTGTTTGGTGTGTACGTTACAACTGGCGGGTGAGTTGTTGGATGGGCAGTTGTTGGGTGGGGGACTGGTTGGGTGGTGAAGTTGTTGGGTGGGGAAGTTGCTACTGGTGGGTGAGTTGTTGGTAGGGGATTGTTGGGTGGGACAATAATTGACTGGGGGTGTTATTGGGTGGGGAACGTGTTGGGTGTGGGAGCTGTTCATTGGTGGATTTGTTTCTGGTGGGGGAGCTATTGGGTGGGCGAGCTGTTGGGTGGGGGAGTTGTTGCTGGTGGGGTAGTTTTTGCGTTGGGCAATTGTTGGGTGGGGGATGTTGTTGGGTGGGGGAGTTGTTGGGAGGGGGAGTTGTTGGGAGGGGGAGTTGTTGGGAGGGGGAGTTGTTGCTGGTGGGGGAGTTGTTGCTGGTGGGGAAGCTGTTGATGAGTGGGGAGGGGGTTGTTGGGTGGCATAGTTGTTGATAGAAGGGTGTATGCGTGGGGGAGCTGTAGGGTGGGGGAATTATTGGGTGGGGTAATTGTTGGGACGAGGGAGTTATTGGGTAGGGCAGGTGTTGTGTGCGGGTTTTGGTGGGCGGGGGAGTTGATGGGTGAGGGAAATATTGGGTGGGAGAGTTGTTGGAGGGACAGTTATTGGGTAGGGCAGGTGTTGTGTGGTGGAGTTGGGTGGGAGAGTTGTTGGGTGTGAGAGTTGCTGGGTGGGAGAGTTGCTGGGTGGGAGAGTTGTTGGGTGGGAGAGTTGTTGGGTGGGAGAGTTGTTGGGTGGGAGATTTGTTGGGTGGGAGATTTGTTGGGTGGGAGAGTTGTTGGGAGGGGGAGTTGTTGGGAGGGGGAGTTGTTGCTGGTGGGGGAGTTGTTGCTGGTGGGGGAGTTGTTGCTGGTGGGGGAGGTGTTTGTTGTCCGATTTGTTGGCTGGCGGGGTTGTTGGTTGGAGCAGTTGTTGGGTGGGGTTGTTGTTGTGTGGGGGATCTGTTGGGTTGGGGATTTGTTGCTGGTGTGGGATTTGTTGGGCAGGGGAGTTGTTGAGTGGGGTAGTTGTTGCTGGTGGGTGTGTTTTTACTGTTGGGGGAGTTCTTTGCTGGGGGATTTTTTGGGCGGTGGCGTTCTTGTGTGGGGAACTTGTTGGATGGGGGAGCTGTTCATTGGTGGATTTGTTGCTGGTGTGGGAGCTATTGGGTGGGCGAGCTTTTGGGTGGGGGAGTTGTTGCTGGTGGTGTAGTTTTTGCGTTGGGCAATTATTGGGCTGGGGATGTTGTTGGGTGGAGCAGTTGTTGGATGGTGCAGTTGTTGGTTGGGAGTTGTTGGGTCGAGGAGTTGTTGTTGGGTCGAGGAGTTGTTGTTGGGAGGGGGAGTTGTTGGGAGGGGGAGTTGTTGGGAGGGGGAGTTGTTGGGAGGGGGAGTTGTTGCTGGTGGGGGAGTTGTTGCTGGTGGGGGAGTTGTTGCTGGTGGGGGCGTTGTTGCTGGTGGGGGAGTTGTTGCTGGTGGGGGAGCTGTTGATGAGTGGGGAGGAGGTTGTTGGGTGGCATAGTTGTTGGTAGAAGGGTGTATGCGTGGGGGAGCTGTAGGGTGGGGGAATTATTGGGTGGGGTAATTGTTGCGACGTGGGAGTTATTGGGTAGGGCAGGTGTTGTGTGCGGGTTTTGGTGGGCGGGGGAGTTGATGGGTGAGGGAGATATTGGGTGGGAGAGTTGTTGGAGAGACAGTTATTGGGTAGGGCAGGTGTTGTGTTGTGGAGTTGTTGGGTGGGAGAGTTGTTGGGTGGGAGAGTTGTCGGGTGGGAGGGTTGTTGGGTGGGAGAGTTGTTTCGTGGGAGAGTTGTTGGGTGGGAGATTTGTTGGGTGGGAAATTTGTTGGGTGGGAGATTTGTTGGGTGGGAGATTTGTTGGGTGGGAGAGTTGTTGGGTGGGAGAGTTGTTGGTTGGGAGAGTTGTTGGGTGGGGGAGTTGTTGTTTCGGTGAGTTGTTGCTGCTGGGGTAATTGTTGGGTGGGAGAGTTGTTGGGTGGGGCAATTGTTGGGTGGAGGAGTTTTTGGGTGGGAGTACTGTTGCTGGTGTGTGTGTTGTTGGGTGGGGGGTTTGTTGGGTGGGGGAGCTGTTGAGTGGGGTTGTTGTTGGGTGGTGTATTTATTGCTGGTGGGGCTGTTGTTGGGTCGGGGATTTGTTGGATGGTGCAGTTGATTGGGGCAGTGGTTGGGCGGGGGAGCTGTTTGGTGGGGAAGTTGTTGGGTATGAAAGTTATTACTGGTGGGGGAGTTGTTGGGTGGGGGAGTTGTTGGGTGGGGGAGTTGTTGGGTGGGGGAGTTGTTGGGTGGGGGAGTTGTTGGGTGGGGGAGTTGTTGGGTGGGGGAGTTGTTGGGTGGGGGAGTTGTTGGGTGGGGGAGTTGTTGCTGGTGGGGGTGTTGCTGAGTGGGAGACGTTTTGGGTGGGAGTGTTGTTGCGTGGGGCAGTTGTTGGGTCAGGGAGCTGTTGGGTGGGGAAGTTGTTGCTGGTGGTGCAGTTGTTGGGTGGGGGTGCTATTGGTTGGGGAAGTTGTTGCTGGTGGGGGTGTTGTTGGGTGGGGGAGCTGTTGGTTGGGGGACTAATTGGGTGGGATAGTTGTTGGGTCGAGGGAGTTATTGGATAGGGCAGGTGTTGGGTGGCAGTTTTGGTGGGCGGGGGAGTTGATGGGTGAGGGAGATATTGGATGGGAGAGTTGTTGGAGGGCAGTTATTCTGTAAGACAGGTGTTGTGTGGTGGAGTTGTTGCGTGGGAGAGTTGTTGCGTGGGAGAGTTGTTGCGTGGGAGAGTTGTTGCGTGGGAGAGTTGTTGCGTGGGAGAGTTGTTGCGTGGGAGAGTTGTTGCGTGGGAGAGTTGTTGCGTGGGAGAGTTGTTGCGTGGGAGAGTTGTTGCGTGGGAGAGTTGTTGCGTGGGGCAGTTGTTGGGTGGGGCAGTTGTTGGGTGGGGCAGTTGTTGGGTGGGGCAGTTGTTGGGTGGGGCAGTTGTTGGGTGGGGCAGTTGTTGGGTGGGGGAGTTGTTGGGTGGGGGAGCTGTTGGTTGTGGGAGCTGTTGGTTGTGGGAGTTGTTGGTTGTGGGAGTTGTTGGGTGGGGGAGTTGTTGGGTGGGGGAGTTGTTGGGTGGGGGAGTTGTTGAGTGGGGGAGTTGTTTTGTGGGGGAGTTGTTGGGTGGGGGAGTTGTTGGGTGAGGGAGATGTTGGGTGAGGGAGTTGTTGGGTGGGGTAGTTGTTGCTGGAGCGGCAGGTGTTGGGTGGGGAAGTTGTTGCTGGTGGGGGAGTTATTGCTGGGTGGGCGTGTTGTTGGTTGGGGAGTTGTTTGTGGGACAGTAATTGGGTGGGAGTGTTATTGGGTGGGGCACTGTTGGGTGGGAAATTTGTTGCTTGTGGGGGCGTTGTTGCTTGTGGGGGCATTGTTGCTGGTGGGGAATACTTTTTTGGGTGAGATGTTGGGTGGGAGACTTATTGCTAGTGGTGGAGTTGTGGCTGGGTGGTGGGGTTGTTGGGGGGGGGATCTGTTGCTGGTGGGGGTGTTGTTGGGTGGGGAAGTTGTTTGGTGTGTACGTTACAACTGGCGGGTGAGTTGTTGGATGGGCAGTTGTTGGGTGGGGGACTGGTTGGGTGGTGAAGTTGTTGGGTGGGGAAGTTGCTACTGGTGGGTGAGTTGTTGGTAGGGGATTGTTGGGTGGGACAATAATTGACTGGGGGTGTTATTGGGTGGGGAACGTGTTGGGTGTGGGAGCTGTTCATTGGTGGATTTGTTTCTGGTGGGGGAGCTATTGGGTGGGCGAGCTGTTGGGTGGGGGAGTTGTTGCTGGTGGGGTAGTTTTTGCGTTGGGCAATTGTTGGGTGGGGGATGTTGTTGGGTGGGGGAGTTGTTGGGAGGGGGAGTTGTTGGGAGGGGGAGTTGTTGGGAGGGGGAGTTGTTGCTGGTGGGGGAGTTGTTGCTGGTGGGGAAGCTGTTGATGAGTGGGGAGGGGGTTGTTGGGTGGCATAGTTGTTGATAGAAGGGTGTATGCGTGGGGGAGCTGTAGGGTGGGGGAATTATTGGGTGGGGTAATTGTTGGGACGAGGGAGTTATTGGGTAGGGCAGGTGTTGTGTGCGGGTTTTGGTGGGCGGGGGAGTTGATGGGTGAGGGAAATATTGGGTGGGAGAGTTGTTGGAGGGACAGTTATTGGGTAGGGCAGGTGTTGTGTGGTGGAGTTGGGTGGGAGAGTTGTTGGGTGTGAGAGTTGCTGGGTGGGAGAGTTGCTGGGTGGGAGAGTTGTTGGGTGGGAGAGTTGTTGGGTGGTAGAGTTGTTGGGTGGGAGATTTGTTGGGTGGGAGATTTGTTGGGTGGGAGAGTTGTTGGGAGGGGGAGTTGTTGGGAGGGGGAGTTGTTGCTGGTGGGGGAGTTGTTGCTGGTGGGGGAGGTGTTTGTTGTCCGATTTGTTGGCTGGCGGGGTTGTTGGTTGGAGCAGTTGTTGGGTGGGGTTGTTGTTGTGTGGGGGATCTGTTGGGTTGGGGATTTGTTGCTGGTGTGGGATTTGTTGGGCAGGGGAGTTGTTGAGTGGGGTAGTTGTTGCTGGTGGGTGTGTTTTTACTGTTGGGGGAGTTCTTTGCTGGGGGATTTTTTGGGCGGTGGCGTTCTTGTGTGGGGAACTTGTTGGATGGGGGAGCTGTTCATTGGTGGATTTGTTGCTGGTGTGGGAGCTATTGGGTGGGCGAGCTTTTGGGTGGGGGAGTTGTTGCTGGTGGTGTAGTTTTTGCGTTGGGCAATTATTGGGCTGGGGATGTTGTTGGGTGGAGCAGTTGTTGGATGGTGCAGTTGTTGGTTGGGAGTTGTTGGGTCGAGGAGTTGTTGTTGGGTCGAGGAGTTGTTGTTGGGAGGGGGAGTTGTTGGGAGGGGGAGTTGTTGGGAGGGGGAGTTGTTGGGAGGGGGAGTTGTTGCTGGTGGGGGAGTTGTTGCTGGTGGGGGAGTTGTTGCTGGTGGGGGAGGTGTTTGTTGTCCGATTTGTTGGCTGGCGGGGTTGTTGGTTGGAGCAGTTGTTGGGTGGGGTTGTTGTTGTGTGGGGGATCTGTTGGGTTGGGGATTTGTTGCTGGTGTGGGATTTGTTGGGCAGGGGAGTTGTTGAGTGGGGTAGTTGTTGCTGGTGGGTGTGTTTTTACTGTTGGGGGAGTTCTTTGCTGGGGGATTTTTTGGGCGGTGGCGTTCTTGTGTGGGGAACTTGTTGGATGGGGGAGCTGTTCATTGGTGGATTTGTTGCTGGTGTGGGAGCTATTGGGTGGGCGAGCTTTTGGGTGGGGGAGTTGTTGCTGGTGGTGTAGTTTTTGCGTTGGGCAATTATTGGGCTGGGGATGTTGTTGGGTGGAGCAGTTGTTGGATGGTGCAGTTGTTGGTTGGGAGTTGTTGGGTCGAGGAGTTGTTGTTGGGTCGAGGAGTTGTTGTTGGGAGGGGGAGTTGTTGGGAGGGGGAGTTGTTGGGAGGGGGAGTTGTTGGGAGGGGGAGTTGTTGCTGGTGGGGGAGTTGTTGCTGGTGGGGGAGTTGTTGCTGGTGGGGGAGTTGTTGCTGGTGGGGGAGTTGTTGCTGGTGGGGGAGCTGTTGATGAGTGGGGAGGAGGTTGTTGGGTGGCATAGTTGTTGGTAGAAGGGTGTATGCGTGGGGGAGCTGTAGGGTGGGGGAATTATTGGGTGGGGTAATTGTTGCGACGTGGGAGTTATTGGGTAGGGCAGGTGTTGTGTGCGGGTTTTGGTGGGCGGGGGAGTTGATGGGTGAGGGAGATACTGGGTGGGAGAGTTGTTGGAGAGACAGTTATTGGGTAGGGCAGGTGTTGTGTTGTGGAGTTGTTGGGTGGGAGAGTTGTTGGGTGGGAGAGTTGTTGGGTGGGAGGGTTGTTGGGTGGGAGAGTTGTTGGGTGGGAGAGTTGTTGGGTGGGAGAGTTGTTGGGTGGGAGAGTTGTTGGGTGGGAGAGTTGTTGGGTGGGAGATTTGTTGGGTGGGAAATTTGTTGGGTGGGAGATTTGTTGGGTGGGAGATTTGTTGGGTGGGAGAGTTGTTGGGTGGGAGAATTGTTGGTTGGGAGAGTTGTTGGGTGGGGGAGTTGTTGTTTCGGTGAGTTGTTGCTGCTGGGGTAATTGTTGGGTGGGAGAGTTGTTGGGTGGGGCAATTGTTGGGTGGAGGAGTTGTTGGGTGGGAGTACTGTTGCTGGTGTGTGTGTTGTGGGGTGGGGGGTTTGTTGGGTGGGGGAGCTGTTGAGTGGGGTTGTTGTTGGGTGGTGTATTTATTGCTGGTGGGGCTGTTGTTGGGTCGGGGATTTGTTGGATGGTGCAGTTGATTGGGGCAGTGGTTGGGCGGGGGAGCTGTTTGGTGGGGAAGTTGTTGGGTATGAAAGTTATTACTGGTGGGGGAGTTGTTGGGTGGGGGAGTTGTTGGGTGGGGCTGTTGTTGGGTGGGAGAGTTGTTGGGTGGGGGAGTTGTTGGGTGGGGAAGTTGTTGGGTGGGGGAGTTGTTGGGTGGGGGAGTTGTTGGGTGGGGGAGTTGTTGGTTGGGGGAGTTGTTGGGTGGGGGAGTTGTTGGGTGGGGGAGTTGATGCTGGTGGGGGTGTTGCTGAGTGGGAGACGTTTTGGGTGGGAGTGTTGTTGGGTGGGGCAGTTGTTGGGTCAGGGAGCTGTTGGGTGGGGAAGTTGTTGCTGGTGGGGCAGTTGTTGGGTGGGGGTGCTATTGGTTGGGGAAGTTGTTGCTGGTGGGGGTGTTGTTGGGTGGGGGAGCTGTTGGGTGGGGGACTAATTGGGTTGGATAGTTGTTGGGTCGAGGGAGTTATTGGATAGGGCAGGTGTTGGGTGGCAGTTTTGGTGGGCGGGGGAGTTGATGGGTGAGGGAGATATTGGATGGGAGAGTTGTTGGAGGGGCAGTTATTCTGTAAGACAGGTGTTGTGTGGTGGAGTTGTTGCGTGGGAGAGTTGTTGCGTGGGAGAGTTGTTGCGTGGGAGAGTTGTTGCGTGGGAGAGTTGTTGCGTGGGAGAGTTGTTGCGTGGGAGAGTTGTTGCGTGGGAGAGTTGTTGCGTGGGAGAGTTGTTGCGTGGGAGAGTTGTTGCGTGGGAGAGTTGTTGCGTGGGAGAGTTGTTGCGTGGGAGAGTTGTTGCGTGGGGCAGTTGTTGCGTGGGGCAGTTGTTGGGTGGGGCAGTTGTTGGGTGGGGCAGTTGTTGGGTGGGGCAGTTGTTGGGTGGGGCAGTTGTTGGGTGGGGCAGTTGTTGGGTGGGGGAGTTGTTGGGTGGGGGAGCTGTTGGTTGTGGGAGCTGTTGGGTGGGGGAGTTGTTGGGTGGGGGAGTTGTTGGGTGGGGGAGTTGTTGGGTGGGGGAGTTGTTGAGTGGGGGAGTTGTTTTGTGGGGGAGTTGTTGGGTGGGGGAGTTGTTGGGTGGGGGAGTTGTTGGGTGAGGGAGATGTTGGGTGAGGGAGTTGTTGGGTGGGGAAGTTGTTGCTGGTGGGGGAGTTATTGCTGGGTGGGCGTGTGGTTGGTTGGGGAGTTGTTTGTGGGACACTAATTGGGTGGGAGTGTTATTGGGTGGGGCACTGTTGGGTGGGGAATTTGTTGCTTGTGGGGGCGTTGTTGCTTGTGGGGGCATTGTTGCTGGTGGGGAATACTTTTTTGGGTGAGATGTTGGGTGGGAGACTTATTGCTAGTGGTGGAGTTGTGGCTGGGTGGTGGGGTTGTTGGGGGGGATCTGTTGCTGGTGGGGGTGTTGTTGGGTGGGGAAGTTGTTTGGTGTGTACGTTACAACTGGCGGGTGAGTTGTTGGATGGGCAGTTGTTGGGTGGGGGACTGGTTGGGTGGTGAAGTTGTTGGGTGGGGAAGTTGCTACTGGTGGGTGAGTTGTTGGTAGGGGATTGTTGGGTGGGACAATAATTGACTGGGGGTGTTATTGGGTGGGGAACGTGTTGGGTGTGGGAGCTGTTCATTGGTGGATTTGTTTCTGGTGGGGGAGCAATTGGGTGGGCGAGCTGTTGGGTGGGGGAGTTGTTGCTGGTGGGGTAGTTTTTGCGTTGGGCAATTGTTGGGTGGGGGATGTTGTTGGGTGGAGCAGTTGTTGGATGTTGCAGTTGTTGGTTGGTAGTTGTTGGGTGGGGGAGTTGTTGGGTGGGGGAGTTGTTGGGTGGGGGAGTTGTTGGGTGGGGGAGTTGTTATGTGGGAGAGTTGTTATGTGGGAGAGTTTTTGGGTGGGGGAGTTGGTGGGTGGGGGAGTTGCTGGGCTGAGGAGTTGTTGGGTGAGGGAATTGCTGCTGGTGTTGGAGTTGTTGTGTGGGGGAGTTGTTGGGTGGAGCAGTTATTGGATGCTGCAGTTGTTGGTTGGGAGTTGTTGGGTCGAGGAGTTGTTGTTGGGTCGAGGAGTTGTTGTTGGGAGGGGGAGTTGTTGTTGGGAGGGGGAGTTGTTGGGAGGGGGTGTTGTTGGGAGGGGGTGTTGTTGGGAGGGGGAGTTGTTGGGAGGGGGAGTTGTTGCTGGTGGGGGAGTTGTTGCTGGTGGGGGAGTTGTTGCTGGTGGGGGAGTTGTTGATGAGTGGGGAGGGGGTTGTTGGGTGGCATAGTTGTTGGTAGAAGGGTGTATGCGTGGGGGAGCTGTAGGGTGGGGGAATTATTGCGTGGGGTAATTGTGGGGACGAGGGAGTTATTGGGTAGGGCAGGTGCTGTGTGCGGGTTTTGGTGGGCGGGGGAGTTGATGGGTGAGGAAGATATTGGGAGGGAGAGTTGTTGGAGGGCCAGTTATTGGGTAGGGCAGGTGTTGTGTGGTGGAGTTGTTGGGTGAGAGAGTTGTTGGGTGAGAGAGTTGTTGGGTGGGAGAGTTGCTGGGTGGGAGAGTTGCTGGGTGGGAGAGTTGTTGGGTGGGAGAGTTGTTGCCTGGGAGAGTTGTTGGGTGGGAGAGTTGTTGGGTGGTAGAGTTGTTGGGTGGGAGAGTTGTTGGGTGGGAGAGTTGTTGGGTGGGAGATTTGTTGGGTGGGAGATTTGTTGGGTGGGAGATTTGTTGGGTGGGAGATTTGTTGGGTGGGAGAGTTGTTGGGTGGGAGAGTTGTTGGGTGGGAGAGCTGTTGGGTGGGAGAGCTGTTGGGTGGGAGAGTTGTTGGGTGGGGGGGTTGTTGGGTGGGGGGGTTGTTGGGTGGGGGAGTTGTTGCTGGTGGGGGTGTTGCTGAGTGGGAGACGTTTTGGGTGGGAGTGTTGTTGGGTGGGGCAGTTGTTGGGTCGGGGAGCTGTTGGGTGGGGGAGTTGTTGGGTGGGGGAGTTGTTGGGTGAGGGAGTTGTTGGGTGGGGTAGTTGTTGCTGGAGCGGCAGGTGTTGGGTGGGGAAGTTGTTGCTGGTGGGGGAGTTATTGCTGGGTGGGCGTGTTGTTGGTTGGGGAGTTGTTTGTGGGACAGTAATTGGGTGGGAGTGTTATTGGGTGGGGCACTCTTGGGTGGGGAATTTGTTGCTTGTGGGGGCGTTGTTGCTGGTGGGGGCATTGTTGCTGGTGGGGAATACTTGGGTGGGTGAGATGTTGGGTGGGAGACTTGTTGCTAGTGGGGGAGTTGTGGCTGGGTGGTGGGGTTGTTGGGGGGGGATCTGTTGCTGGTGGGGGTGTTGTTGGGTGAGGAAGTTGTTGGGTGTGAACGTTACAACTGGCGGGTGAGTTGTTGGATGGGCAGTTGTTGTTTGGGGGACTGGTTGGGTGGTGAAGTTGTTGGGTGGGGAAGTTGCTACTGGTGGGTGAGTTGTTGGTAGGGGATTGTTGGGTGGGACAGTAATTGACTGGGGGTCTTATTGTTTGGGGAACTTGTTGGGTGTGGGAGCTGTTCTTTGGTGGATTTGTTTCTGGTGGGCGAGCTGTTGGGTGGGGGAGTTGTTGCTGGTGGGGTAGTTTTTGCGTTGGGCAATTGTTGGGTGGGGGATGTTGTTGGGTGGAGCAGTTGTTGGATGGTGCGGTTGTTGGTTGGTAGTTGTTGGGTGGGGGAGTTGTTATGTGGGAGAGTTGTTATGTGGGAGAGTTTTTGGGTGGGGGAGTTGGTGGGTGGGGGAATTGTTGCTGGTGTTGGAGTTGTTGTGTGTGGGAGTTGTTGGGTGGAGCAGTTGTTGGATGGTGCAGTTGTTGGTTGGGAGTTGCTGGGTGGGGGAGTTGTTGCTGGGTGGGGGAGTTGTTGCGTGGGGGAGTTGTTGGGTGGGGGAGTTGTTGGTTCGGGAAGTTGTTGGGTGAGGGAGTTGTTGGGTGGGGCATTTGTTGCTGGTGGGGCAGGTATTGGGTGAGGTAGTTGTTGCTGGTGGGGGAGTTATTGCTGGGTGCCGGTGTGGTTGGGTGTTGCAGTTATTGGGTAGACAAGTTGTTGCTGGTGGGGCCATTGTTGGGTTGGGGAGCTGTTGGGTGGGAGAGTTGTTGGGTTCGGGATTTTTTGGGTGGGGGAGTGAGTGTTTGGGGTTGTTGTTGGGTGGGGGTATTGTTGAATGGGGCAGTTGGTTGGGGGAATTTTGGATGGTGCAGTTGGTGATTGGGGCAGTTGTTGGGTGGGGGAGTTGTTTGGTGGGGAAGTTGTTGCTGGTGGGGGTGTTGTTGAGTGGGAGACGTTTTGGGTGGGAGTGTTGTTGGGTAGGGCAGTTGTTGGGTCAGGGAGCTGTTGGGTGGGGAAGTTGTTGCTGGTGGGGCAGTTGTTGGGTGGGGGTGCTATTGGTTGGGGAAGTTGTTGCTGGTGGGGGTGTTGTTGGGTGGGGGAGCTGTTGGGTGGGGGACTTATTGGGTGGGATAGTTTTTGGGTCGAGGGAGTTATTGGATAGGGCAGGTGTTGGGTGGCAGTTTTGGTGGGCGGGGGAGTTGATGGGTGAGGGAGATATTGGATGGGAGAGTTGTTGGAGGGGCAGTTATTCTGTAAGACAGGTGTTGTGTGGTGGAGTTGTTGCCTGGGAGAGTTGTTGCCTGGGAGAGTTGTTGCGTGGGAGAGTTGTTGCGTGGGAGAGTTGTTGCGTGGGAGAGTTGTTGCGTGGGAGAGTTGTTGCGTGGGAGAGTTGTTGCGTGGGAGAGTTGTTGCGTGGGAGAGTTGTTGCGTGGGAGAGTTGTTGCGTGGGAGAGATGTTGCGTGGGAGAGATGTTGCGTGGGAGTGTTGTTGGGTGGGAGAGTTGTTGGGTGGGAGAGTTGTTGGGTGGGAGAGTTGTTGGGTGGGAGAGTTGTTGGGTGGGAGAGTTGTTGGGTGGGGCAGTTGTTGGGTGGGGCAGTTGTTGGGTGGGGCAGTTGTTGGGTGGGGCAGTTGTTGGGTGCGTAAGGTATTGGGAGTGGAAGTTGTTGCTGGTGGGGCATTTGTTGTGTGGGGAATTGTTGGCTGGGGGAATTCTTGGGTTAGCGACTTGTTGGTTGGGAGTATTGTTGCTACTGAGGTAGTTGTTGGGCGGAGGAGTTGTTGGGTGGGGGAGTTGTTGCTCGTCGGGGATGTGTCTGTTGTCTGATTTGTTGGGTGGTGGAGTTGTTGGATGGGGCACTTTTTGTGTGGTGGTGTTGTTGAGTGGGGTAGTTATTGATGGTCGGGGTGCTTTTGCTGGTGGGGGAGCTCTTTTGATGGGGGAGTTCTTTGTTGGGGGAGTTGTTGGGCGGGGGTGTTCTTGTGTGGGGAACTTGGTGGGTGGGGGAGTTGTTCGTTGGTGGATTTGTTGCTGGTGGGGGAGCTATTGGGTGGGAGAGCTGTTGGGTGGTGGAGTTGTTGCTGTTGGGGTAGTTTTTGGATTGGGCAGTTGTTGTGGGAAGGATGTTTTGGGTGGAGCAGTTGTTGGATGGTGCAGTTGTTGGATGGTGCAGTTGTTGGATGGTGCAGTTGTTGGATGGTGCAGGTGTTGGATGGTGCAGTTGTTGGGTGGGGAGTTGTTGGGTGGGGAGTTGTTGGGTGGGGAGTTGTTGGGTGGGGAGTTTTTGGGTGGGGAGTTGTTGGGTGGGGAGTTGTTGGGTGGGGGAGCTGTTGCTGGTGTTGTTGTTGTTTCTGGTGGGGGAGTTGTTGGTTGGGGGAGTTGTTGGTTGGGGGAGTTGTTGGTTGGGGGAGTTGTTGGTTGGGGGAGTTGTTTCTGGTGGTGGTGTTGTTGGGTGGGGGATTTGTTGGGTGGGGGAGTTGTTGCTGGTGGTGGTGTTGTTTCTGGTGTCTGTGTTGTTGTTTGGGGCAGTTGTTGTGTGGGGCAGGTGTTGGGTGGTGAAGTTGTTGCTGGTGGAGCATTTGTTGTGTGGGGGAATTGTTGGCTGGGGGAATTCTTGGGTTAGGGACTTGTTGTGTGGGGGTATTATTGCTACTGAGGGAGTTGTTGGGTGGGGGCGCTGTTGGGTGGGGGTGTTGTTGGGTGGGCGAGCTGTTGGGTGGTGGAGTTGTAGCTGTTAGGGTAGTTTTTGGATTGGGCAGTTGTTGGGGGAGGGATGTTTTGGGTGGAGCAGTTGTTGGATGGTGTAGTTGTTGGGTGGGGAGTTGTTGGGTGGGGAGTTGTTGGGTGGGGAGTTGTTGGGTGGGGAGTTGTTGGGTGAGGAGTTGTTGGTCGTTGGGGATGTGTCCGTTGTCCAATTTGTTGGGTGGTGGAGTTGTTGGACGGGGCAGTTGTTGGGTAGGGGTATTGTTGAGTAGGGTATTTGTTGCTGGTCATGGTGCTTTTGCTGGCGGGGGAGCTGTTCCTGGTGGGGGAGTTCTTCGCTGGGGGATTTTTTTGTGCAGGGCTGTTCTTGTGTGGGGAACCTATTGGTTGGGAGAGTTGTTCATTGGTGGATTGGTTGCTGGTGTTGGAACTATTGGGTGGCGAACTTGTTGGGTGAGGGATTTGTTGCTGGTGGGGGAGTTGTTGGGTGGCGGAGTTGTTGGGTGGCGGAGTTGTTGGGTGGCGGAGTTGTTGGGTGGGGGAGTTGTTGGGTGAGGGAGTTGTTGGGTGGGGGAGTTGTTGGTTGGCGAGCTGTTGGGTGGTGGAGTTGTTGCTGTTGGGGTAGTTTTTGGATTGGGAAGTTGTTGGGGGAGGGATGTTTTGGTTGGAGCAGTTGTTGGATGGTGCAGTTGTTGGATGGTGCAGTTGTTGGGTGGGGAGTTGTTGGGTGGGGAGTTGTTGGGTGGGGAGTTGTTGGGTGGGGAGTTGATGGGTGTGGGAGTTGTTGCTGGTGTTGGTGTTGTTTCTGGTGGGGGAGTTGTTGGTTGGTGGAGTTGTTGGTTGGGGGAGTTGTTGGTTGGGGGAGTTGTTGGTTGGGGGAGTTGTTGGTTGGGGGAGTTGTTTCTGGTGGTGGTGTTGTTTCTGGTGGGGTTCGGGTTAGGGCAATTTTTGGGTGGGGTTCGGGTTAGGGTTAGGGGATTTCTTTGGTGGGTGAGTTGTTGCTGGTGGGAGAGTTGTTGTTGGGTGGGGGATTTGTTGGGTGGGGGAGTTGTTGCTTGTGGTGGTGTTGTTTCTGGTGTCTGTGTTGTTGTTTGGGGCAGTTGTTGGGTGGGGCAGGTGTTGGGTGGTGAAGTTGTTGCTGGTGGAGCATTTGTTGTGTGGGGGAATTGTTGGCTGGGGGAATTCTTGGGTTAGGGACTTGTTGGGTGGGGGTATTATTGCTACTGAGGGAGTTGTTGGGTGGGGGAGTTGTTGGGTGGGGGAGTTGTTGGGTGGGGGAGTTGTTGGGTGGGGGAGTTGTTGGGTGGGGGAGTTGTTGGGTGGGGGAGTTGTTGGGTGGGGGAGTTGTTGGGCAGAGGAATTGTTGGGTGGGGGAGTTGTTGCTCGTCGGGAAGGTGTTTGCTGTCCGATTTTTTGGGTGGTGTAGTTGTTGGATGGGGCAGTTGTTGCTGTTGGGGTAGTTTTTGGGCTGGGCAGTTGTTGGGGGGGATGTTTTGGGTGGAGCAGTTGTTGGATGGTGCAGTTGTTGGGTGGGGATTTGTTGGGTGGGAAGTTATTGGGTGGGAGAGTTGTTGGGTCGGGAGTTGATGGTTGGCAGAGTTGTTGGATGGGGCAGTTGCTGGGTGGGGGTGTTGGGTGGGGGAGCTGTTGGGTGGGGGAGCTGTTGCTGGTGGGGGAGTTGTTGCTGGTGGGGGAGTTGTTGCTGGTGGGGGAGCTGTTGCTGGTGGGGGAGCTGTTGCTGGTGGGGGAGCTGTTGCTGGTGGGGGAGTTGTTTCTGGTGGGGGAGTTGTTTCTGGTGGGGGAGTTGTTGCTGGTGGGGGAGCTTTTTCTGGTGGGGGAGTTGTTTCTGGTGGGGGAGTTGTTTCTGGTGGGGGAGTTGTTTCTGGTGGGGGAGTTGTTTCTGGTGGGGGAGTTGTTGCTGGTGGGGGAGTTGTTGCTGGTGGGGGAGTTGTTGCTGGTGGGGGAGTTGTTGCTGGTGGGGGAGTTGTAGCTTCTGGGGGTGTTTTTGCTGGCAGGTGTATTGTTGGTTGGGGTAGTTGTTGGGGTGGGGGTGTTTTTGCTGGTGGGGGAGTTGTTGAATGGGCATGTTGTTGGTTCGGGGATTTGTTGGATTGGGCAATTTTTGGGTGGGGTTCGGGTTAGGGTTAGGGGATTTCTTTGGTGGGTGAGTTGTTGCTGGTGGGAGAGTTGTTGTTGGGTGGGGGAGATGTTGGGTGGGGGACTTTGTGGTTACAACCGTAGTTGGATGGGGACCTTGTTGCTGGTGGGGGAGTTGTGGCAGGTTGGGGTGTTGTTGTTTTGTTGGGGGGGTTGTTGAGTGGGGGAGATGTTGGGTGGGGGAAACGTTGGGTGGTGAAATTGTTGTTTCTGGGTGTGTTACTGCTGTTGGGGGAGTTGTTGCTGTTGGGGGAGTTGTTGCTGTTGGGGTATTTGTTGCTGATGAGGGTGTTGTTTCTGTGCTGGGGGTTTTTGGGCTCGGGAGTTGTTGCTGTTGGGTGAGTTGTTGCTGATGGGGGTGTAGTTGCTGGCTTGGGGGGGTTGTGGGTTCGGGAGCTGCTGGGTGGGTTAGCTGTTGGGTGGGGGAGCTTTTGGGTGAGGGAGCTGTTGGGTGGGGGAGCTGTTGGGTGGGGGAGCTGTTGGGTGGGGGAGCTGTTGGGTGGGGGAGCCGTTGCGTGGGGCAGATGTTGGGTGGGGCAGATGTTGGCTGGGGCAGATGTTGGCTGGGGCAGATGTTGGGTGGGGCAGATGTTGGGTGGGGCATTTGTTCGATGGGGCAATTTTTGGGTGGGGCAGTTGTTGGGCTGCAGGGGTGTTGGGTGGGGAACTTGCTGGTGGGGAATTTGCTCGTGGGGGAATTGTTGAGTGGGGGAGTTGTTGCTGGTGGGGGATTTTTTGCTGGTGGATGTGTTTTTGCTGGTGGGAGAGTTGTTGCTGGATGATGGTTTGTTGGTTGTTGGTTGGGGGAGTTTTTGGTTGGGGGAGTTGTTGGGTGAGGTAGTTGTTGTGTGGTTGATTTGTTGGGTGGGGGAGTTGTTGGTTGGGGGAGTTGTTCCTTGTGGTGGTGTTGTTTCTGGTGGGGGTGTTGTTTCTGGTGGGGGTGTTGTTTGGGGCAGTTGTTGGGTGCGGCAGGTGTTTTGTGGGGAAGTTGTTGCTGGTGGGGCATTTGTTGTGTGGGGGAATTGTTGGCTGGGGGAAGTCGTGGGTGAGGGACTTGTTGGGTGGGGTTATTGTTGCTACTGAGGGAGTTGTTTGGTGATGGAGTTGTTGGGTGAGACAGTTTTTGGGTGGGGCAGTTGTTGAGCGGAGGAGTTGTTTGGTGGGGGAGTTGTTGCTCGTTGGGGATGTGTCCGTTGTCCAATTTGTTGGGTGGTGGAGTTGTTGGACGGGGCAGTTGTTGGGTAGGGGTATTGTTGAGTAGGGTATTTGTTGCTGGTCATGGTGCTTTTGCTGGCGGGGGAGCTGTTCCTGGTGGGGGAGTTCTTCGCTGGGGGATTTTTTTGTGCAGGGCTGTTCTTGTGTGGGGAACCTATTGGTTGGGAGAGTTGTTCATTGGTGGATTGGTTGCTGGTGTTGGAACTATTGGGTGGCGAACTTGTTGGGTGAGGGATTTGTTGCTGGTGGGGGAGTTGTTGGGTGGCGGAGTTGTTGGGTGGCGGAGTTGTTGGGTGGGGGAGTTGTTGGGTGAGGGAGTTGTTGGGTGGGGGAGTTGTTGGTTGGCGAGCTGTTGGGTGGTGGAGTTGTTGCTGTTGGGGTAGTTTTTGGATTGGGAAGTTGTTGGGGGAGGGATGTTTTGGTTGGAGCAGTTGTTGGATGGTGCAGTTGTTGGATGGTGCAGTTGTTGGGTGGGGAGTTGTTGGGTGGGGAGTTGTTGGGTGAGGAGTTGTTGGGTGGGGAGTTGATGGGCGGGGGAGCTGTTGCTGGTGTTGGTGTTGTTTCTGGTGGGGGAGTTGTTGGTTGGGGAAGTTGTTGGTTGGGGGAGTTGTTGGTTGGGGGAGTTGTTGGTTGGGGGAGTTGTTGGTTGGGGGAGTTGTTTCTGGTGGTGGTGTTGTTTCTGGTGGGTGTGTTGTTGGGTGGGGGATTTGTTGGGTGGGGGAGTTGTTGCTGGTGGTGGTGTTGTTTCTGGTGTCTGTGTTGTTGTTTGGGGCAGTTGTTGGGTGGGGCAGGTGTTGGGTGGTGAAGTTGCTGCTGGTGGAGCATTTGTTATGTGGGGGAATTGTTGGCTGGGGGAAATCTTGGGTTAGGGACTTGTTGGGTGGGGGTATTATTGCTACTGAGGGAGTTGTTGGGTGGGTGAGTTGTTGGGTGGGGGAGTTGTTGGGTGGGGGAGTTGTTGGGTGGGGGAGTTGTTGGGTGGGGGAGTTGTTGGTTGGGGGAGTTGTTGGGTGGGGGAGTTGTTGGGTGGGGGAGTTGTTGGGCAGAGGAATTGTTGGGTGGGGGAGTTGTTGCTCGTCGGGAAGGTGTTTGTTGTCTGATTTTTTGGGTGGGGTAGTTTTTGGATGGGGCAGTTGTTGCTGTTGGGGTAGTTTTTGGGCTGGGCAGTTGTTGGGGGGGATGTTTTGGGTGGAGCAGTTGTTGGATGGTGCAGTTGTTGGGTGGGGATTTGTTGGGTGGGAAGTTATTGGGTGGGAGAGTTGTTGGGTCGGGAGTTGATGGTTGGCAGAGTTGTTGGATGGGGCAGTTGCTGGGTGGGGGTGTTGGGTGGGGGAGCTGTTGGGTGGGGGAGTTGTTTCTGGTGGGGGAGCTGTTGCTGGTGGGGGAGCTGTTGCTGGTGCGGGAGCTGTTGCTGGTGGGGGAGTTGTTTCTGGTGGGGGAGTTGTTTCTGGTGGGGGAGTTGTTTCTTGTGGGGGAGTTGTTGCTGGTGGGGGAGTTGTTGCTGGTGGGGGAGTTGTTGCTGGTGGGGGAGTTGTAGCTTCTGGGGGTGTTTTTGCTGGCAGGTGTATTGTTGGTTGGGGTAGTTGCTGGGGTGGTGGTGTTTTTGCTGGTGGGGGAGTTGTTGAATGGCCATGTTGTTGGTTCGGGGATTTGTTGGATGGGGCAACTTTTGGGTCGGGTTCGGGTTAGGGTTAGGGGATTTCTTTGGTGGGTGAGTTGTTGCTGGTGGGAGAGTTGTTGTTGGGTGGGGGAGATGTTGGGTGGGGGACTTTGTGGTTACAACCGTAGTTGGATGGGGACCTTGTTGCTGGTGGGGGACTTGTGGCAGGTTGGGGTGTTGTTGTTTTGTTGGAGGGTTGTTGAGTGGGGGAGATGTTGGGTGGGGGAAACATTGGGTTTTGAAATTGTTGTTTGTGGGTGTGTTACTGCTGTTGGGGGAGTTGTTGCTGTTGGGGGAGTTGTTGCTGTTGGGGTATTTGTTGCTGATGGGGGTGTTGTCGCTGTGCTGGGGGTTGTTGGGCTCGGGAGTTGTTGCTGTTGGGTGAGTTGTAGCTGATGGGGGTGTAGTTGCTGGCTTGGGGGGGTTGTGGGTTCGGGAGCTGTTGGGTGGGGTAGCTGTTGGGTGGGGGAGCTATTGGGTGAGGGAGCTCTTGGGTGGGGGAGCTGTTGGGTGGGGGAGCTGTTGGGTGGGGGAGCTGTTGGGTGGGGGAGCTGTTGGGTGGGGCAGCTGTTGGGTGGGGCAGCTGTTGGGTGGGGCAGCTGTTGGGTGGGGCAGATGTTGGGTGGGGCGGATGTTGGGTGGGGCGGATGTTGGGTGGGGCAGATGTTGGTTGGGGCATTTGTTCGATGGGGCAATTTTTGGGTGGGGCAGTTGTTGGGCTGCAGGGGTGTTGGGTGGCGAATTAGCTGGTGGGGAATTTGCTCGTGGGGGAATTGTTGAATGGGGGAGTTGTTGCTGGTGGGGGATTTGTTGCTGGTGGATGTGTTTTTGCTGGTGGGAGAGTTGTTGCTGGATGATGGTTTGTTGGTTGTTGGTTGGGGGAGTTTTTGGTTGGGGGAGTTGTTGGGTGAGGTAGTTGTTGTGTGGTGGATTTGTTGGGTGGGGGAGTTGTTGGTTGGGGGAGTTGTTCCTTGTGGTGGTGTTGTTTCTGGTGGGGGTGTTGTTTCTGGTGGGGGTGTTGTTTGGGGCAGTTGTTGGGTGCGGCAGGTGTTTTGTGGGGAAGTTGTTGCTGGTGGGGCATTTGTTGTGTGGGGCAATTGTTGGCTGGGGAAAGTCTTGGGTGAGGGACTTGTTGGGTGGGGTTATTGTTGCTACTGAGGGAGTTGTTTGGTGATGGAGTTGTTGGGTGAGACAGTTTTTGGGTGGGGCAGTTGTTGAGCGGAGGAGTTGTTTGGTGGGGGAGTTGTTGCTCGTTGGGGATGTGTCCGTTGTCCAATTTGTTGGGTGGTGGAATTGTTGGACGGGGCAGTTGTTGGGTAGGGGTATTGTTGAGTGGGGTATTTGTTGCTGGTCATGGTGCTTTTGCTGGCGGGGGAGCTGTTCCTGGTGGGGGAGTTCTTTGCTGGGGGATTTTTTTGGGCGGGGCTGTTCTTGTGTGGGGAACCTGTTGGTTGGGAGAGTTGTTCATTGGTGGATTGGTTGCTGGTGGGGGAGCTATTGGGTGGCGAACTTGTTGTGTGAGGGATTTGTTGCTGGTGGGGGAGTTGTTGGGTGGCGGAGTTGTTGGGTGGCGGAGTTGTTGGGTGGCGAACTTGTTGGGTGGGGGAGTTGTTGGGTGGGGGAGTTGTTGGCTGGGGGAGTTGTTGGGTGGGGTGTTGTTGGGTGGGGGAGTTGTTGCTGGTTGGGGAGCTCTTTGTTGTCCGATTTTTTGTGTGGCGGAGTTGTTGGATGGGGCATTTGTTGGGTGGGGGTGTTGTTGGGGAGAGGATCTGTTGGGGATTTGTTGCTGGTATGGGAGTTGTTAGGTGGGGGAGTTGTTGGGTGGGGTAATTGTTGCTGGTTGGGGAGCTGTTACTGGTGGGGGAGTTCTTTGCTGGTGGAGATGTTGGGTTTGGGTGTTCTTGTGTGGGGAACTTGTTGGGTGGGGTATTTGTTCATTGGTGGATTTGTTGCTGGTTGGGGTGCTATTGGGTGGGCGAGCTGTTGGGTGGGGGAACTGTTGCTGTTGGGGTAGTTTTTGGGTTTGGCAGTTGTTGGGTAGGGGATGTTGTGTGTGGAGCACTTGTTGGATGGGGCAGTTGTTGGATGGTGCAGTTGTTGGATGGTGCAGTTGTTGGATGGTGCTGTTGTTGGATGGTGCAGTTGTTGGATGGTGCAGTTGTTGGGTGGTGCAGTTGTTGGGTGGGGAGTTGTTGGGTGGGGAGTTGTTGGGTGGGGAGTTGTTGGGTGGGGAGTTGTTGGGTGGGGAGTTGTTGGGTGGCAGAGTTGTTCGATGGGGCAGTTGCTGGGTGGGGGTGTTGTTGCTGGTGGGGGAGTAGTTGCTGGTGGGGGAGTTGCAGCTGCGTGGGTGTGTTTTTGCTGGCGGGTGTTTTGTTGGTTGGGGTAGTTGTGGGGGTGGGGGTGTTGTTGCCTTTGGGGGAGTTGTTGGATGGGTGTGTTATTGTTTGGGGATTTGTTGGGTGGGGCAGTTTTTGGGTGGGGTTAGTGTTAGGGATTGGGGAGTTCTTTGTTGGGTGAGTTGTTGCCGGTGGGAGGGTTGTTGTTGGGTGGGGGAGATGATGGGTGGGGGACTTTGTGTTTATGGCAATTGTTGGGTGGGGAACTTGTTGCTGGTGGAGGAGTTGTGGCGGGTTGGGGTGTTGTTGTTTTGTTGGGGGTTTGTTGAGGTGGGGAGATGGGTGGGGGAGTTGTTGGGTGGGGGAGTTGTTGGTTGGGGGAGTTGTTGGGTGGGGGAGTTGTTGGGTGGGGGAGTTGTTGGGTGGGGGAGTTGTTGGGTGGGGGAGTTGTTGGGTGGGGGAGTTGTTGGGTGGGGAATTTGGGTGGGGAATTTGTTGGGTGGGGAAGTTGCTACTGATGGGCGAGTTGTTGGTTGGGGAGTTGTTTGTGGGACAGTAATTGGGTGGGAGTGTAATTGGGTGGGGCACTGTTGGCTGGGGAATTTGCTGCTTGTGGGGGCGTTGTTGCTGGTGGGGGCATTGTTGCTGGTGGGGAATACTTGGGTGGGTGAGATGTTGGGTGGGAGACTTGTTGCTAGTGGGGGAGTTGTTGCTGGGTGGTGGGGTTGTTGGGGGGGGATCTGTTGCTGGTGGGGGTGTTGTTGGGTGGGGAGGTTGTTGGGTGTGAACATTACAACTGGCGGGTGAGTTGTTGGATGGGCAGTTGTTGGGTGGGGGACTGGTTGGGTGGTGAAGTTGTTGGGTGGGGAAGTTGCTACTGGTGGGTGAGTTGTTGGTAGGGGATTGTTGGGTGGGACAGTAATTGACTGGGGGTGTTATTGGGTGGGGAACTTGTTGGGTGTGGGAGCTGTTCATTGGTGGATTTGTTTCTGGTGGGGGAGCTATTGGGTGGGCGAGCTGTTGGGGGGGGGAGTTGTTGCTGGTGGGGTAGTTTTTGCGTTGGGCAATTGTTGGGTGGGGGATGTTGTTGGGTGGAGCAGTTGTTGGATGGTGCAGTTGTCGGTTGGTAGTTGTTTTGTGGGGGAGTTGTTATGTGGGAGAGTTGTTGGGTGGGGGAGTTGTTGGGTGGGGGAGTTGCTGGGCCGAGGAGTTGTTGGGTGAGGGAATTGTTGCTGGTGTTGGAGTTATTGTGTGGGGGAGTTGTTGGGTGGAGCAGTTGTTGGATGGTGCAGTTGTTGGGTGGGAGATTTGTTGCTGGGTGGGAGAGTTGTTGCTGGGTGGGGGAGTTGTTGAGTGGGCGAGTTGTTGGGTGGGGGAGTTGTTGAGTGGGGGAGTTGTTGAGTGGGGGAGTTGTTGGGTGGGGGAGTTGTTGGGTGGGGGAGTTGTTGGGTGGGGGAGTTGTTGGGTGGGGGAGTTGTTGGGTGAGGGAGTTGTTGGGTGGGGCATTTGTTGCTGGTGGGGCAGGTATTGGGTGAGGTAGTTGTTGCTGGTGGGGGAGTTATTGCTGGGTGCCGGTGTGGTTGGGTGGTGGAGTTATTGGGTAGACAAGTTGTTGCTGGTGGGGCCATTGTTGGGTTGGGGAGCTGTTGGGTGGGAGAGTTGTTGAGTTTGGGATTTTTTGGGTGGGGGAGTGAGTGTTTGGGGTTGTTGTTGGGTGGGGGTATTGTTGGATGGGGCAGTTGGTTGGGGGAATTTTGGATGGTGCAGTTGGTGATTGGGGCAGTTGTTGGGTGGGGGAGTTGTTTGGTGGGCAAGTTGTTGCTGGTGGGGGTGTTGTTGAGTGGGAGACATTTTGGGTGGGAGTGTTGTTGGGTGGGGCAGTTGTTGGGTCAGGGAGCTGTTGGGTGGGGAAGTTGTTGCTGGTGGGGCAGTTGTTGGGTGGGGGTGCTATTGGTTGGGGAAATTTTTGCTGGTGGGGGTGTTGTTGGGTGGGGGAGCTGTTGGGTGGGGGACTTATTGTGTGGGTTAGTTGTTGGGTCGAGGGAGTTATTGGATATGGCAGGTTTTGAGTGGCAGTTTTGGTGGGCGGGGGAGTTGATGGGTGAGGGAGATATTGGATGGGAGAGTTGTTGGAGGGGCAGTTATTGGGTAAGACAGGTGTTGTGTGGTGGAGTTGTTGCCTGGGAGAGTTGTTGCCTGGGAGAGTTGTTGCGTGGGAGAGTTGTTGCGTGGGAGAGTTGTTGCGTGGGAGAGTTGTTGCGTGGGAGAATTGTTGCGTGGGAGAGTTTTTCCGTGGGAGAGTTGTTGGGAGGGAGAGTTGTTGGGTGGGAGAGTTGTTGGGTGGGGGATTTGTTGGGTGGGAGAGTTGTTGGGTGGGGGAGTTGTTGGGTGGGAGAGTTGTTGGGTGGGGCAGTTGTTGGGTGGGAGAGTTGTTGCGTGGGAGAGTTGTTGCGTGGGAGAGTTGTTGGCGTGGGAGAGTTGTTGGGTGGGGCAGTTGTTGGGTGGGAGAGTTGTTGGGTGGGGGCAGTTGTTGGGTGGGGGCAGTTGTTGGGTGGGGCAGTTGTTGGGTGGGGCAGTTGTTGGGTGGGGCAGTTGTTGGGTGGGGGAGTTGTTGGGTGGGGGAGTTGTTGTTTGGGTGACTTGTTGCTGTCGGGGTAATTGTTGGGTTGGAGGGTTGTTGGGTGGTGGTGTTGTTGGGTGGGGGTACTATTGCTGGTGGGTGTGTTGTTGTTGGGTGGGGGGTGATTGGTTGGGGGAGCTGTTGGAGCGGCACTCATTGGGTAGGGCAGGTATTGAGTGGGGGAGTTGTTTGGGGGGGAAGTTGTTTTTGGGGGAAATGTTGCTGGCAGGGTAATTGTTGGGTGGGAGAGTGGGTGGTGGAGCTGTTGGGTGGGGGAGTTGTTGGGTGTTGGAGTTGTTTGATGGGGGAGTTGTTGCTGGCAGGGTAATTGTTGGGTGGGAGAGTTGTTGAGTGAGGCAATTGTTGGGTGGGGGAGTTGTTGGGTGGGGGTACTGTTGCTGGTGGGTGTGTTGTTGTTGGGTGGGGGGGTGATTGGGTGGGGGAGCTGTTGAGTGGGGTTGTTGTTGCGTGGTGGAGTTGTTGCTGGTGTGGCTGTTGTTGGGTCAGGGATTTGTTGGATGGTGCAGTTGATTGGGGCAGTGGTTGGGTGGGGGAGCTGTTTGGTGGGGAATTTGTTGGGCGTGAAAGTTACTACTGGTGGGCAAGTTGTTGGGTGGGGCAGTTGTTGGGTGGGGCAGTTGTTGGGTGGGGCAGTTGTTGGGTGGGGCAGTTGTTGGGTGGGGCAGTTGTTGGGTGGGGCAGTTGTTGGGTGGGGCAGTTGTTGGGTGGGGATGTTGCTACTGGTGGGCAAGTTGTTGGTAGGGGAGTTGTTGGATGGGACAGTAATTGGGTGTGGTTGTTATTGGGTGGGGCACTGTTGGATGGGGAATTTGTTGCTTGTAGGGGAGTTGTTGCTGGTGGGGGTGTTTTTGCTGGTGGCGAATACTTGGGTGGGGTAGATGGTGGGTGGGGGACTTGTTGCTAGTGGGGGAGTTGTTGCTGGGTGGCGGGGTTGTTCGGTGGGGGAGTTGTTGGGTGACGTAGTTATTGCTAGTGGGGGAGTCGATGCTCTGTGGGGGTGTTGTTGGCTGGGGGAGTTGTTGGATAGGGAAGTGTTGGGTGGGGGAGCTGCTTTGTGTGGGAGCTATTGGAAGGAAATGTTGTTGGTTTGGGGAGTTGTTGGATGGGGAAGTTGATGTTGGAGAGGGAATTGTTGGGTGGGGAATTTGTTGGGAGGGGAAGTTGCTGCTGGTGGGGGTGTTGCTGGGAAGGGGAGTTTTTGTTTGGGGCAGTTGTGTGGGGGAGTTGTTGGGTGGGGGAGTTGTTGCTGATAGGGGAGTTGTTGGGGTGGTGTTGTTGGGTGTGAGTTGTTGGATGTGGCAGTTTTTGAGTGGGGCAGTTGCTGGGTGCTGGCGATGTTGGGTGGGGATTTTGTTGTTGGTGGGGGATTTATTGGGTGGGATAACTGTTGGGTGGGGAAGATGATGCTGGTGGGGAGTTGTTGACAGGGGGAGCTATTGCTGGTGGCAGTGCTTTTGCTGTTGGGGGAGTTATTGCTGGTGGGAGAGATGTTGCTGGGTGAGGGGGGCTGTTGTTGTTTGGGGGTGTTGCTGGTGTGGGAGCTTTTGGGTGGGGCATTGTTGGGTGGGAGATTTGTTGGGTGGGGGACTTGGGTGTGGCAATTGTTGTGTGGGGGCATTATTGTGTGATGTAGTTGTTGGGTACATGGAGTTGTTTGCTGGCCGTGGAATTGTTGGGTGGGTTAGTTGTTGAGTGGAAGAGTTGTTGGGTGAGGAAGTTGTTGCTTGTGGGGGAATTGATGCTAATGGGGGTGTTGTTGCTGGGTTGGGGGATTGTTTGTTGTAGCAGTTGTTGGGTGGGGGAGCTATTGCTGGTGGGGTAATTGTTGGTTGGATGAGTTGATGCTGCTGGCAGAGTTGTTGGGTTGGAAAATTGCTGGGTGGGGCAGTTGTAGGTAGGGGATTTGTTGGCTGGGGGATCTGTTGGCTGGGTGTGTTATTGCTGGTGGGGGAGTTGTTGCTGGTATTGGTGTTGTTGCTGGTTGGGTCAGTTGTTGGGTGGTGCAATTATTGCAGGTGGGGCAGATGTTGGGTGGGGCCGATGTTGGGTGGGGCAGATGTTGGGTGGGGCAGATGTTGGGTGGGGCAGATGTTGGGTGGGGCAGCTGTTAGGTGGGGAAGTTGTTGGGTGGGGTAGTTGTTGGGTGGGGGTATTGTTACTGCTGGGGGAGTTGAGTTGTTGGGTGGGTCAGTTGTTGGGTGGGTCAGTTGTTGGGTGGGGAGGTTTTTGGGTGGGGCGGTTTTCGGGTGGGACGGTTTTTGGGTGGGGCGGTTTTTGGGTGAGGCGGTTTTTGGGTGGGGCGGTTGTTGGGTGGGGCAGTTGTTGGGTGGGGCAGTTGTTGGGTGGGGCAGTTGTTGGGTGGGGCATTTGTTGGGTGGGGCAGTTGTTGGGTGGAGCAGTTGTTGGGTGGGGTTGCGGTTAGGGTTAGGGGAGCTCGTTGGTGGGTGAGTTGTTGCTGGTGGGAGAGTTGTTGGGTGTGGGAGATGATGGGTGGGGGACTTTGTGGTTATGGCAGCTGTTGGGTGGGGAACTTGTTGCTGGTGGGGGAGTTGTTGCTGGAGGTGGTGTTGTTGGATGGGGCAGTTATTGGGTGGGGCAATTGTTGCTGGTGGGGCACCTGTTGGGTGGGGCAAGTGTTGGGTGAGGCAGATGTTAGGTGGGGTTAGGGTTAGGGTTAGGGGAGTTCTTTGTTGGATGAGTTGTTGCTGGTGGGGGAGCTGTTGGGTGGAGGAGTTGTTGGGTGGGCGTGTTGTTGGTTGAGGGATTTGTTGGATGGGGCAGTTTTTGGGTGGGGCAGTTGTTGGGCTGCAGGGGTATTGGGTGGGGAATTTGCTGGTGGGGGAATTGTTGAGTGAGGGACTTGTTGCTGGTGGGGGCTTTGTTGCTGGTGGGTATGTTTTTGCTGTTGGGATAGTTGTTGCTCGGTGGGGAATTGTTGGTTGGGGGAATTGTTGTTTGTGGGAGTTGTTGGGTGGGGGAGTTGTTGGGTGGGGGAGTTGTTGGGTGGGGGAGTTGTTGGGTGGGGGAGTTGTTGGGTGGGGGAGTTGTTGGGTGGGGGAGTTGTTGGGTGGGGGAGTTGTTGCTGGTGGTGGTGTTGATTCTGGTGGGGGTGTTGTTGGGAGGGAGAGATGTTGGGTGGGGGATTTGTTGGGTGGGTGAGTTGTTGCTGGTGGTGGTGTTGTTTCTGGTTAGGGTGTTGTTGTTTGGGGCAGTTGTTGGGTGCGGCAGGTATTCGGTGGGGACGTTGTTGCTGGTGGGGCATTTGTTGCGTGGGGAATTGTTGGCTGGGGGAATTCTTGGGTTAGCGACTTGTTGGGTGGGAGTATTGTTGCTACTGAGGTAGTTGTTGGGCGGAGGAGTTGTTGGGTGGGGGAGTTGTTGCTCGTCGGGGATGTGTCTGTTGTCTGATTTGTTGGGTGGTGGAGTTGTTGGATGGGGCACTTTTTGCGTGGTGGTGTTGTTGAGTGGGGTAGTTATTGCTGGTCGGGGTGCTTTTGCTGGTGGGGGAGCTCATTTGATGGGGGAGTTCTTTGTTGGGGGAGTTGTTGGGCGGGGGTGTTCTTGTGTGGGGAACTTGGTGGGTGGGGGAGTTGTTCGTTGGTGGATTTGTTGCTGGTGGGGGAGCTACTGGTTGGGCGAGCTGTTGGGTGGTGGAGTTGTTGCTGTTGGGGTAGTTTTTGGATTGGGCAGTTGTTGGGGGACGGAGGTTTTGGGTGGAGCAGTTGTTGGATGGTGCAGTTGTTGGGTGGGGAGTTGTTGGGTGGGGAGTTGTTGGGTGGGGAGTTGTTGGGTGGGGGAGTTGATGGGTGGGGGAGTTGATGGGTGGGGGAGTTGATGGGTGGGGGAGTTGTTGCTGGTGGGGGAGTTGTTGGTTGGGGGAGTTGTTGGTTGGGGGAGTTGTTGGTTGGGGGAGTTGTTGGTTGGGGGAGTTGTTTCTGGTGGTGTTGTTGTTTCTGGTGGTGCTGTTGTTTCTGGTGGTGGTGTTGTTTCTGGTGGGGGATTTGTTGGGTGGGGGATTTGTTGGGTGGGGGATTTGTTGGGTGGGGGAGTTGTTGGTTGGGGGAGTTGTTTCTGGTGGTGTTGTTGTTTCTGGTGGTGGTGTTGTTTCTGGTGGGGGATTTGTTGGCTGGGTGATTTGTTTGGTGGGGGATTTGTTGGGTGGGGGATTTGTTGGGTGGGGGATTTGTTGGGTGGGGGATTTGTTGGGTGGGGGATTTGTTGGGTGGGGGATTTGTTGGGTGGGGGATTTGTTGGGTGGGGGATTTTTTGGGTGGGGGATTTTTTGGGTGGGGGATTTGTTGGGTGGGGGAGTTGTTGGGTGGGGGAGTTGTTGGGTGGGGGAGTTGTTGGGTGGGGGAGTTGTTGGGTGGGGGAGTTGTTGGGTGGGGGAGTTGTTGCTGGTGGTGGTGTTGTTTCTGGTGTCTGTGTTGTTGTTTGGGGCAGTTGTTGGGTGGGGCAGGTGTTGGGTGTTGAAGTTGTTGCTGGTGGAGCATTTGTTCTGTGGTGGAATTGTTGGCTGGGGGAATTCTTGGGTTAGGGACTTGTTGGGTGGGGGGTATTATTGCTACTGAGGGAGTTGTTGGGTGGGGGAGTTGTTGGGTGGGGGAGTTGTGCGTGGGGGAGTTGTGGGTGGGGGAGTTGTTGGGTGGGGGAGTTGTTGGGTGGGGGAGTTGTTGGGTGGGGGAGTTGTTGCTCGTCGGGAAGGTGTTTGTTGTCCGATTTTTTGGGTGGTGGAGTTGTTGGATGAGGCAGTTGTTGCTGTTGGGGTAGTTTTTGGGCTGGGCAGTTTTTGGGGGGGATGTTTTGGGTGGAGCAGTTGTTGGATGGTGCAGTTGTTGGGTGGGGATTTGTTGGGTGGGAAGTTATTGTTTGGGAGAGTTGTTGGGTCGGGAGTTGATGGTTGGCAGAGTTGTTGGATGAGGCAGTTGCTGGGTGGGGGAGCTGTTGGTTGGGGGAGTTGTTTCTGGTGGGGGAGTTGTTTCTGGTGGGGGAGTTGTTGCTGGTGGGGGAGTTGTTGCTGGTGGGGGAGCTGTTGCTGGTGGGGGAGTTGCTGCTGGTGGGGGAGTTGTTGCTGGTGGGGGAGTTGTTGCTGGTGGGGGAGTTATTGCTGGTGGGGGAGTTGTTGCTGGTGGGGGAGTTGTTGCTGGTGGGTGAGTTGTTGCTGGTGGGGGAGCTGTTGCTGGTTGGGGAGTTGTTGCTGGTGGGGGAGTTGTTGCTGATGGGGGAGTTGTTTCTGGTGGGGGATTTGTTTCTGGTGGGGGAGTTCTTTCTGTTGGGGGAGTTGTAGCTTCTGGGGGTGTTTTTGCTGGCAGGTGTATTGTTGGTTGGGGTAGTTGTTGGGGTGGGGGTGTTGTTGCTGGTGGGAGAGTTGTTGAATGGGCATGTTGTTGGTTCGGGGATTTGTTGGATGGGGCAATTTTTGGGTGGGGTTAGGGTTAGGGTTAGGGGATTTCTTTGGTGGGTGAGTTGTTGCTGTTGGGAGAGTTGTTGTTGGGTGGGGAAGATGTTGGGTGGGGAACTTTGTGGTTACAACCATAGTTGGATGGCGACCTTGTTGCTGGTGGGGGAGTTGTGGCAGGTTGGGGTGTTGTTGTTTTGTTGGGGGGTTATTGAGTGGGGGAGATGTTGGGTGGGGGAAACATTGGGTGGTGAAATTGTTGTTTGTGGGTGTGTTACTGCTGATGGGGGGTTGTTGGGTGGGGGAGTTGTTGCTGTTGGGGGAGTTGTTGCTGATGGTGGTGTTGTTGCTGTGCTGGGGGTTGTTGGGTTCGGGAGTTGTTGCTGTTGGGTGAGTTGTTTCTGATGGGGGTGTAGTTGCTGGCTTCGGTGTGTTGTGGGTTCGGGAGCTGTTGGGTGGGGGAGCTGTTGGGTGGGGGAGCTTTTGGGTGAGGGAGCTGTTGGGTGGGGAAGCTTTTGGGTGGGGGAGCTGTTGGGTGGGGGAGCTGTTGGGTGGGGGAGCTGTTGGCTGGGGGAGCTGTTGGGTGGGCGTGTTGTTGGATGGGGGATTTGTTGGATGGGGCAATTTTTGGGTGGGGCAGTTGTTGGGCTGCAGGGGTGTTGGGTGGGGAATTTGCTGGTGGGGAATTTGCTGGTGGGGAATTTGCTCGTGGGGGAATTGTTGAG
This sequence comes from Carcharodon carcharias, assembly GCF_017639515.1. Lineage (NCBI taxonomy): Eukaryota > Metazoa > Chordata > Chondrichthyes > Lamniformes > Lamnidae > Carcharodon > Carcharodon carcharias. The sequence goes on from NC_054491.1 coordinate 45,026,369, forward strand.
TGGGGGAGTTGTTGCTGGTGGGGGATTTGTTGCTGGTGGATGTGTTTTTGCTGGTGGGAGAGTTGTTGCTGGATGATGGTTTGTTGGTTGTTGGTTGGGGGAGTTTTTGGTTGGGGGAGTTGTTGGGTGAGGTATTTGTTGTGTGGTGGATTTGTTGGGTGGGGGAGTTGTTGGTTGGGGGAGTTGCTCCTTGTGGTGGTGTTGTTTCTGGTGGGGGTGTTGTTTCTGGTGGATGTGTTGTTTGGGGCAGTTGTTGGGTGCGGCAGGTGTTTTGTGGGGAAGTTGTTGCTGATGGGGCATTTGTTGTGTGGGGGAATTGTTGGCTGGGGGAAGTCTTGGGTGAGGGACTTGTTGGGTGGGGTTATTGTTGCTACTGAGGGTGTTGTTTGGTGATGGAGTTGTTGGGTGAGACAGTTTTTGGGTGGGGCAGTTGTTGAGCAGAGGAGTTGTTTGGTGGGGGAGTTGTTGCTCGTTGGGGATGTGTCCGTTGTCCAATTTGTTGGGTGGTGGAGTTGTTGGACGGGGCAGTTGTTGGGTAGGGGTATTGTTGAGTGGGGTATTTGTTGCTGGTCTTGGTGCTTTTGCTGGCGGGGGAGCTGTTCCTGGTGGAGGAGTTCTTTGCTGGGGGATTTTTTTGGGCGGGGCTGTTCTTGTGTTGGGAACCTGTTGGTTGGGAGAGTTGTTCATTGGTGGATTGGTTGCTGGTGGGGGAGCTATTGGGTGGCGAACTTGTTGGGTGTGGGATTTGTTGCTGGTGGGGGAGTTGTTGGGCGGGGGAGTTGTTGGGCGGGGGAGTTGTTGGGTGGGGGAGTTGTTGCTGGTTGGGGAGATGTTTGTTGTCCGATTTTTTGTGTGGCGGAGTTGTTGGATGGGGCAGTTGTTGGGTGGGGGTGTTGTTGGGTAGGGGATCTGTTGGGGATTTGTTGCTGGTATGGGAGTTGTTAGGTGGGGGAGTTGTTGCATGGGGTAATTGTTGCTGGTTGGGGAGCTGTTACTGGTGGGTGAGTTCTTTGGGTGTGGGTGTTCTTGTGTGGTTAACTTGTTGGGTGGGGGAGTTGTTCATTGGTGGATTTGTTGCTGGTTGGGGTGCTATTGGGTGGGCGAGCTGTTGGGTGGGGGAACTGTTGCTGTTGGGGTAGTTTTTGGGTTTGGCAGTTGTTGGGTGGTGCAGTTGTTGGATGGTGCAGTTGTAGGATGGTGCAGTTGTTGGATGGTGCAGTTGTTGTATGGGGCAGTTGATGGGTGGGGAACTTGTTGCTGGTGGGGGAGTTGTTGCTGGTTGGGGTGTTGTTTGTTGGGGGAGATGTTGGGTGGGGGAAATGTTATGTGGGGATATTGTTGTTTGTGGGTGTGTTGTTGCTGTTGGGGGAGTTGTAGCTGTTGGGGGAATTGTCGTGGATGGGGCTGCTGTTGCTGGGTTGGTGGTGTTATTGGGTTCGGTAGTTGTTGGGTGGGGGAGCTATTGGATAGGCGTGTTGTTGGTTGGGGGATTTGTTGGATGGGGCAGTTTTTGGGTGGGGTAGTTGTTGGGCTGCAGAGGGGTCGGGTGGGGAATTTGCTGGTGGGGGAATTGTTGAGTGGGGTAGTTGTTGCTGATGGGGGATTTGTTGCTGGTGGGGGCAGTTGTTGGGTGGTGCAATTGTTGCAGGAGGGGCAGGTGTTGGTTGGGGCAGCTATTGGGTGGGGGAGTTGTTGGGTGGGGTAGTTGTTGGGTTGGGGTATTGTTACTGCTGGGGGAGTTTAGTTTTTGGGTGGCGAAGTTTTTCGGTGGGGCAGTGGTTGTGTGGGGCAGTTGTTGCTGTTGGAGCAGTTGTTGGGTGGGGGAATTGTTGGGTGGGGAAGTTGTTGGGTGGGGAGGTGTTGCTGGTGTGGGAGCTGTTGGATGGAGGAGTTGTTGGGTGAGGAAGTTTTTGCTTGTGGGGGAATTGATGCTAATGGGCGTGTTGTTGCTAGGTTGGGGGATTGTTTGTTGATGTGTGGGGGAGCTATTGCTGGTGGGGCAATTGGTTGGATGAGTTGATGCTGCTGGCAGAGTTGTTCGGTTGGAAAATTGTTGGGTGGGGCAGTTGTAGGTCGGGGATTTGTTGGGTGGGGGATCTGTTGGCTGGGTGTGTTATTGCTGGTGAGGGAATTGTTGCTGGTATTGGTGTTGTTGCTGGTTGGGGCAGTTGTTGGGTGGTGCAATTGTTGCAGGAGGGGCAGATGTTGGTTGGGGCAGCTATTGGGTGGGGAAGTTGTTGGGTGGGGCAGTTGTTGGGTGGGGCAGTTGTTGGGTGGGGCAGTTGTTGGGTGGGGCAGTTGTTGGGTGGGGCAGTTGTTGGGTGTGGGAGTTGTTGGGTGGGTCAGTTGTTGGGTGTGTCAGTTGTTGGGTGGGGCAGTTGTTGGGTGGGGCAGTTGTTGGGTGGGGCAGTTGTTGGGTGGAGCAGTTGTTGGTGTTGGGGCAGTTGTTGGGTGGGGCAGTTGTTGGTGTTGGGGCAGTTGTTGGGTGGGGCAGTTGTTGGTGTTGGGGCAGTTGTTGCTGTTGGGACAGGTGTTGGGTGGGGCAGATTTTGGGTGGGGTTGGGGTTAGGGTTAGGGGAGCTCGTTGGTGGGTGAGTTGTTGCTGGTGGGAGAGTTGTTGGGTGTGGGAGATGATGGGTGGGGGACTTTGTGGTTATGGCAGTTGTTGGGTGGGGGAGTTGTTGCTGGTGGGGGAGTTGTTGCTGGAGGTGGTGTTGTTGGATGGGGCAGTTGTTGGGTGGGGCAGTTGTTCCTGGTGGGGCAGCTGTTGGGTGGAGCAAGTGTTAGGTGGGGTTAGGGTTAGGGTTAGGGGAGTTCTTTGTTGGATGAGTTGTTGCTGGTGGGAGAGTTGTTGTTTGGTGGGGGAGCTGTTGGGTGGAGGAGTTGTTGGGTGTGCGTGTTGTTGGTTGAGGGATTTGTTGGATGGGGCAGTTTTTGGGTGGGGCAGTTGTTGGACTGCAGGGGTGTTGGGTGGGGAATTTGCTGGTGGGGGAATTGTTGAGTGGGGGTTGTAGTTGCTGGTGGGGGATTTGTTGCTGGTGGGAGAGTTGTTGCTCGGATGGGGGTTGTTGGTTGTTGGTTGGGGGAGTTGTTTGTTGGGGGATTTGTTGTTTTGGGGGAGTTGTTGTGTGGGTGATTTGTTGTGTGGGGGAGTTGTTGCTGGTGGGGGAGTTGTTGCTGGTGGGGGAGTTGTTGCTGGTGGGGGAGTTGTTGCTGGTGGGGGTGTTGTTTCTGGTGGGGGTGTTGTTTCTGGTGGGGGTGTTAGGTGGGGGAGCTGTTGGGTGGGCGTGTTGCTGGTTGGGGGATTTGTTGGATGGGGCAGTTGGTGTACTGCAGGGGTGTTGGGTGGGGAATTTGCTGGTGGGGGAATTGTTGAGTGGGTGTGTAGTTGCTGGTGGGGGATTTGTTGCTGGTGGGAGAGTTGTTGCTCGGATGGGGGTTGTTGGTTGTTGGTTGGGGGAGTTGTTGTGTGGGTGTTTTGTTGTGTGGGGGAGTTGTTGCTGGTGGGGGTGTTGTTTCTGGTGGGGGTGTTGTTTCTGGTGGGGGTGTTGTTTCTGGTGGGGGTGTTGTTGGGTGGGGGAGCTGTTGGGTGGGCGTGTTGCTGGTTGGGGGATTTGTTGGATGGGGCAGTTTTTGGGTGGGGTAGTTGTTGGGCTGCGGAGGTGTCGGGTGGGGAATTTGCTGTTGGGGGAATTGTTGAGTGGGGGATTTGTTGCTGGTGGGGGATTTGTTGCTGGTGGGGGATTTGTTGCTGTTGGGTGTGTTTTTGCTGGTGGAAGAGTTGTTGCTGTGTGGGGGGTTGTTGGTTGGGGTAGTTGTTGGTTGGGGGCATTGTTGGGTGGGGGATTTGTTGGGTTGGGGGAGTTATTGCTGCTGGGGGTGTTGTTGCTGGTGGGGGTGTTGTTGCTGCGGGGAAATTGATGTTAATGGGGGTGTTGTTGCTGGTCTGGGGGATTGTTTGTTGAGGCAGTTGATGGGTGGAGGAGCTATTGCTGGTGGGGCAATTGGTTGGATGAGTTGATGCTGCTGGCAGAGTTGTTGGGTTGGAAAATTGCTGGGTGGGGCAATTGTAGGTAGGGGATTTGTTGGATGCGGGATCTGTTGGCTGGGTGTGTTATTGCTGGTGAGGGAGTTGTTGCTGGTATTGGTGTTGTTGCTGGTTGGGGCAGTTGTTGGGTGGTGCAATTGTTGCAGGAGGGGCAGGTGTTGGTTGGGGCAGCTATTGGGTGGGGAAGTTGTTGGGTGGGGAAGTTGCTGGGTTGGGGTATTGTTACTGCTGGGGGAGTTGATTGTTGGGTGGGGAAGTTTTTGGGTGGGAGGTGTTGCTGGTGTGGGAGCTGTTGTTGCTGTTGGGGCAGTTGTTGCTGTTGGGGCAGGTGTTGGGTGGGGAAGTTGTTGGGTGGGGAAGTGTTGCTGGTGTGGGAGCTGTTGGGTGGGTGAGATGTTGGGTGAGGAAGTTGTTGCTTGTGGGGGAATTGCTACTAATGGCGGTGTTGTTGCTGGGTTGGGGTTTGTTTGTTGTGGCTGTTGATGTGTGGGGGAGCTATTGCTGGTGGGGCAATTGGTTGGATGAGTTGATGCTGCTGGCAGAGTTGTTGGGTTAGAAAATTGCTGGATGGAGCAGTTGTAGGTAGGGGATTTGTTGGATGGGGGATCTGTGGCTGGGTGTGTTATTGTTGGTGGGGGAGTTGTTGCTGGTATTGGTGTTGTTGCTGGTTGGGGCAGTTGTTGGATGATGCAATTGTTGCAGGAGGGGCAGGTGTTGGGTGGGGCAGCTATTGGGTGGGGGAGTTGTTGGGTGGGGTAGTTGGGTTGGGGTGTTGTTACTGCTGGGGGAGTTGAGTTTTTGGGTGGGGCAGTTTTTGGGTGGGGCAGTTTTTGGGTGGGGCAGTTGTTGGGTGGGGCAGTTTTTGGGTGGGGCATTTGTTGGGTGGGGCAGTTGTTGTGTGGGGCAGTTGTTGCTGGTGGGGCAGGTGTTGAGTGGGGCAGTTGTTGCGTGGGGTTGGGGTTTGGGTTAGGGGAGCTCGTTGGTGGGTGAGTTGTTGCTGGTGGGAGAGTTGTTGGGTGTGGGAGATGATGGGTGGGGGACTTTGTGGTTATGGCAGTTGTTGAGTGGGGAACTTGTTGCTGGTGGGGGAGTTGTTGTTGGTGGTGGTGTTGTTGGATGGAGCAGTTGTTGGGTGGGGCAGTTGTTGCTGGTGGGGCAGCTGTTGGGAGAGGTAAGTGTTAGGTGGGGTTAGGGGAGTTCTTTGTTGGATGAGTTGTTGCTGGTGGGAGAGTTGTTGTTGGGAGGGGGAGCTGTTGGGTGGAGGAGTTGTTGAGTGGGCATGTTATTGGTTGAGGGATTTGTTGGATGGGGCAGTTTTTGGGTGGGGCAGTTGTTGGGCTGCAGGGGTGTTGGGTGGGGAATTTGCTGGTGGGGGAATTGTTGAGTGGGGGAGTTGTTGCTGGTGGGGGATTTGGTGCTGGTGGGTGTGTTTGTGCTGGTGGGAGAGTTGTTGCTCGGTGGGGGGTTGTTGGTTGTTGGTTGGGGGAATTGTTGTTGGGGGGAGTTGTTGGGTTGGGGAGTTGTTGGGTGGGGGAGTTGTTGGGTGGGGCAGGTGTTGGGTGGTGAAGTTGTTGCTGGTGGGGCATTTGTTGTGTTGGGGAATTGTTGGCTGGGGGAATTTTTGAGTTAGGGACTGGTTGGGTGGGGGTATTGTTGCTACTGAGGGAGTTGTTGGGTGGGGGAGTTGTTGGGTGAGGCAGTTGTTGGGTGGGGTAGTTGTTGGGCAGAGGAGTTGTTGGGTGGGGGAGTTGTTGCTCGTCGGGGTTGTGTCTGTTGTCTGATTTGTTGGGTGGTGGAGTTGTTGGATGGGGCACTTTTTGCGTGGTGGTGTTGTTGAGTGTGGTAGTAATTGCTGGTCGGGGTGCTTTTGCTGGTGGGGGAGCTCATTTGATGGGGGAGTTCTTTGTTGGGGGAGTTGTTGGGCGGGGGTGTTCTTGTGTGGGGAACTTGGTGGGTGGGGGAGTTGTTCATTGGTGGATTTGTTGCTGGTGGGGGAGCTATTGGGTGGGCGAGCTGTTGGGTGGTGGAGTTGTTGCTGTTGGGGTAGTTTTTGGATTGGGCAGTTGTTGGGGGAGGGATGTTTTGGGTGGAGCAGTTGTTGGATGGTGCAGTTGTTGGGTGGGGAGTCGTTGGGTGGGGAGTCGTTGGGTGGGGAGTTGTTGGGTGGGGAGTTGATGGGTGGGGGAATTGATGGGTGGGGGAGTTGATGGGTGGGGGAGTTGTTGGTTGGGGGAGTTGTTGGTTGGGGGAGTTGTTGGTTGGGGGAGTAGTTGGTTGGGGGAGTTGTTTCTGGTGGTGTTGTTGTTTCTGGTGGTGGTGTTGTTTCTGGTGGGGGATTTGTTGGGTGGGGGATTTGTTGGGTGGGGGATTTGTTGGGTGGGGGATTTGTTGGGTGGGGGATTTGTTGGGTGGGGGATTTGTTGGGTGGTGGATTTGTTGGGTGGGGGAGTTATTGGGTGGGGGAGTTGTTGGGTGGGGGAGTTGTTGCTGGTGGTGGTGTTGTTTCTGGTGACTGTGTTGTTGTTTGGGGCAGTTGTTGGGTGGGGCAGGTGTTGGGTGGTGAAGTTGTTGCTGGTGGAGCATTTGTTCTGTGGGGGAATTGATGGCTGGGGGAATTCTTGGGTTAGTGACTTGTTGGGTGGGGGGTATTATTGCTACTGAGGGAGTTGTTGGGTGGGGGAGTTGTTGGGTGGGGGAGTTGTGGGTGGGGGAGTTGTTGGGTGGGGGAGTTGTTGGGTGGGGGAGTTGTTGGGTGGGGGAGTTGTTGGGTGGGGGAGTTGTTGCTCGTCGGGAAGGTGTTTGTTGTCCGATTTTTTGGGTGGTGGAGTTTTTGGATGGGGCAGTTGTTGCTGTTGGGGTAGTTTTTGGGCTGGGCAGTTGTTGGGGGGGATGTTTTGGGTGGAGCAGTTGTTGGATGGTGCAGTTGTTGGGTGGGGATTTGTTGGGTGGGAAGTTATTGGGTGGGAGATTTGTTTGGTCGGGAGTTGATGGTTGGCAGAGTTGTTGGATGGGGCAGTTGCTGGGTGGGGGTGTTGTTGGGTGGGGGAGCTGTTGGGTGGGGGAGCTGTTGGGTGGGGGAGTTGTTTCTGGTGGGGGTGTTTTTTCTGGTGGTGGAGTTGTTTCTGGTGGGGGAGTTGTTTCTGGTGGGGGAGTTGTTTCTGGTGGGGGAGTTGTTGCTGGTGGGGGAGTTGTTGCTGGCGGGGGAGTTGTTGCTGGCGGGGGAGTTGTTGCTGGCGGGGGAGCTGTTGCTGGTGGGGGAGCTGTTGCTGGTGGGGGTGTTGCTGCTGGTGGGGGAGTTGGTGGGGGATGTTGGGTGGGGAACTTTGTGGTTACAACCATAGTTGGATGGCGACCTTGTTGCTGGTGGGGTGTTGTGGCAGGTTGGGGTGTTGTTGTTTTGTTGGGGGGTTATTGAGTGGGGGAGATGTTGGGTGGGGGAAACATTGGGTGGTGAAATTGTTGTTTGTGGATGTGTTACTGCTGATGGGGGTTGTTGGGTGGGGGAGTTGTTGCTGTTGGGGGAGTTGTTGCTGATGGTGGTGTTGTTGCTGTGCTAGGGGTTGTTGGGTTCGGGAGTTGTTGCTGTTGGGTGAGTTGTTGCTGACGGGGGTGTAGTTGCTGGCTTGGGCGTGTTGTGGGTTCGGGAGCTGTTGGGTGGGGTAGCTGTTGGGTGGGGAAGCTTTTGGGTGGGGGAGCTGTTGGGTGGGGGAGCTGTTGGGTGGGGGAGCTGTTGGGTGGGGGAGCTGTTGGCTGGGGGAGCTGTTGGCTGGGGGAGCTGTTGGGTGGGGGAGCTGTTGGGTGGGCGTGTTGTTGGTTGGGGGATTTGTTGGATGGGGCAATTTTTGGGTGGGGCAGTTGTTGGGCTGCAGGGGTGTTGGGTGGGGAATTTGCTGGTGGAGAATTTGCTCGTGGGGGAATTGTTGAGTGGGGGAGTTGTTGCTGGTGGTGGATTTGTTGCTGGTGGATGTGTTTTTGCTGGTGGGAGAGTTGTTGCTGGATGATGGTTTGTTGGTTGTTGGTTGGGGGAGTTTTTGGTTGGGGGAGTTGTTGGGTGAGGTAGTTGTTGTGTGGTGGATTTGTTGGGTGGGGGAGTTGTTGGTTGGGGGAGTTGTTCCTTGTGGTGGTGTTGTTTCTGGTGGGGGTGTTGTTTCTGGTGGGGGTGTTGTTTGGGGCAGTTGTTGGGTGCGGCAGGTGTTTTGTGGGGAAGTTGTTGCTGGTGGGGCATTTGTTGTGTGGGGGAATTGTTGGCTGGGGGAAGTCTTGGGTGAGGGACTTGTTGGGTGGGGTTATTGTTGCTACTGAGGGAGTTGTTTGGTGATGGAGTTGTTGGGTGAGACAGTTTTTGCGTGGGGCAGTTGTTGAGCAGAGGAGTTGTTTGGTGGGGGAGTTGTTGCTCGTTGGGGATGTGTCTGTTGTCCAATTTGTTGGGTGGTGGAGTTGTTGGACGGGGCAGTTGTTGGGTAGGGGTATTGTTGAGTGGGGTATTTGTTGCTGGTCATGGTGCTTTTGCTGGCGGGGGAGCTGTTCCTGGTGGAGGAGTTCTTTGTTGGGGGATTTTTTTGGGCTGGGCTGTTATTGTGTGGGGAACCTGTTGGTTGGGAGAGTTGTTCATTAGTGGATTGGTTGCTGGTGGGGGAGCTATTGGGTGGCGAACTTGTTGGGTGAGGGATTTGTTGCTGGTGGGGGAGTTGTTGGGCGGGGGAGTTGTTGGGCGGGGGAGTTGTTGGGCGGGGGAGTTGTTGGGCGGGGGAGTTGTTGGGCGGGGGAGTTGTTGGGCGGGGGAGTTGTTGGGCGGGGGAGTTGTTGGGCGGGGGAGTTGTTGGGCGGGGGAGTTGTTGGGTGGGGGAGTTGTTGTTGGTTGGGGAGCTGTTTGTTGTCCGAGTTTTTGTGTGGTGGAGTTGTTGGATGGGGCAGTTGTTGGGTGGGGGTGTTCTTGTGTGGGGAACTTGGTGGGTGGGGGAGTTGTTCGTTGGTGGATTTGTTGCTGGTGGGGGAGCTATTGGATGGGCGAGCTGTTGGGTGGTGGAGTTGTTGCTGTTGGCGTAGTTTTTGGATTGGGCAGTTGTTGGGGGAGGGATGTTTTGGGTGGAGCAGTCGTTGGATGGTGCAGTTGTTAGGTGGGGAGTTGGAGGGTGGGGAGTTGTTGGGTGGGGAGTTGTTGGGTGGGGAGTTGTTGGTTGGGGAGTTGTTGGGTGGGGAGTTGATGGGTGGGGGAGTTGATGGGTTGGGGAGTTGATGGGTGGGGGAGTTGTTGCTGGTGGGGGAGTTGTTGGTTGGGGGAGTTGTTGGTTGGGGGAGTTGTTGATTGGGGGATTTGTTGGTTGGGGGAGTTGTTGGTTGGGGAGTTGTTTCTGGTGGTGTTGTTGTTTCTGGTGGTGGTGTTGTTTCTGGAGCGGGATTTGTTGGGTGGGGGATTTGTTGGGTGGGGGATTCTTTGGGTGGGGGATTCTTTGGGTGGGGGATTCTTTGGGTGGGGGATTTGTTGGGTGGGGGATATGTTGGGTGGGGGATTTGTTGGGTGGGGGATTTGTTGGGTTGGGGAGTTGTTGGAGGGGGAATTATTGGGTGGGGGAGTTGTTGGTTGGGGGAGTTGTTGGTTGGGGGAGTTGTTGGGTGGGGGAGTTGTTGCTGGTGGTGGTGTTGTTTCTGGTGTCTGTGTTGTTGTTTGGGGCAGTTGTTGGGTGGGCAGGTGTTGGGTGGTGAAGTTGTTGCTGGTGGAGCATTTGTTCTGTGGGGGAATTGTTGGCTGGGGGAATTCTTGGGTTAGGGACTTGTTGGGTGGGGGGTATTATTGCTACTGAGGGAGTTGTTGGGTGGGGGAGTTGTTGGGTGGGGGAGTTGTGGGTGGGGGAGTTCTGGGTGGGGGAGTTGTTGGGTGGGGGAGTTGTTGGGTGGGGGAGTTGTTGGGTGGGGGAGTTGTTGCTCGTCGTGAAGGTGTTTGTTGTCCGATTTTTTGGGTGGTGGAGTTGTTGGATGGGGCAGTTGTTGGGTGGGGATTTGTTGGGTGGGAAGTTATTGGGTGGGAGTGTTGTTGGGTCGGGATTTGATGGTTGGCAGAGTTGTTGGATGGGGCAGTTGCTGGGTGGGGGTGTTGTTGGGTGGGGGAGCTGTTGGGTGGGGGAGTTGTTTCTGGTGGGGGAGTTGTTTCTGGTGGGGGAGTTGTTTCTGGTGGGGGAGTTGTTTCTGGTGGGGGAGTTGTTGCTGGTGGGGGAGTTGTTGCTGGTGGGGGAGTTGTTGCTGGTGGGGGAGCTGTTGCTGGTGGGGGTGTTGCTGCTGGTGGGGGAGTTGTTGCTGGTGGGGGAGTTGTTGCTGGTGGGGGAGTTGTTGCTGGTGGGGAGTTGTTGCTGGTGGGGGAGCTGTTGCTGGTGGGGGAGTTGTTGCTGGTGGGGGAGTTGTTGCTGGTGGGGGAGTTGTTTCTGGTGGGGGATTTGTTTCTGGTGGGGGAGTTGTTTCTGGTGGGGGAGTTGTAACTTCTGGGGGTGTTTTTGCTGGCAGGTGTATTGTTGGTTGGGGTGGGGTGTTGTTGCTTGTGGGAGAGTTGTTGAATGGTCATGTTGTTGGTTCGGGGATTTGTTGGATGGGGCAATTTTTGGGTGGGGTTAGGGTTAGGGTTAGGGGATTTCTTTGGTGGGTGAGTTGTTGCTGGTGGGAGAGTTGTTGTTGGGTGGGAAAGATGTTGGGTGGGGAACTTTGTGTTTACAACCATAGTTGGATGGCGACCTTGTTGCTGGTGGGGGAGTTGTGGCAGGTTGGGGTGTTGTTGTTTTGTTGGGGGGTTATTGAGTGGGGGAGATGTTGGGTGGGGGAAACATTGGGTGGTGAAATTGTTGTTTGTGGGTGTGTTACTGCTGATGGGGGTTGTTGGGTGGGGGAGTTGTTGCTGTTGGGGGAGTTGTTGCTGATGGTGGTGTTGTTGCTGTGCTGTGGGTTGTTGGGTTCGGGAGTTGTTGCTGTTGGGTGAGTTGTTGCTGACGGGGGTGTAGTTGCTGGCTTGGGCGTGTTGTGGGTTCGGGAGCTGTTGGGTGGGGTAGCTGTTGGGTGGGGAAGCTTTTGGGTGGGGGAGCTGTTGGGTGGGGGAGCTGTTGGGTGGGGGAGCTGTTGGGTGGGGGAGCTGTTGGCTGGGGGAGCTGTTGGCTGGGGGAGCTGTTGGGTGGGCGTGTTGTTGGTTGGGGGATTTGTTGGATGGGGCAATTTTTGGGTGGGGCAGTTGTTGGGCTGCAGGGGTGTTGGGTGGGGAATTTGCTGGTGGGGAATTTGCTCGTGGGGGAATTGTTGAGTGGGGGAGTTGTTGAGTGGGGGAGTTGTTGCTCGTGGGGGATTTGTTGCTGGTGGATGTGTTTTTGCTGGTGGGAGAGTTGTTGCTGGATGATGGTTTGTTGGTTGTTGGTTGGGGGAGTTTTTGGTTGGGGGAGTTTTTGGTTGGGGGAGTTGTTGGGTGAGGTAGTTGTTGTGTGTTGGATTTGTTGGGTGGGGGAGTTGTTGGTTGGGGGAGTTGTTCCTTGTGGTGGTGTTGTTTCTGGTGGGGGTGTTGTTTCTGGTGGGGGTGTTGTTTGGGGCAGTTGTTGGGTGCGGCAGGTGTTTTGTGGGGAAGTTGTTGCTGGTGGGGCATTTGTTGTGTGGGGGAATTGTTGGCTGGGGGAAGTCTTGGGTGAGGGACTTGTTGGGTGGGGTTATTGTTGCTACTGAGGGAGTTGTTTGGTGATGGAGTTGTTGGGTGAGACAGTTTTTGCGTGGGGCAGTTGTTGAGCAGAGGAGTTGTTTGGTGGGGGAGTTGTTGCTCGTTGGGGATGTGTCTGTTGTCCAATTTGTTGGGTGGTGGAGTTGTTGGACGGGGCAGTTGTTGGGTAGGGGTATTGTTGAGTGGGGTATTTGTTGCTGGTCATGGTGCTTTTGCTGGCGGGGGAGCTGTTCCTGGTGGAGGAGTTCTTTGTTGGGGGATTTTTTTGGGCTGGGCTGTTATTGTGTGGGGAACCTGTTGGTTGGGAGAGTTGTTCATTGGTGGATTGGTTGCTGGTGGGGGAGCTATTGGGTGGCGAACTTGTTGGGTGAGGGATTTGTTGCTGGTGGGGGAGTTGTTGGGCGGGGGAGTTGTTGGGCGGGGGAGTTGTTGGGCGGGGGAGTTGTTGGGCGGGGGAGTTGTTGGGCGGGGGAGTTGTTGGGCGGGGGAGTTGTTGGGCGGGGGAGTTGTTGGGCGGGGGAGTTGTTGGGCGGGGGAGTTGTTGTTGGTTGGGGAGCTGTTTGTTGTCCGAGTTTTTGTGTGGCGGAGTTGTTGGATGGGGCAGTTGTTGGGTGGGGGTGTTCTTGTGTGGGGAACTTGGTGGGTGGGGGAGTTGTTCATTGGTGGATTGGTTGCTGGTGGGGGAGCTATTGGGTGGCGAACTTGTTGGGTGAGGGATTTGTTGCTGGTGGGGGAGTTGTTGGGCGGGGGAGTTGTTGGGCGGGGGAGTTGTTGGGCGGGGGAGTTGTTGGGCGGGGGAGTTGTTGGGCGGGGGAGTTGTTGGGCGGGGGAGTTGTTGGGCGGGGGAGTTGTTGGGCGGGGGAGTTGTTGGGCGGGGGAGTTGTTGGGTGGGGGAGTTGTTGTTGGTTGGGGAGCTGTTTGTTGTCCGAGTTTTTGTGTGGCGGAGTTGTTGGATGGGGCAGTTGTGTGGTGGGGGTGTTCTTGTGTGGGGAACTTGGTGGGTGGGGGAGTTGTTCGTTGGTGGATTTGTTGCTGGTGGGGGAGCTATTGGATGGGCGAGCTGTTGGGTGGTGGAGTTGTTGCTGTTGGGGTAGTTTTTGGATTGGGCAGTTGTTGGGGGAGGGATGTTTTGGGTGGAGCAGTTGTTGGATGGTGCAGTTGTTAGGTGGGGAGTTGTTGGGTGGGGAGTTGTTGGGTGGGGAGTTGTTGGGTGGGGAGTTGTTGGTTGGGGAGTTGTTGGGTGGGGAGTTGATGGGTGGGGGAGTTGATGGGTTGGGGAGTTGATGGGTGGGGGAGTTGTTGCTGGTGGGGGAGTTGTTGGTTGGGGGAGTTGTTGGTTGGGGGTGTTGTTGGTTGGGGGAGTTGTTTCTGGTGGTGTTGTTGTTTCTGGTGGTGGTGTTGTTTCTGGAGCGGGATTTGTTGGGTGGGGGATTCGTTGGGTGGGGGATTCTTTGGGTGGGGGATTCTTTGGGTGGGGGATTCTTTGGGTGGGGGATTCTTTGGGTGGGGGATTTGTTGGGTGGGGGATTTGTTGGGTGGGTGATTTGTTGGGTTGGGGAGTTGTTGGAGGGGGAATTATTGGGTGGGGGAGTTGTTGGTTGGGGGAGTTGTTGGTTGGGGAGTTGTTTCTGGTGGTGTTGTTGTTTCTGGTGGTGGTGTTGTTTCTGGAGCGGGATTTGTTGGGTGGGGGATTTGTTGGGTGGGGGATTCTTTGGGTGGGGGATTCTTTGGGTGGGGGATTCTTTGGGTGGGGGATTTGTTGGGTGGGGGATATGTTGGGTGGGGGATTTGTTGGGTGGGGGATTTGTTGGGTTGGGGAGTTGTTGGAGGGGGAATTATTGGGTGGGGGAGTTGTTGGTTGGGGGAGTTGTTGGTTGGGGGAGTTGTTGGGTGGGGGAGTTGTTGCTGGTGGTGGTGTTGTTTCTGGTGTCTGTGTTGTTGTTTGGGGCAGTTGTTGGGTGGGGCAGGTGTTGGGTGGTGAAGTTGTTGCTGGTGGAGCATTTGTTCTGTGGGGGAATTGTTGGCTGGGGGAATTCTTGGGTTAGGGACTTGTTGGGTGGGGGGTATTATTGCTACTGAGGGAGTTGTTGGGTGGGGGAGTTGTTGGGTGGGGGAGTTGTGGGTGGGGGAGTTCTGGGTGGGGGAGTTGTTGGGTGGGGGAGTTGTTGGGTGGGGGAGTTGTTGGGTGGGGGAGTTGTTGCTCGTCGTGAAGGTGTTTGTTGTCCGATTTTTTGGGTGGTGGAGTTGTTGGATGGGGCAGTTGTTGGGTGGGGATTTGTTGGGTGGGAAGTTATTGGGTGGGAGTGTTGTTGGGTCGGGATTTGATGGTTGGCAGAGTTGTTGGATGGGGCAGTTGCTGGGTGGGGGTGTTGTTGGGTGGGGGAGCTGTTGGGTGGGGGAGTTGTTTCTGGTGGGGGAGTTGTTTCTGGTGGGGGAGTTGTTTCTGGTGGGGGAGTTGTTTCTGGTGGGGGAGTTGTTGCTGGTGGGGGAGTTGTTGCTGGTTTGGGAGTTGTTGCTGGTGGGGGAGCTGTTGCTGGTGGGGGTGTTGCTGCTGGTGGGGGAGTTGTTGCTGGTGGGGGAGTTGTTGCTGGTGGGGGAGTTGTTGCTGGTGGGGGAGTTGTTGCTGGTGGGGGAGCTGTTGCTGGTGGGGGAGTTGTTGCTGGTGGGGGAGTTGTTGCTGGTGGGGGAGTTGTTTCTGGTGGGGGATTTGTTTCTGGTGGGGGAGTTGTTTCTGGTGGGGGAGTTGTAACTTCTGGGGGTGTTTTTGCTGGCAGGTGTATTGTTGGTTGGGGTGGGGTGTTGTTGCTTGTGGGAGAGTTGTTGAATGGTCATGTTGTTGGTTCGGGGATTTGTTGGATGGGGCAATTTTTGGGTGGGGTTAGGGTTAGGGTTAGGGGATTTCTTTGGTGGGTGAGTTGTTGCTGGTGGGAGAGTTGTTGTTGGGTGGGAAAGATGTTGGGTGGGGAACTTTGTGTTTACAACCATAGTTGGATGGCGACCTTGTTGCTGGTGGGGGAGTTGTGGCAGGTTGGGGTGTTGTTGTTTTGTTGGGGGGTTATTGAGTGGGGGAGATGTTGGGTGGGGGAAACATTGGGTGGTGAAATTGTTGTTTGTGGGTGTGTTACTGCTGATGGGGGTTGTTGGGTGGGGGAGTTGTTGCTGTTGGGGGAGTTGTTGCTGATGGTGGTGTTGTTGCTGTGCTGTGGGTTGTTGGGTTCGGGAGTTGTTGCTGTTGGGTGAGTTGTTGCTGACGGGGGTGTAGTTGCTGGCTTGGGCGTGTTGTGGGTTCGGGAGCTGTTGGGTGGGGTAGCTGTTGGGTGGGGAAGCTTTTGGGTGGGGGAGCTGTTGGGTGGGGGAGCTGTTGGGTGGGGGAGCTGTTGGGTGGGGGAGCTGTTGGCTGGGGGAGCTGTTGGCTGGGGGAGCTGTTGGGTGGGCGTGTTGTTGGTTGGGGGATTTGTTGGATGGGGCAATTTTTGGGTGGGGCAGTTGTTGGGCTGCAGGGGTGTTGGGTGGGGAATTTGCTGGTGGGGAATTTGCTCGTGGGGGAATTGTTGAGTGGGGGAGTTGTTGAGTGGGGGAGTTGTTGCTCGTGGGGGATTTGTTGCTGGTGGATGTGTTTTTGCTGGTGGGAGAGTTGTTGCTGGATGATGGTTTGTTGGTTGTTGGTTGGGGGAGTTTTTGGTTGGGGGAGTTTTTGGTTGGGGGAGTTGTTGGGTGAGGTAGTTGTTGTGTGTTGGATTTGTTGGGTGGGGGAGTTGTTGGTTGGGGGAGTTGTTCCTTGTGGTGGTGTTGTTTCTGGTGGGGGTGTTGTTTCTGGTGGGGGTGTTGTTTGGGGCAGTTGTTGGGTGCGGCAGGTGTTTTGTGGGGAAGTTGTTGCTGGTGGGGCATTTGTTGTGTGGGGGAATTGTTGGCTGGGGGAAGTCTTGGGTGAGGGACTTGTTGGGTGGGGTTATTGTTGCTACTGAGGGAGTTGTTTGGTGATGGAGTTGTTGGGTGAGACAGTTTTTGCGTGGGGCAGTTGTTGAGCAGAGGAGTTGTTTGGTGGGGGAGTTGTTGCTCGTTGGGGATGTGTCTGTTGTCCAATTTGTTGGGTGGTGGAGTTGTTGGACGGGGCAGTTGTTGGGTAGGGGTATTGTTGAGTGGGGTATTTGTTGCTGGTCATGGTGCTTTTGCTGGCGGGGGAGCTGTTCCTGGTGGAGGAGTTCTTTGTTGGGGGATTTTTTTGGGCTGGGCTGTTATTGTGTGGGGAACCTGTTGGTTGGGAGAGTTGTTCATTGGTGGATTGGTTGCTGGTGGGGGAGCTATTGGGTGGCGAACTTGTTGGGTGAGGGATTTGTTGCTGGTGGGGGAGTTGTTGGGCGGGGGAGTTGTTGGGCGGGGGAGTTGTTGGGCGGGGGAGTTGTTGGGCGGGGGAGTTGTTGGGCGGGGGAGTTGTTGGGCGGGGGAGTTGTTGGGCGGGGGAGTTGTTGGGCGGGGGAGTTGTTGGGCGGGGGAGTTGTTGGGCGGGGGAGTTGTTGTTGGTTGGGGAGCTGTTTGTTGTCCGAGTTTTTGTGTGGCGGAGTTGTTGGATGGGGCAGTTGTTGGGTGGGGGTGTTCTTGTGTGGGGAACTTGGTGGGTGGGGGAGTTGTTCATTGGTGGATTGGTTGCTGGTGGGGGAGCTATTGGGTGGCGAACTTGTTGGGTGAGGGATTTGTTGCTGGTGGGGGAGTTGTTGGGCGGGGGAGTTGTTGGGCGGGGGAGTTGTTGGGCGGGGGAGTTGTTGGGCGGGGGAGTTGTTGGGCGGGGGAGTTGTTGGGCGGGGGAGTTGTTGGGCGGGGGAGTTGTTGGGCGGGGGAGTTGTTGGGCGGGGGAGTTGTTGGGTGGGGGAGTTGTTGTTGGTTGGGGAGCTGTTTGTTGTCCGAGTTTTTGTGTGGCGGAGTTGTTGGATGGGGCAGTTGTGTGGTGGGGGTGTTCTTGTGTGGGGAACTTGGTGGGTGGGGGAGTTGTTCGTTGGTGGATTTGTTGCTGGTGGGGGAGCTATTGGATGGGCGAGCTGTTGGGTGGTGGAGTTGTTGCTGTTGGGGTAGTTTTTGGATTGGGCAGTTGTTGGGGGAGGGATGTTTTGGGTGGAGCAGTTGTTGGATGGTGCAGTTGTTAGGTGGGGAGTTGTTGGGTGGGGAGTTGTTGGGTGGGGAGTTGTTGGGTGGGGAGTTGTTGGTTGGGGAGTTGTTGGGTGGGGAGTTGATGGGTGGGGGAGTTGATGGGTTGGGGAGTTGATGGGTGGGGGAGTTGTTGCTGGTGGGGGAGTTGTTGGTTGGGGGAGTTGTTGGTTGGGGGAGTTGTTTCTGGTGGTGTTGTTGTTTCTGGTGGTGGTGTTGTTTCTGGAGCGGGATTTGTTGGGTGGGGGATTCGTTGGGTGGGGGATTCTTTGGGTGGGGGATTCTTTGGGTGGGGGATTCTTTGGGTGGGGGATTCTTTGGGTGGGGGATTTGTTGGGTGGGGGATTTGTTGGGTGGGTGATTTGTTGGGTTGGGGAGTTGTTGGAGGGGGAATTATTGGGTGGGGGAGTTGTTGGTTGGGGGAGTTGTTGGGTGGGGGATTTGTTGCTGGTGGTGGTGTTGTTTCTGGTGTCTGTGTTGTTGTTTGGGGCAGTTGTTGGGTGGGGCAGGTGTTGGGTGGTGAAGTTGTTGCTGGTGGAGCATTTGTTCTGTGGGGGAATTGTTGGCTGGGGGAATTCTTGGGTTAGGGACTTGTTGGGTGGGGGGTATTATTGCTACTGAGGGAGTTGTTGGGTGGGGGAGTTGTTGGGTGGGGGAGTTGTGGGTGGGGGAGTTCTGGGTGGGGGAGTTGTTGGGTGGGGGAGTTGTTGGGTGGGGGAGTTGTTGGGTGGGGGAGTTGTTGCTCGTCGTGAAGGTGTTTGTTGTCCGATTTTTTGGGTGGTGGAGTTGTTGGATGGGGCAGTTGTTGCTGTTGGGGTAGTTTTTGGGCTGGGCAGTTGTTGTGGGGGATGTTTTGGGAGGAGCAGTTGTTGGATGGTGCAGTTGTTGGGTGGGGATTTGTTGGGTGGGAAGTGATTGGGTGGGAGAGTTGTTGGGTCGGGATTTGATAGTTGGCAGAGTTGTTGGATGGGGCAGTTGCTGGGTGGGGGTGTTGTTGGGTGGGGGAGCTGTTGGGTGGGGGAGTTGTTTCTGGTGGGGGAGTTGTTTCTGGTGGGGGAGTTGTTTCTGGTGGGGGAGTTGTTGCTGGTGGGGGAGTTGTTGCTGGTGGGGGAGTTGTTGCTGGTGGGGGAGTTGCTGCTGGTGGGGGAGTTGTTGCTGGTGGGGGAGTTGTTGCTGGTGGGGGAGTTGTTGCTGGTGGGGGAGTTATTGCTGGTGGGGGAGTTGTTGCTGGTGGGGGAGCTGTTGCTGGTGGGGGAGTTGTTGCTGGTGGGGGAGTTGTTGCTGGTGGGGGAGTTGTTTCTGGTGGGGGATTTGTTTCTGGTGGGGGAGTTGTTTCTGGTGGGGGAGTTGTAACTTCTGGGGGTGTTTTTGCTGGCAGGTGTATTGTTGGTTGGGGTGGGGTGTTGTTGCTTGTGGGAGAGTTGTTGAATGGTCATGTTGTTGGTTCGGGGATTTGTTGGATGGGGCAATTTTTGGGTGGGGTTAGGGTTAGGGTTAGGGGATTTCTTTGGTGGGTGAGTTGTTGCTGGTGGGAGAGTTGTTGTTGGGTGGGAAAGATGTTGGGTGGGGAACTTTGTGTTTACAACCATAGTTGGATGGCGACCTTGTTGCTGGTGGGGGAGTTGTGGCAGGTTGGGGTGTTGTTGTTTTGTTGGGGGGTTATTGAGTGGGGGAGATGTTGGGTGGGGGAAACATTGGGTGGTGAAATTGTTGTTTGTGGGTGTGTTCCTGCTGATGGGGGTTGTTGGGTGGGGGAGTTGTTGCTGTTGGGGGAGTTGTTGCTGATGGTGGTGTTGTTGTTGTGCTGGGGGTTGTTGGGTTCGGGAGTTGATGCTGTTGGGTGAGTTGTTGCTGACGGGGGTGTAGTTGCTGGCTTGGGCGTGTTGTGGGTTCGGGAGCTGTTGGGTGGGGTAGCTGTTGGGTGGGGAAGCTTTTGGGTGGGGGAGCTGTTGGGTGGGGGAGCTGTTGGGTGGGGGAGCTGTTGGGTGGGGGAGCTGTTGGCTGGGGGAGCTGTTGGCTGGGGGAACTGTTGGGTGGGCGTGTTGTTGGTTGGGGGATTTGTTGGATGGGGCAATTTTTGGGTGGGGCAGTTGTTGGGCTGCAGGGGTGTTGGGTGGGGAATTTGCTGGTGGGGAATTTGCTCGTGGGGGAATTGTTGAGTGGGGGAGTTGTTGAGTGGGGGAGTTGTTGCTGGTGGGGGATTTGTTGCTGGTGGATGTGTTTTTGCTGGTGGGAGAGTTGTTGCTGGATGATGGTTTGTTGGTTGTTGGTTGGGGGAGTTTTTGTTTGGGGGTGTTGTTGGGTGAGGTAGTTGTTGTGTGGTGGATTTGTTGGGTGGGGGAGCTGTTGGTTGGGGGAGTTGTTCCTTGTGGTGGTGTTGTTTCTGGTGGGGGTGTTGTTTCTGGTGGGGGTGTTGTTTGGGGCAGTTGTTGGGTGCGGCAGGTGTTTTGTGGGGAAGTTGTTGCTGGTGGGGCATTTGTTGTGTGGGGGAATTGTTGGCTGGGGGAAGTCTTGGGTGAGGGACTTGTTGGGTGGGGTTATTGTTGCTACTGAGGGAGTTGTTTGGTGATGGAGTTGTTGGGTGAGACAGTTTTTGCGTGGGGCAGTTGTTGAGCAGAGGAGTTGTTTGGTGGGGGAGTTGTTGCTCGTTGGGGATGTGTCTGTTGTCCAATTTGTTGGGTGGTGGAGTTGTTGGACGGGGCAGTTGTTGGGTAGGGGTATTGTTGAGTGGGGTATTTGTTGCTGGTCATGGTGCTTTTGCTGGCGGGGGAGCTGTTCCTGGTGGAGGAGTTCTTTGTTGGGGGATTTTTTTGGGCTGGGCTGTTCTTGTGTGGGGAACCTGTTGGTTGGGAGAGTTGTTCATTGGTGGATTGGTTGCTGGTGGGGGAGCTATTGGGTGGCGAACTTGTTGGGTGAGGGATTTGTTGCTGGTGGGGGAGTTGTTGGGCGGGGGAGTTGTTGGGCGGGGGAGTTGTTGGGCGGGGGAGTTGTTGGGCGGGGGAGTTGTTGGGCGGGGGAGTTGTTGGGCGGGGGAGTTGTTGGGCGGGGGAGTTGTTGGGCGGGGGAGTTGTTGGGCGGGGGAGTTGTTGGGCGGGGGAGTTGTTGGGTGGGGGAGTTGTTGTTGGTTGGGGAGCTGTTTGTTGTCCGAGTTTTTGTGTGGCGGAGTTGTTGGATGGGGCAGTTGCTGGGTGGGGGTGTTCTTGTGTGGGGAACTTGGTGGGTGGGGGAGTTGTTCATTGGTGGATTTGTTGCTGGTGGGGGAGCTATTGGATGGGCGAGCTGTTGGGTGGTGGAGTTGTTGCTGTTGGGGTAGTTTTTGGATTGGGCAGTTGTTGGGGGAGGGATGTTTTGGGTGGAGCAGTCGTTGGATGGTGCAGTTGTTAGGTGGGGAGTTGTTGGGTGGGGAGTTGTTGGGTGGGGAGTTGTTGGGTGGGGAGTTGTTGGTTGGGGAGTTGTTGGGTGGGGAGTTGATGGGTGGGGGAGTTGATGGGTTGGGGAGTTGATGGGTGGGGGAGTTGTTGCTGGTGGGGGAGTTGTTGGTTGGGGGAGTTGTTGGTTGGGGGAGTTGTTGGTTGGGGGAGTTGTTGGTTGGGGGAGTTGTTTCTGGTGGTGTTGTTGTTTCTGGTGGTGGTGTTGTTTCTGGAGCGGGATTTGTTGGGTGGGGGATTTGTTGGGTGGGGGATTCTTTGGGTGGGGGATTCTTTGGGTGTGGGATTCTTTGGGTGGGGGATTCGTTGGGTGGGGGATTTGTTGGGTGGGGGATTTGTTGGGTTGGGGAGTTGTTGGAGGGGGAATTATTGGGTGGGGGAGTTGTTGGTTGGGGGAGTTGTTGGGTGGGGGAGTTGTTGCTGGTGGTGGTGTTGTTTCTGGTGTCTGTGTTGTTGTTTGGGGCAGTTGTTGGGTGGGGCAGGTGTTGGGTGGTGAAGTTGTTGCTGGTGGAGCATTTGTTCTGTGGGGGAATTGTTGGCTGGGGGAATTCTTGGGTTAGGGACTTGTTGGGTGGGGGGTATTATTGCTACTGAGGGAGTTGTTGGGTGGGGGAGTTGTTGGGTGGGGGAGTTGTGGGTGGGGGAGTTCTGGGTGGGGGAGTTGTTGGGTGGGGGAGTTGTTGGGTGGGGGAGTTGTTGGGTGGGGGAGTTGTTGGGTGGGGGAGTTGTTGGGTGGGGGAGTTGTTGCTCGTCGTGAAGGTGTTTGTTGTCTGATTTTTTGGGTGGTGGAGTTGTTGGATGGGGCAGTTGTTGCTGTTGGGGTAGTTTTTGGGCTGGGCAGTTCTTGTGGGGGATGTTTTGGGAGGAGCAGTTGTTGGATGGTGCAGTTGTTGGGTGGGGATTTGTTGGGTGGGAAGTTATTGGGTGGGAGAGTTGTTGTGTCGGGATTTGATAGTTGGCAGAGTTGTTGGATGGGGCAGTTGCTGGGTGGGGGTGTTGTTGGGTGGGGGAGCTGTTGGGTGGGGGAGTTGTTTCTGGTAGGGGAGTTGTTTCTGGTGGGGGAGTTGTTGCTGGTGGGGGAGTTGTTGCTGGTGGGGGAGTTGTTGCTGGTGGGGGAGTTGTTGCTGGTGGGGGAGCTGTTGCTGGTGGGGGAGTTGTTGCTGGTGGGGGAGTTGTTGCTGGTGGGGGAGTTGTTGCTGGTGGGGGAGTTGTTGCTGGTGGGGGAGTTATTGCTGGTGGGGGAGTTGTTGCTGGTGGGGGAGTTGTTGCTGGTGGGGGAGTTGTTGCTGATGGGGGAGTTGTTTCTGGTGGGGGATTTGTTTCTGGTGGGGGAGTTGTTTCTGGTGGGGGAGTTGTAACTTCTGGGGGTGTTTTTGCTGGCAGGTGTATTGTTGGTTGGGGTGGGGTGTTGTTGCTTGTGGGAGAGTTGTTGAATGGTCATGTTGTTGGTTCGGGGATTTGTTGGATGGGGCAATTTTTGGGTGGGGTTAGGGTTAGGGTTAGGGGATTTCTTTGGTGGGTGAGTTGTTGCTGGTGGAAGAGTTGTTGTTGGGTGGGAAAGATGTTGGGTGGGGAACTTTGTGTTTACAACCATAGTTGGATGGCGACCTTGTTGCTGGTGGGGGAGTTGTGGCAGGTTGGGGTGTTGTTGTTTTGTTGGGGATTATTGAGTGGGGGAGATGTTGGGTGGGGGAAACATTGGGTGGTGAAATTGTTGTTTGTGGGTGTGTTACTGCTGATGGGGGTTGTTGGGTGGGGGAGTTGTTGCTGTTGGGGGAGTTGTTGCTGATGGTGGTGTTGTTGCTGTGCTGGGGGTTGTTGGGTTCGGGAGTTGTTGCTGTTGGGTGAGTTGTTGCTGACGGGGGTGTAGTTGCTGGCTTGGGCGTGTTGTGGGTTCGGGAGCTGTTGGGTGGGGTAGCTGTTGGGTGGGGAAGCTTTTGGGTGGGGGAGCTGTTGGGTGGGGGAGCTGTTGGGTGGGGGAGCTGTTGGCTGGGGGAGCTGTTGGCTGGGGGAGCTGTTGGCTGGGGGAGCTTTTGGGTGGGCGTGTTGTTGGTTGGGGGATTTGTTGGATGGGGCAATTTTTGGGTGGGGCAGTTGTTGGGCTGCAGGGGTGTTGGGTGGGGAATTTGCTGGTGGGGAATTTGCCAGTGGGGGAATTGTTGAGTGGGGGAGTTGTTGAGTGGGGGAGTTGTTGCTGGTGGGGGATTTGTTGCTGGTGGATGTGTTTTTGCTGGTGGGAGAGTTGTTGCTGGATGATGGTTTGTTGGTTGTTGGTTGGGGGAGTTTTTGGTTGGGGGAGTTGTTGGGTGAGGTAGTTGTTGTGTGGTGGATTTGTTGGGTGGGGGAGTTGTTGGTTGGGGGAGTTGTTCCTTGTGGTGGTGTTGTTTCTGGTGGGGGTGTTGTTTCTGGTGGGGGTGTTGTTTGGGGCAGTTGTTGGGTGCGGCAGGTGTTTTGTGGGGAAGTTGTTGCTGGTGGGGCATTTGTTGTGTGGGGGAATTGTTGGCTGGGGGAAGTCTTGGGTGAGGGACTTGTTGGGTGGGGTTATTGTTGCTACTGAGGGAGTTGTTTGGTGATGGAGTTGTTGGGTGAGACAGTTTTTGGGTGGGGCAGTTGTTGAGCGGAGGCGTTGTTTGGTGGGGGAGTTGTTGCTCGTTGGGGATTTGTCTGTTGTCCAATTTGTTGGGTGGTGGAGTTGTTGGACGGGGCAGTTGTTGGGTAGGGGTATTGTTGAGTGGGGTATTTGTTGCTGGTCATGGTGCTTTTGCTGGCGGGGGAGCTGTTCCTGGTGGAGGAGTTCTTTGCTGGGGGATTTTTTTGGGCTGGGCTGTTCTTGTGTGGGGAACCTGTTGGTTGGGAGAGTTGTTCATTGGTGGATTGGTTGCTGGTGGGAGAGCTATTGGGTGGCGAACTTGTTGGGTGAGGGATTTGTTGCTGGTGGGGGAGTTGTTGGGCGGGGGAGTTGTTGGGCGGGGGAGTTGTTGGGCGGGGGAGTTGTTGGGCGGGGTAGTTGTTGGGTGGGGGAGTTGTTGGGTGGCGGAGTTGTTGCTGGTTGGGGAGCTTTTTTTTGTCCGAGTTTTTGTGTGGCGGAGTTGTTGGATGGGGCAGTTGTTGGGTGGGGGTGTTCTTGTGTGGGGAACTTGGTGGGTGGGGGAGTTGTTCGTTGGTGGATTTGTTGCTGGTGGGGGAGCTATTGGGTGGGCGAGCTGTTGGGTGGTGGAGTTGTTGCTGTTGGGGTAGTTTTTGGATTGGGCAGTTGTTGGGGGAGGGATGTTTTGGGTGGAGCAGTTGTTGGATGGTGCAGTTGTTGGGTGGGGAGTTGTTGGGTGGGGAGTTGTTGGGTGGGGAGTTGTTGGGTTGGGAGTTGTTGTGTGGGGAGTTTTTGGGTGGGGAGTTGGTGGGTGGGGGAGTTGATGGGTGGGGGAGTTGTTGCTGGTGGGGGAGTTGTTGGTTGGGGGAGTTGTTGGTTGGGGGAGTTGTTGGTTGGGGGAGTTGTATCTGGTGGTGTTGTTGTTTCTGGTGGTGTTGTTGTTTCTGGTGGGGGATTTGTTGGGTGGGGGATTTGTTGGGTGGGGGATTCTTTGGGTGGAGGATTTGTTGGGTGGGGGATTTGTTGGGTGGGGGATTTGTTGGGTGGGGGATTTGTTGGGTGGGGGAGTTGTTGGAGGGGGAATTATTGGGTGGGGGAGTTGTTGGTTGGGGGAGTTGTTGGGTGGGGGAGTTGTTGCTGGTGGTGGTGTTGTTTCTGGTGTCTGTGTTGTTGTTTGGGGCAGTTGTTGGGTGGGGCAGGTGTTGGGTGGTGAAGTTGTTGCTGGTGGAGCATTTGTTCTGTGGGGGAATTGTTGGCTGGGGGAATTCTTGGGTTAGGGACCTGTTGGGTGGGGGGTATTATTGCTACTGAGGGAGTTGTTGGGTGGGGGAGTTGTTGGGTGGGGGAGTTGTGGGTGGGGGACTTGTTGGGTGGGGGAGTTGTTGGGTGGGGGAGTTGTTGGGCGGGGTAGTTGTTGGGTGGGGGACTTGTTGCTCGTCGTGAAGGTGTTTGTTGTCCGATTTTTTGGGTGGTGGAGTTGTTGGACGGGGCAGTTGTTGCTGTTGGGGTAGTTTTTGGGCTGGGCAGTTGTTGTGGGGGATGTTTTGGGTGGAGCAGTTGTTGCATGGTGCAGTTGTTGGGTGGGGATTTGTTGGGTGGGAAGTTATTGCTTGGGAGAGTTGTTGGGTCGGGAGTTGATGGTTGGCAGAGTTGTTGGATGGGGCAGTTGCTGGGTGGGGGTGTTGTTGTGTGGGGGAGCTGTTGGGTGGGGGAGTTATTTCTGGTGGGGGAGTTGTTTCTGGTGGGGGAGTTGTTGCTGGTGGGGGAGTTGTTGCTGGTGGGGGAGTTGTTGCTGGTGGGGGAGCTGTTGCTGGTGGGGGAGTTGTTGCTGGTGGGGGAGTTGTTGCTGGTGGGGGAGTTGTTGCTGATGGGGGAGTTGTTTCTGGTGGGGGATTTGTTTCTGGTGGGGGAGTTGTTTCTGGTGGGGGAGTTGTAGCTTCTGGGGGTGTTTTTGCTGGCAGGTGTATTGTTGGTTGGGGTGGGGTGTTGTTGCTTGTGGGAGAGTTGTTGAATGGTCATGTTGTTGGTTCGGGGATTTGTTGGATGGGGCAATTTTTGGGTGGGGTTAGGGTTAGGTTTAGGGGATTTCTTTGGTGGGTGAGTTGTTGCTGGTGGGAGAGTTGTTGTTGGGTGGGAAAGATGTTGGGTGGGGAACTTTGTGTTTACAACCATAGTTGGATGGCGACCTTGTTGCTGGTGGGGGAGTTGTGGCAGGTTGGGGTGTTGTTGTTTTGTTGGGGGGTTATTGAGTGGGGGAGATGTTGGGTGGGGGAAACATTGGGTGGTGAAATTGTTGTTTGTGGGTGTCTTACTGCTGATGGGGGTTGTTGGGTGGGGGAGATGTTGCTGTTGGGGGAGTTGTTGCTGATGGTGGTGTTGTTGCTGTGCTGGGGGTTGTTGGGTTCGGGAGTTGTTGCTGTTGGGTGAGTTGTTGCTGACGGGGGTGTAGTTGCTGGCTTGGGCGTGTTGTGGGTTCGGGAGCTGTTGGGTGGGGTAGCTGTTGGGTGGGGAAGCTTTTGGGTGGGGGAGCTGTTGGGTGGGGGAGCTGTTGGGTGGGGGAGCTGTTGGGTGGGGGAGCTGTTGGCTGGGGGAGCTGTTGGCTGGGGGAGCTGTTGGGTGGGGGAGCTGTTGGGTGGGCGTGTTGTTGGTTGGGGGATTTGTTGGATGGGGCAATTTTTGGGTGGGGCAGTTGTTGGGCTGCAGGGGTGTTGGGTGGGGAACTTGCTGGTGGGGAATTTGCTCGTGGGGGAATTGTTGAGTGGGGTGTTGTTGCTGGTGGGGGATTTGTTGCTGGTGGATGTGTTTTTGCTGGTGGGAGAGTTGTTGCTGGATGATGGTTTGTTGGTTGTTGGTTGGGGGAGTTTTTGGTTGGGGGAGTTGTTGGGTGAGGTAGTTGTTGTGTGGTGGATTTGTTGGGTGGGGGAGTTGTTGGTTGGGGGAGTTGTTCCTTGTGGTGGTGTTGTTTCTGGTGGGGGTGTTGTTTCTGGTGGGGGTGTTGTTTGGGGCAGTTGTTGGGTGCGGCAGGTGTTTTGTGGGGAAGTTGTTGCTGGTGGGGCATTTGTTGTGTGGGGGAATTGTTGGCTGGGGGAAGTCTTGGGTGAGGGACTTGTTGGGTGGGGTTATTGTTGCTACTGAGGGAGTTGTTTGGTGATGGAGTTGTTGGGTGAGACAGTTTTTGGGTGGGGCAGTTGTTGAGCGGAGGAGTTGTTTGGTGGGGGAGTTGTTGCTCGTTGGGGATGTGTCTGTTGTCCAATTTGTTGGGTGGTGGAGTTGTTGGACGGGGCAGTTGTTGGGTAGGGGTATTGTTGAGTGGGGTATTTGTTGCTGGTCATGGTGCTTTTGCTGGCGGGGGAGCTGTTCCTGGTGGAGGAGTTCTTTGCTGGGGGATTTTTTTGGGCGGGGCTGTTCTTGTGTGGGGAACCTGTTGGTTGGGAGAGTTGTTCATTGGTGGATTGGTTGCTGGTGGGGGAGCTATTGGGTGGCGAACCTGTTGGGTGAGGGATTTGTTGCTGGTGGGGGAGTTGTTGGGCGGGGGAGTTGTTGGGCGGGGGAGTTGTTGGGCGGGGGAGTTGTTGGGCGGGGGAGTTGTTGGGTGGCGGAGTTGTTGCTGGTTGGGGAGCTTTTTTTTGTCCGAGTTTTTGTGTGGCGGAGTTGTTGGATGGGGCAGTTGTTGGGTGGGGGTGTTCTTGTGTGGGGAACTTGGTGGGTGGGGGAGTTGTTCGTTGGTGGATTTGTTGCTGGTGGGGGAGCTATTGGGTGGGCGAGCTGTTGGGTGGTGGAGTTGTTGCTGTTGGTGTAGTTTTTGGATTGGGCAGTTGTTGGGGGAGGGATGTTTTGGGTGGAGCAGTTGTTGGATGGTGCAGTTGTTGGGTGGGGAGTTGTTGGGTGGGGAGTTTTTGGGTGGGGAGTTGTTGGGTGGGGAGTTGATGGGTGGGGGAGTTGATGGGTGGGTGAGTTGATGGGTGGGGGAGTTGTTGCTGGTGGGGGAGTTGTTGGTTGGGGGAGTTGTTGGTTGGGGGAGTTGTTGGTTGGGGGAGTTGTTTCTGGTGGTGTTGTTGTTTCTGGTGGTGGTGTTGTTTCTGGTGGGGGATTTGTTGGGTGGGGGATTTGTTGGGTGGGGGATTTGTTGGGTGGGGGATTTGTTGGGTGGCGGATTTGTTGGGTGGGGGATTTGTTGGGTGGGGGATTTGTTGGGTGGGGGTGTTGTTGGGTGGGGGAGTTATTGGGTGGGGGAGTTGTTGGGTGGGGGAGTTGTTGGGTGGGGAGTTGTTGCTGATGGTGGTGTTGTTTCTGGTGTCTGTGTTGTTGTTTGGGGCAGTTGTTGGGTGGGGCAGGTGTTGGGTGGTGAAGTTGTTGCTGGTGGAGCATTTGTTCTGTGGTGGAATTGTTGGCTGGGGGAATTCTTGGGTTAGGGACTTGTTGGGTTGGGGGTATTATTGCTACTGAGGGAGTTGTTGGGTGGGGGAGTTGTTGGGTGGGGGAGTTGTGGGTGGGGGAGTTGTGGGTGGGGGAGTTGTTGGGTGGGGGAGTTGTTGGGTGGGGGAGTTGTTGGGTGGGGGAGTTGTTGGGTGGGGGAGTTGTTGGGTGGGGGAGTTGTTGCTCGTCGGGAAGGTGTTTGTTGTCCGATTTTTTGGGTGGTGGAGTTGTTGGATGGGGCAGTTGTTGCTGTTGGGGTAGTTTTTGTGCTGAGCAATTGTTGGGGGGGATGTTTTGGGTGGAGCAGTTGTTGGATGGTGCAGTTGTTGGGTCGGGATTTGTTGGGTGGGAAGTTATTGGGTGGGAGATTTGTTGGGTCGGGAGTTGATGGTTGGCAGAGTTGTTGGATGGGGCAGTTGCTGGGTGGGGGTGTTGTTGGGTGGGGGAGCTGTTGGGTGGGGGAGCTGTTGGGTGGGGGAGTTGTTTCTGGTGGGGGAGTTGTTTCTGGTGGGGGAGTTGTTGCTGGTGGGGGAGTTGTTGCTGGTGGGGGAGCTGTTGCTGGTGTTTGAGTTGTTGCTGGGTGGGGAAGTTGTTGCTGGTGGGGGAGTTGTTACTGGTGGGGGAGTTGTTTCTGGTGGGGGAGTTGTTTCTGGTGGGGGAGTTGTTTCTGGTGGGGGAGTTGTAGCTTCTGGGGGTGTTTTTGCTGGCAGGTGTATTGTTGGTTGGGGTGGGGGTGTTGTTGCTGGTGGGAGAGTTGTTGAATGGGCATGTTGTTGGTTCGGGGATTTGTTGGATGGGGCAATTTTTGGGTGGGGTTAGGTTAGGGTTAGGGGATTTCTTTGGTGGGTGTGTTGTTGCAGGTGGGAGAGTTGTTGGGTGGGAAAGATGTTGGGTGGGGAACTTTGTGGTTACAACCATAGTTGGATGGCGACCTTGTTGCTGGTGGGGGAGTTGTGGCAGGTTGGGGTGTTGTTGTTTTGTTGGGGGGTTATTGAGTGGGGGAGATGTTGTGTGGGGGAAACATTGGGTGGTGAAATTGTTGTTTGTGGGTGTGTTACTGCTGATGGGGGGTTGTTAGGTGGGGGAGTTGTTGCTGTTGGGGGAGTTGTTGCTGATGGTGGTGTTGTTGCTGTGCTGGGGGTTGTTGTGTTCGGGAGTTGTTGCTGTTGGGTGAGTTGTTGCTGATGGGGGTGTAGTTGCTGGCTTGGGCGTGTTGTGGGTTCGGGAGCTGTTGGGTGGGGTAGCTGTGGGGTCGGGAAGCTTTTGGGTGGGGGAGCTGTTGTGTGGGGGAGCTGTTGTGTGGGGGAGCTGTTGGGTGGGGTAGCTGTTGGGTGGGGGAGCTGTTGGCTGGGGGAGCTGTTGGCTGGGGGAGCTGTTGGGTGGGGGAGCTGTTGGCTGGGGGAGCTGTTGGGTGGGCGTGTTGTTGGTTGGGGGATTTGTTGGATGGGGCAATTTTTGGGTGGGGCAGTTGTTGGGCTGCAGGGGTGTTGGGTGGGGAATTTGCTGGTGGGGAATTTCCTCATGGGGGAATTGTTGAGTGGGGGAGTTGTTGCTGGTGGGGGATTTGTTGCTGGTGGATGTGTTTTTGCTGGTGGGAGAGTTGTTGCTGGATGATGGTTTGTTGGTTGTTGGTTGGGGGACTTTTTGGTTGGGGGAGTTTTTGGTTGGGGGAGTTGTTGGGTGAGGTATTTGTTGTGTGGTGGATTTGTTGGGTGGGGGAGTTGTTGGTTGGGAGAGTTGTTCCTTGTGGTGGTGTTGTTTCTGGTGGGTGTGTTGTTTGGGGCAGTTGTTGGGTGCGGCAGGTGTTTTGTGGGGAAGTTGTTGCTGGTGGGGCATTTGTTGTGTGGGGGAATTGTTGGCTGGGGGAAGTCTTGGGTGAGGGACTTGTTGGGTATGGTTATTGTTGTTAATGAGGGAGTTGTTTGGTGATGGAGTTGTTGGGTGAGACAGTTTTTGGGTGGGGCAGTTGTTGAGCGGAGGAGTTGTTTGGTGGGGGAGTTGTTGCTCGTTGGGGATGTGTCTGTTGTCCAAATTGTAGGGTGGTGGAGTTGTTGGACGGGGCAGTTGTTGGGTAGGGGTATTGTTGAGTGGGGTATTTGTTGCTGGTCATGGTGCTTTTGCTGGCAGGGGAGCTGTTCCTGCTGGAGGAGTTCTTTGCTGGGGGATTTTTTTGGGCGGGGCTGTTCTTGTGTGGGGAACCTGTTGGTTGGGAGAGTTGTTCATTGGTGGATTGGTTGCTGGTGGGGGAGCTATTGGGTGGCGAACTTGTTGGGTGAGGGATTTGTTGCTGGTGGGGGAGTTGTTGGGCGGGGGAGTTGTTGGGCGGGGGAGTTGTTGGGTGGGGGAGTTGTTGCTGGTTGGGGAGCTGTTTGTTGTCTGATTTTTTGTGTGGCGGAGTTGTTGGATGGGGCAGTTGTTGGGTGGGGGTGTTCTTGTGTGGGGTACTTGGTGGGTGGGGGATTTGTTCGTTGGTGGATTTGTTGCTGGTGGGGGAGCTATTGGGTGGGCGAGCTGTTGGGTGGTGGAGTTGTTGCTGTTGGGGTAGTTTTTGGATTGGGCAGTTGTTGGGGGAGGGATGTTTTGGGTGGAGCAGTTGTTGGATGGTGCAGTTGTTGGGTGGGGAGTTGTTGGGTGGGGAGTTGTTGGGTGGGGAGTTGTTGGGTGGGGAGTTGTTGGGTGGGGAGGTGTTGGGTGGGGAGGTGTTGGGTGGGGAGTTGATGGGTGGGGGAGTTGATGGGTGGGGGAATTGATGGGTGGGGGAGTTGTTGCTGGTGGGGGCGTTGTTGGTTGGGGGAGTTGTTGGTTGGGGGACTTGTTGGTTGGGGGAGTTGTTTCTGGTGGTGTTGTTGTTTCTGGTGGTGGTGTTGTGGGGTGGGGGATTTGTTGGGTGGGGGATTTGTTGGGTGGGGGATTTGTTGGGTGGGGGATTTGTTGGGTGGGGGATTTGTTGGGTGGGGGAGTTGTTGGGTGGGGGAGTTGTTGGGTGGGGGAGTTGTTGGGTGGGGGAGTTGTTGGGTGGGGGAGTTGTTGGGTGGGGGAGTTGTTGGGTGGGGGAGTTGTTGGGTGGGGGAGTTGTTGCTGGTGGTGGTGTTGTTTCTGGTGTCTGTGTTGTTGTTTGGGGCAGTTGTTGGGTGGGGCAGGTGTTGGGTGGTGAAGTTGTTGCTGGTGGAGCATTTGTTCTGTGGGGGAATTGTTGGCTGGGGGAATTCTTGGGTTAGGGACTTGTTGGGTGGGGGGTATTATTGCTACTGAGGAAGTTGTTGGGTGGGGGAGTTGTTGGGTGGGGGAGTTGTTGCTCGTCGGGAAGGTGTTTGTTGTCCGATTTTTTGGATGGGGCAGTTGTTGGGTGGGGATTTGTTGGGTGGGATGTTATTGGGTGGGAGAGTTGTTGGGTCGGGAGTTGATGGTTGGCAGAGTTGTTGGATTTGGCAGTTGCTGGGTGGGGGTGTTGTTGGGTGGGGGAGCTGTTGGGTGGGGGAGCTGTTGGGTGGGGGAGTTGTTTCTGGTGGGGGAGTTGTTTCTGGTGGGGGAGTTGTTTCTGGTGGGGGAGTTGTTTCTGTTGGGGGAGTTGTTTCTGTTGTGGGAGTTGTTGCTGGTGGGGGAGTTGTTGCTGGTGGGGGAGTTGTTGCTGGTGGGGGAGTTGTTGCTGGTGGGGGAGCTGTTGCTGGTGGGGGAGTTGTTGCTGGTGGGGGAGTTGTTGCTGGTGGGGGAGTTGTTGCTGGTGGGGGAGTTGTTGCTGGTGGGGGAGTTGTTGGGTGGTGCAATTGTTGCAGGAGGGGCAGGTGTTGGTTGGGGCAGCTATTGGGTGGGGAAGTTGTTGGGTGGGGCAGTTGTTGGGTGGGGAAGTTGTTGGGTGGGGCAGTTGTTGTGTGGGTCAGTTGTTGGGTGGGTCAGTTGTTGGGTGGGTCAGTTGTTGGGTGGGTCAGTTGTTGGGCGGGGGAGTTGTTGGGTGGGGGAGTTGTTGCTGGTTGGGGAGCTGTTTGTTGTCTGATTTTTTGTGTGGCAGAGTTGTTGGATGGGGCAGTTGTTGGGTGGGGGTGTTCTTGTGTGGGGTACTTGGTGGGTGGGGGAGTTGTTCGTTGGTGGATTTGTTGCTGGTGGGGGAGCTATTGGGTGGGCGAGCTGTTGGGTGGTGGAGTTGTTGCTGTTGGGGTAGTTTTTGGATTGGGCAGTTTGTTGGGGGAGGGATGTTTTGGGTGGAGCAGTTGTTGGATGGTGCAGTTGTTGGGTGGGGAGTTGTTGGGTGGGGAGTTGTTGGGTGGGGAGTTGTTGGGTGGGGAGTTGTTGGGTGGGGAGTTGTTGGGTGGGGAGGTGTTGGGTGGGGAGGTGTTGGGTGGGGAGTTGATGGGTGGGGGAGTTGATGGGTGGGGGAGTTGTTGCTGGTGGGGGCGTTGTTGGTTGGGGGAGTTGTTGGTTGGGGGACTTGTTGGTTGGGGGAGTTGTTTCTGGTGGTGTTGTTGTTTCTGGTGGTGGTGTTGTTTCTGTTGGGGGATTTGTTGGGTGGGGGATTTGTTGGGTGGGGGATTTGTTGGGTGGGGGATTTGTTGGGTGGGGGATTTGTTGTGTGGGGGATTTGTTGGGTGGGGGAGTTGTTGGGTGGGGGAGTTGTTGGGTGGGGGAGTTGTTGGGTGGGGGAGTTGTTGGGTGGGGGAGTTGTTGCTGGTGGTGGTGTTGTTTCTGGTGTCTGTGTTGTTGTTTGGGGCAGTTGTTGGGTGGGGCAGGTGTTGGGTGGTGAAGTTCTTGCTGGTGGAGCATTTGTTCTGTGGGGGAATTGTTGGCTGGGGCAATTCTTGGGTTAGGGACTTGTTGGGTGGGGGGTATTATTGCTACTGAGGAAGTTGTTGGGTGGGGGAGTTGTTCGGTGGGGGAGTTGTGGGTGGGGGAGTTGTGGGTGGGGGAGTTGTGGGTGGGGGAGTTGTGGGTGGGGGAGTTGTTTGGTGGGGGAGTTGTTGGGTGGGTAAGTTGTTGGGTGGGGGAGTTGTTGCTCGTCGGGAAGGTGTTTGTTGTCCGATTTTTTGGATGGTGGAGTTGTTGGATGGGGCAGTTGTTGCTGTTGGGGTAGTTTTTGGGCTGGGCAGTTGTTGGGGTGATGTTTTGGGTGGAGCAGTTGTTGGATAGTGCAGTTGTTGGGTGGGGATTTGTTGGGTGGGAAGTTATTGGGTGGGAGAGTTGTTGGGTCGGGAGTTGATGGTTTTCAGAGTTGTTGGATGGGACAGTTGCTGGGTGGGGGTGTTGTTGGGTGGGGGAGCTGTTGGGTGGGGGAGCTGTTGGGTGGGGGAGTTGTTTCTGGTGGGGGAGTTGTTTCTGGTGGGGGAGTTGTTTTTGGTGGGGGAGTTGTTTTTGGTGGGGGAGTTGTTGCTGGTGGGGGAGTTGTTGCTGGTGGGGGAGTTGTTGCTGGTGGGGGAGCTGTTGCTGGTGGGGGAGCTGTTGCTGGTGGGGGAGTTGTTGCTGGTGGGGGAGTTGTTGCTGGTGGGGGAGTTGTTGCTGGTGGGGGAGTTGTTGCTGGTGGGGGAGCTGTTGCTGGTGGGGGTGTTGTTGCTGGTGGGGGAGTTGTTGGGTGGTGCAATTGTTGCAGGAGGGGCCGGTGTTGGTTGGGGCAGCTATTGGGTGGGGAAGTTGTTGGGTGGGGCAGTTGTTGGGTGGGGAAGTTGTTGGGTGGGGCAGTTGTTGGGTGGGTCAGTTGTTGGGTGGGTCAGTTGTTGGGTGGGTCAGTTGTTGGGTGGGTCAGTTGTTGGGTGGGTCAGTTGTTGGGTGGGGCAGTTGTTGGGTGGGGCAGTTGTTGGGTGGGGCAGTTGTTGAGTGGGGCAGTTGTTGGTTGGGGCAGTTGTTGGTGTTGGGGCAGTTGTTGGGTGGGGCAGTTGTTGGTGTTGGAGCAGTTGTTGGGTGGGGCAGTTGTTGGTGTTGGGGCAGTTGTTGCTGTTGGGACAGGTGTTGGGTTGGGCAGATTTTGGGTGGGGTTGGGGCTAGGGTTAGGGGAACTCGTTGGTGGGTGAGTTGTTGCTGGTGGGAGAGTTGTTGGGTGTGGGAGATGATGGGTGGGGGACTTTGTGGTTATGGCAGTTGTTGGGTGGGGAGTTGTTGCTGGTGGGGGAGTTGTTGCTGGTGGTGGTGTTGTTGGATGGGGCAGTTGTTGGGTGGGGCAGTTGTTCCTGGTGGGGCAGCTGTTGGGTGGAGCAAGTGTTAGGTGGGGTTAGGGTTAGGGTTAGGGGAGTTCTTTGTTGGATGAGTTGTTGCTGGTGGGAGAGTTGTTGTTGGGTGGGGGAGCTGTTGGGTGGAGGAGTTGTTGGGTGTGCGTGTTGTTGGTTGAGGGATTTGTTGGATGGGGCAGTTTTTGGGTGGGGCAGTTGTTGGACTGCAGGGGTGTTGGGTGGGGAATTTGCTGGTGGGGGAATTGTTGAGTGGGGGTGTAGTTGCTGGTGGGGGATTTGTTGCTGGTGGGAGAGTTGTTGCTCGGATGGGGGTTGTTGGTTGTTGGTTGGGGGAGTTGTTTGTTGGGGGATTTGTTGTTTTGGGGGAGTTGTTGTGTGGGTGATTTGTTGTGTGGGGGAGTTGTTGCTGGTGGGGGTGTTGTTTCTGGTGGGGGTGTTGTTTCTGGTGGGGGTGTTGTTTCTGGTGGGGGTGTTGTTGGGTGGGGGAGCTGTTGGGTGGGCGTGTTGCTGGTTGGGGGATTTGTTGGATGGGGCAGTTTTTGGGTGGGGTAGTTGTTGGGCTGCGGAGGTGTCGGGTGGGGAATTTGCTGTTGGGGGAATTGTTGAGTGGGGTAGTTGTTGCTGGTGGGGGATTTGTTGCTGGTGGGGGATTTGTTGCTGTTGGGTGTGTTTTTGCTGGTGGGAGAGTTGTTGCTGTGTGGGGGGTTGTTGGTTGGGGTAGTTGTTGGTTGGGGCATTGTTGGGTGGGGGATTTGTTGGGTTGGGGGAGTTATTGCTGGTGGGGGTGTTGTTGCTGGTGGGGGTGTTGTTGCTGGTGGGGGTGTTGTTGCTGGTGGGGAAATTGATGTTAATGGGGGTGTTGTTGCTGGTCTGGGGGATTGTTTGTTGAGGCAGTTGATGGGTGGAGGAGCTATTGCTGGTGGGGCAATTGGTTGGATGAGTTGATGCTGCTGGCAGAGTTGTTGGGTTGGAAAATTGCTGGGTGGGGCAATTGTAGGTAGGGGATTTGTTGGATGCGGGATCTGTTGGCTGGGTGTGTTATTGCTGGTGAGGGAGTTGTTGCTGGTATTGTTGTTGTTGCTGGTTGGGGCAGTTGTTGGGTGGTGCAATTGTTGCAGGAGGGGCAGGTGTTGGTTGGGGCAGCTATTGGGTGGGGAAGTTGTTGGGTGGGGAAGTTGCTGGGTTGGGGTATTGTTACTGCTGGGGAAGTTGATTGTTGGGTGGGGAAGTTTTTGGGTGGGGAGGTGTTGCTGGTGTGGGAGCTGTTGTTGCTGTTGGGGCAGTTGTTGCTGTTGGGGCAGGTGTTGGGTGGGGAAGTTGTTGGGTGGGGAGGTGTTGCTGGTGTGGGAGCTGTTGGGTGGGTGAGATGTTGGGTGAAGAAGTTGTTGCTTGTGGGGGAATTGCTACTAATGGCGGTGTTGTTGCTGGGTTGGGGTTTGTTTGTTGTGGCTGTTGATGTGTGGGGGAGCTATTGCTGGTGGGGCAATTGGTTGGATGAGTTGATGCTGCTGGCAGAGTTGTTGGGTTAGAAAATTGCTGGATGGAGCAGTTGTAGGTAGGGGATTTGTTGGATGGGGGATCTGTTGGCTGGGTGTGTTATTGTTGGTGGGGGAGTTATTGCTGGTATTGGTGTTGTTGCTGGTTGGGGCAGTTGTTGGATGATGCAATTGTTGCAGGAGGGGCAGGTGTTGGGTGGGGCAGCTATTGGGTGGGGGAGTTGTTGGGTGGGTAGTTGGGTTGGGGTGTTGTTACTGCTGGGGGAGTTGAGTTTTTGGGTGGGGCAGTTTTTGGGTGGGGCAGTTTTTGGGTGGGGCAGTTTTTGGGTGGGGCAGTTTTTGGGTGGGGCAGTTGTTGGGTGGGGCAGTTTTTGGGTGGGGCAGTTTTTGGGTGGGGCAGTTTTTGGGTGGGGCAGTTGTTGGGTGGGGCAGTTGTTGGCTGGGGCAGTTGTTGCTGGTGGGGCAGGTGTTGGGTGGGGCAGTTGTTGCATGGGGTTGGGGTTTGGGTTAGGGGAGCTCGTTGGTGGGTGAGTTGTTGCTGGTGGGAGAGTTGTTGGGTGTGGGAGATGATGGGTGGGGTACTTTGTGGTTATGGCAGTTGTTGAGTGGGGAATTTGTTGCTGGTGGGGGAGTTGTTGTTGGTTGTGGTGTTGGATGGAGCAGTTGTTGGGTGGGGCAGTTGTTGCTGGTGGGGCAGCTGTTGGGTGAGGTAAGTGTTAGGTGGGGTTAGGGGAGTTCTTTGTTGGATGAGTTGTTGCTGGTGGGAGAGTTGTTGTTGGGAGGGGGAGCTGTTGGGTGGAGGAGTTGTTGAGTGGGCATGTTATTGGTTGAGGGATTTGTTGGATGGGGCAGTTTTTGGGTGGGGCAGTTGTTGGGCTGCAGGGGTGTTGGGTGGGGAATTTGCTGGTGGGGGAATTGTTGAGTGGGGGAGTTGTTGCTGGTGGGGGATTTGTTGCTGGTGGGTGTGTTTTTGCTGGTGAGAGAGTTGTTGCTCGGTGGGGGTTTGTTGGTTGTTGGTTGGGGGAATTGTTGTTGGGGGGAGTTGTTGGGTTGGGGAGTTGTTGGGTGGGGGAGTTGTTGGGTAGGGGGAGTTGTTGGGTGGGGCAGGTGTTGGGTGGTGAAGTTGTTGCTGGTGGGGCATTTGTTGTGTTGGGGAATTGTTGGCTGGGGGAATTCTTGGGTTAGGGACTTGTTGGGTGGGGGTATTGTTGCTACTGAGGGAGTTGTTGGGTGGGGGAGTTGTTGGGTGAGGCAGTTGTTGGGTGGGGTAGTTGTTGGGCAGAGGAGTTGTTGGGTGGGGGAGTTGTTGCTCGTCGGGGATGTTTCTGTCGTCCGATTTGTTGGGTGGTGGAGTTGTTCGATGGGGCAGTTGTTGGGTGGGGGAGTTTTTGCTGGTGGGCATGTTGTTGGTTGGGGGAATTGTTGGGTGGGACAGTTGTTGGGTGGGGGAGTTGTTGGGTGGGGTATTGTTGCTGCTGAGGGAGTTGTTGTGTGGGGGAGTTGTTGGGTGGGGGAGTTGTTGGGTGGGGGAGTTGTTGGGTGGGGGAGTTGTTGGGTGGGGGAGTTGTTGGGTGGGGGAGTTGTTGGGTGATTCAGTTGTTGGGTCGGGTAGTTGTTGGGCAGAGGAGTTGTTGGGTGGGGGAGTTGTTGGGTGGGGGAGTTGTTGGGTGGGGGAGTTGTTGGGTGGGGGAGTTGTTGGGTGGGGGAGTTGTTGGGTGGGGGAGATGTTGGGTGGGGGAGATGTTGGGTGGGGGAGATGTTGGGTGGGGGAGATGTTGGGTGGGGGAGATGTTGGGTGGGGAGATGTTGGGTGGGGGAGATGTTGGGTGGGGGAGATGTTGGGTGGGGGAGTTGTTGAGTGGGGCAGTTGTTGGTTGGGGCAGTTGTTGGTGTTGGGGCAGTTGTTGGGTGGGGCAGTTGTTGGTGTTGGAGCAGTTGTTGGGTGGGGCAGTTGTTGGTGTTGGGGCAGTTGTTGCTGTTGGGACAGGTGTTGGGTTGGGCAGATTTTGGGTGGGGTTGGGGCTAGGGTTAGGGGAGCTCGTTGGTGGGTGAGTTGTTGCTGGTGGGAGAGTTGTTGGGTGTGGGAGATGATGGGTGGGGGACTTTGTGGTTATGGCAGTTGTTGGGTGGGGGAGTTGTTGCTGGTGGGGGAGTTGTTGCTGGTGGTGGTGTTGTTGGATGGGGCAGTTGTTGGGTGGGGCAGTTGTTCCTGGTGGGGCAGCTGTTGGGTGGAGCAAGTGTTAGGTGGGGTTAGGGTTAGGGTTAGGGGAGTTCTTTGTTGGATGAGTTGTTGCTGGTGGGAGAGTTGTTGTTGGGTGGGGGAGCTGTTGGGTGGAGGAGTTGTTGGGTGTGCGTGTTGTTGGTTGAGGGATTTGTTGGATGGGGGCAGTTTTTGGGTGGGGCAGTTGTTGGACTGCAGGGGTGTTGGGTGGGGAATTTGCTGGTGGGGAATTGTTGAGTGGGGGTGTAGTTGCTGGTGGGGGATTTGTTGCTGGTGGGAGAGTTGTTGCTCGGATGGGGGTTGTTGGTTGTTGGTTGGGGGAGTTGTTTGTTGGGGGATTTGTTGTTTTGGGGGAGTTGTTGTGTGGGTGATTTGTTGTGTGGGGGAGTTGTTGCTGGTGGGGGTGTTGTTTCTGGTGGGGGTGTTGTTTCTGGTGGGGGTGTTGTTTCTGGTGGGGGTGTTGTTGGGTGGGGGAGCTGTTGGGTGGGCGTGTTGCTGGTTGGGGGATTTGTTGGATGGGGCAGTTTTTGTGTGGGGTAGTTGTTGGGCTGCGGAGGTTTCGGGTGGGGAATTTGCTGTTGGGGGAATTGTTGAGTGGGGTAGTTGTTGCTGGTGGGGGATTTGTTGCTGGTGGGGGATTTGTTGCTGTTGGGTGTGTTTTTGCTGATGGGAGAGTTGTTGCTGTGTGGGGGGTTGTTGGTTGGGGTAGTTGTTGGTTGGGGGCATTGTTGGGTGGGGGATTTGTTGGGTTGGGGGAGTTATTGCTGGTGGGGGTGTTGTTGCTGGTGGGGGTGTTGTTGCTGGTGGGGGTGTTGTTGCTGGTGGGGAAATTGATGTTAATGGGGGTGTTGTTGCTGGTCTGGGGGATTGTTTGTTGAGGCAGTTGATGGGTGGAGGAGCTATTGCTGGTGGGGCAATTGGTTGGATGAGTTGATGCTGCTGGCAGAGTTGTTGGGTTGGAAAATTGCTGGGTGGGGCAATTGTAGGTAGGGGATTTGTTGGATGCGGGATCTGTTGGCTGGGTGTGTTATTGCTGGTGAGGGAGTTGTTGCTGGTATTGTTGTTGTTGCTGGTTGGGGCAGTTGTTGGGTGGTGCAATTGTTGCAGGAGGGGCAGGTGTTGGTTGGGGCAGCTATTGGGTGGGGAAGTTGTTGGGTGGGGAAGTTGCTGGGTTGGGGTATTGTTACTGCTGGGGAAGTTGATTGTTGGGTGGGGAAGTTTTTGGGTGGGGAGGTGTTGCTGGTGTGGGAGCTGTTGTTGCTGTTGGGGCAGTTGTTGCTGTTGGGGCAGGTGTTGGGTGGGGAAGTTGTTGGGTGGGGAGGTGTTGCTGGTGTGGGAGCTGTTGGGTGGGTGAGATGTTGGGTGAAGAAGTTGTTGCTTGTGGGGGAATTGCTACTAATGGCGGTGTTGTTGCTGGGTTGGGGTTTGTTTGTTGTGGCTGTTGATGTGTGGGGGAGCTATTGCTGGTGGGGCAATTGGTTGGATGAGTTGATGCTGCTGGCAGAGTTGTTGGGTTAGAAAATTGCTGGATGGAGCAGTTGTAGGTAGGGGATTTGTTGGATGGGGGATCTGTTGGCTGGGTGTGTTATTGTTGGTGGGGGAGTTATTGCTGGTATTGGTGTTGTTGCTGGTTGGGGCAGTTGTTGGATGATGCAATTGTTGCAGGAGGGGCAGGTGTTGGGTGGGGCAGCTATTGGGTGGGGGAGTTGTTGGGTGGGTAGTTGGGTTGGGGTGTTGTTACTGCTGGGGGAGTTGAGTTTTTGGGTGGGGCAGTTTTTGGGTGGGGCAGTTTTTGGGTGGGGCAGTTTTTGGGTGGGGCAGTTTTTGGGTGGGGCAGTTGTTGGGTGGGGCAGTTTTTGGGTGGGGCAGTTTTTGGGTGGGGCAGTTTTTGGGTGGGGCAGTTGTTGGGTGGGGCAGTTGTTGGCTGGGGCAGTTGTTGCTGGTGGGGCAGGTGTTGGGTGGGGCAGTTGTTGCGTGGGGTTGGGGTTTGGTTAGGGGAGCTCGTTGGTGGGTGAGTTGTTGCTGGTGGGAGAGTTGTTGGGTGTGGGAGATGATGGGTGGGGTACTTTGTGGTTATGGCAGTTGTTGAGTGGGGAATTTGTTGCTGGTGGGGGAGTTGTTGTTGGTTGTGGTGTTGGATGGAGCAGTTGTTGGGTGGGGCAGTTGTTGCTGGTGGGGCAGCTGTTGGGTGAGGTAAGTGTTAGGTGGGGTTAGGGGAGTTCTTTGTTGGATGAGTTGTTGCTGGTGGGAGAGTTGTTGTTGGGAGGGGGAGCTGTTGGGTGGAGGAGTTGTTGAGTGGGCATGTTATTGGTTGAGGGATTTGTTGGATGGGGCAGTTTTTGGGTGGGGCAGTTGTTGGGCTGCAGGGGTGTTGGGTGGGGAATTTGCTGGTGGGGGAATTGTTGAGTGGGGGAGTTGTTGCTGGTGGGGGATTTGTTGCTGGTGGGTGTGTTTTTGCTGGTGAGAGAGTTGTTGCTCGGTGGGGGTTTGTTGGTTGTTGGTTGGGGGAATTGTTGTTGGGGGGAGTTGTTGGGTTGGGGAGTTGTTGGGTTGGGGAGTTGTTGGGTGGGGGAGTTGTTGGGTAGGGGAGTTGTTGGGTGGGGCAGGTGTTGGGTGGTGAAGTTGTTGCTGGTGGGGCATTTGTTGTGTTGGGGAATTGTTGGCTGGGGGAATTCTTGGGTTAGGGACTTGTTGGGTGGGGGTATTGTTGCTACTGAGGGAGTTGTTGGGTGGGGGAGTTGTTGGGTGAGGCAGTTGTTGGGTGGGGTAGTTGTTGGGCAGAGGAGTTGTTGGGTGGGGGAGTTGTTGCTCGTCGGGGATGTTTCTGTCGTCCGATTTGTTGGGTGGTGGAGTTGTTCGATGGGGCAGTTGTTGGGTGGGGGAGTTTTTGCTGGTGGGCATGTTGTTGGTTGGGGGAATTGTTGGGTGGGACAGTTGTTGGGTGGGGGAGTTGTTGGGTGGGGTATTGTTGCTGCTGAGGGAGTTGTTGTGTGGGGGAGATGTTGGGTGGGGGAGATGTTGGGTGGGGGAGATGTTGGGTGGGGGAGATGTTGGGTGGGGGAGATGTTGGGTGGGGGAGATGTTGGGTGGGGGAGATGTTGGGTGGGGGAGATGTTGGGTGGGGGAGTTGTTGGGTGGGGTAGTTGTTGCTGGAGCGGCAGGTGTTGGGTGGGGAAGTTGTTGCTGGTGGGGGAGTTATTGTTGGGTGGGCGTGTTGTTGGGAGGGGGAGCTGTTGGTAGTAGTGGGGTATGCGTGGGGTTGCTGTTAGGCGGGGGAATTATTGGGTGGGGTAGTTGTTGGGTAGGGGGAGATATTGGGTAGGGCAGGTGTTGGGTGGGAGAGTTGGTGGGTGGGGGAGTTGTTGGTTGAGGGAGATATTGGGTGGGAGAGTTGTTGGATGGGGCATTTGATGGGTGGGGAATTTGTTGCTGGTGGGGGAGTTGTTGCTGGTTGGGGTGTTGTTTGTTGGGGGAGATGTTGGGTGGGGGAGATGTTATGTGGGGATATTGTTGTTTGCGGGTGTGTTGTTGCTGTTGGGTGAGTTGTAGCTGTTGGGGGAATTGTTGCTGATGGGGCTGCTGTTGCTGGGTTGGGAGGGTTATTGGGTTCGGTAGGTGTTGGGTGGGGGAGCTGTTGGGTGGGCGTGTTGCTGGTTGGGGGATTTGTTGGATGGGGCAGTTTTTGGTTGGGGTAGTTGTTGGGCTGCGAAGGTGTCGGGTGGGGAATTTGCTGTTGGGGGAATTGTTGAGTGGGGTAGTTGTTGCTGATGGGGGATTTGTTGCTGGTGGGAGATTTGTTGCTGTTGGGTGTGTTTTTGCTGGTGGGAGAGTTGTTGCTGTGTGGGGGGTTGTTGGTTGGGGTAGTTGTTGGGTGGGGGTGTTGTTGGATGGGGGATTTGTTTGGTGGGGGAGTTATTGCTGGTGGGGGAGTTATTGCTGGTGGGGGAGTTGTTGATAGTGATGTTGTTGCTGGTGGGGGTGTTGTTGCTGGTGTGGGAGTTGTTGGGTGAGGCAATTGTTTTGTGGGGGAGTTGTGGGGTGGAGGATTTGTTGGGTGGGGGATTTGTTGGGTGGGAAAGTTGTTGCTGGTGGGGCATTTGTTGGGTGGGGGAATTGTTGGGTGGGGGAATTGTTGGGTGGGGGAATTGTTGGGTGGGGGAATTGTTGGGTGGGGGATTGTTGGTGCTGAGGGAGTTGTTGTGTGGGGTTGTTTTTGGATGGGGGATGTTGTTGCTGGCCGTGGAATTGTTGGGTGGGGGAATTGTTGGGTGGGGGAGTTGTTGGGTGGGGGAGTTGTTGGGTGGGGCAGGTGTTGGGTTGTGAGGTTGTTGCTGGTGGAGCATTTGTTGTGTGGGGGAATTGTTAGCTGGGGGAATTCTTGGGTTAGGGACTTGTTGGGTGGGGGTATTGTTGCTACTGAGGGAGTTGTTGGGTGGGGGAGTTGTTGGGTGGTGGAGTTGTTGGGTGGGGCAGTTGTTGGGTGGGGGAGTTGTTGTGTGGGGTAGTTGTTGCTCATGGGGGAGTTATTACTGGGTGGCAGTGTTGTTGGGTGAGGGAGTTATTGGGTGGATGAGTTGTTGCGGGTGGGGCAGTTGTTGGGTTGGGGAGCTGTTGGTTTGGGGATGTTTTGGGCAGAGGAATTGTTATTGGTGGGGCTGTTATCGGGTCGGCGATTTGTTGGATGTTGCAGTTGTTGAGTGGGGCAGTTGTTGGATGGGAGAGCTGTTTGGTGGGGAATTTGTTGCTGGTGGGGGTATTGCTGGGTAGGAGACTTGTTGAGTGGGGGTGTTGTTGGGTGTGGGAGCTGTTGGGTGGCGAAGTTGTTGCTGGTGAGGGAGCTGTTGCTGGTGGGGGAGTTGTTGCTGGGTGGGGAGGTTGTTGGGTGGGGGTATTGTTGGGAGGGGCAGTTGGTCAGGGGATTTGTTGGGTGGTTGAGTTGATGCTGGTGGGGGTATTGTTGGGTCAGGGATTTGTTGGATGGTGCAGTTGGTGATTGGGGCAATTGTTGGATGGGGGAGCTGTTTGGTGGGGAAGTTGTTGCTGCTGGGGGTGTTTTTGGGTGGGAGACTTGTTGGGTGGGGCAGTTGTTGGGTGGGGCAGTTGTTGGGTGGGGCAGTTGTTGGGTGGGGCAGTTGTTGGGTGGGGCAGTTGTTGGGTGGGGCAGTTGTTGGGTGGGGCCGTTGTTGGGTGGGGAAGCTGTTGCTGCGTGGGGGAATTGTTGCTGGGTTGGGGGGTTGTTGGGTGTGGTAGGTGTTGGTAGTAGGGGGTATGCGTGGGGCAGCTGTTGGGCGGGGTAATTATTGGGCGGGGTAATTATTGGGTGGGGTAATTATTGGGTGGGGCAGTTGTTGGGTGGGGCAGTTGTTGGGTGGGGCAGTTGTTGGGTGGGGCAGTTGTTGGGTGGGGGAGTTGGTGGGTGGGGGAGTTGGTGGGTGGGGGAGTTGTTGGGTGGGGGAAATATTGGGTGGGAGAGTTGTTGGATGGGGCAGTTGTTCGGTGGGGACGTTGTTGGGTGGGGGATCAGTTGGGTGGAGGAGTTGTTGCTGGTGAGGCAGTTGTTGGGTGGGGGAGTTGTTGGGTGGGTAAGTTTTTGGTTGGTGGAGTTGTTGCTGGCGGGGTAGTCGTTGGGTGGGCGAACTGTTACTGGTGAGGAAGCTGTTGCTGGGTGGTGGATTTTTTGCTGGGTGGGGTGGTTGTTGGATGGGGTAGTTGTTGGTAGTAGGGGGGGTATGTGTGCGGGAGCTGTTGGGCGGGGGAATTATTGGGTAGTGTAGTTGTTGGGTAGTGGGAGTTATTGGGTGGGGCTGTTGTTGCGTGGGGTAGTTGGTGGGTGGGGGGGTTGTTGGGTGGGGCAGTTGTTGGGTGGGGTAGTTGTTGGGTGGGGTAGTTGTTGGGTGGGGCAGTTGTTGCTGGTGGGGCAGTTGTTGGGTGGGGCAGTTGTTGGGTGGGGCAGTTGTTGGGTGGGGCAGTTGTTGGGTGGGGCAGTTGTTGCTGGTGGGGGAGTTGTTGCTGGTGGGGGAGTTATTGCTGGGTGGCGGTGTTGTTGGGTGGCTGAGTTATTGGGGGATGAGTTGTTGCTGGTGGGGCAATTGTTGGGTTGGGGAGCTGTTGGGTTGGGGATGTTTTGGGTAGGGGAATTGTTATTGGTGGAGCTGCTGTTGGGTGGGGATTTGTTGAGTGGTGCAGTTGTTGAGTGGTGCAGTTGTTGGGTGGGGGAGGTGTTTGGTGGGGA
Organism: Carcharodon carcharias; assembly: GCF_017639515.1. Lineage (NCBI taxonomy): Eukaryota > Metazoa > Chordata > Chondrichthyes > Lamniformes > Lamnidae > Carcharodon > Carcharodon carcharias. Next base: position 45,069,763 of record NC_054491.1, read on the forward strand.
ACTTGTTGCTGGTGGGGGTGTTGTTGGGTGGGAGACTTGTTGGCTGGGGCAGTTGGTGGGTGGGGCAGTTGGTGGGTGGGGGAGTTATTGGGTGGATGAGTTTTTGCAGGTGGGGCAGTTGTTGGGTTGGGGAGCTGTTGGGTGGGGGATCTGTTGGGTTGGGGATGTTTTGGGTAGGGGAATTGTTATTGGTGGGGCTGTTTTTGGCTGGGTGAGCTGTTGCTGGGTGGGGGCGTTGTTGCTGGTGGGGGAGCTGTTGCTGGTGGGGGAGTTGTTGCTGGGTGTGGGGGGTTGTTGGGTGGTGGTATTTTGGGTGTGTGAGTTGTTGGATGGGGCAGTTGGTCAGGGATTTGTTGGGCGGTGGAGTTGTTGAGTGGGGCAGTTGTTGGGTGGGGGAGCTGTTTGGTGGGAAAGTTGTTGCTGGTGGGGGTGTTTTTGGGTGGGAGACTTGTTGGGTGGGGCCGTTGTTGGGTGGGGCCGTTGTTGGGTGGGGCAGTTGTTGGGTGTAGGGGAGTATGCTTGGGGGAGCTGTTGGGCGGGGAAATTATTGAGTGGGGCAGTTGTTGGGTGGGGGATCAGTTGGGTGGGGAAGTTGTTGGGTGGGGGATCAGTTGGGTGGGGAAGTTGTTGGGTGGGGGATCAGTTGGGTGGGGAAGTTGTTGGGTGGGGGATCAGTTGGGTGGGGAAGTTGTTGGGTGGGGGATCAGTTGGGTGGGGGAGTTGTTGGGTGGGGGATCAGTTGGGTGGGGGAGCTGTTGGGCGGGGGATCAGTTGGGTGGGGAAGTTGTTGGGTGGGGGATCAGTTGGGTGGGGAAGTTGTTGGGTGGGGAATCAGTTGGGTGGGGAAGTTGTTGGGTGGGGGATCAGTTGGGTGGGGAAGTTGTTGGGTGGGGGATCAGTTGGGTGGGGAAGTTGTTGGGTGGGGGATCAGTTGGGTGGGGAAGTTGTTGGGCGGGGGATCAGTTGGTTGGGGGAGCTGTTGGGTGGGGAAGTTGTTGCTGGTGAGGCAGTTGTTGGGTGGGAGAGTTGTTGCTCGTCGGGGAGGTGTTTGTTGTCCGATTTTTTGGGTCGCGGTGTTGTTGGATGGGGCAGTTGTTGGGTGGGGGTGTTGTTGGGTGGGGAAGCCATTGGGTGGGGGTGTTGTTGGGTGGGGAAGCCATTGGGTGGGGGAGTTGTTGGGTGGGTGAGTCGTTGATGGTAGGGGAGTTGTTGGGTGGCGAAGTTGCTGGGTGGGGCAGTTGTTGTTTGGGGATTTGTTGCGTGGGGAAGGCGTTGGATGGCGCAGTTGTTGGGTGGGGAAGTTGTTGGGTGGGGAGTTATTGAGTGAGGGATTTGTTGCTGGTGGGGGAGTTGTTGCTTGTCGGGGATTTGTTGGGTGGGGGATTTGTTGGGTGGTGGAGTTTTTGGATGGGGTAGTTGTTGGGTGGGTGTGTTATTGGGTGGGGTAGTTGTTTTGTGGGGGAATTGTTGCTGTTGGGGGTGTTTTTGCTGACGGGTGTATTGTTGGTTGGGGTAGTTGTTGGTTGGGGGTGTTGTTGCTGGGTGGGGGAGCTGTTGGGTGGGGGAGTTGTTGGGTGGGCGTGTTGTTGCTGGGTGGGGGAGCTGTTGGGTGGGGGAGCTGTTGCTGGTAGGTGTGTTGTTGCTGAGTGGGGGGAGGGAGTTGTTGTTTGGGAGAGTTGTTGGGTGGGGCATTTGTTGGGTGGGGTAGTTGTTGAGTTCCAGGGAGCAGAGTCGGAGGGCGGACCTTGGGCCTTTAAAAAAATAATTAAAAGTGGCGTCACGGTAAATCTGTGACCTGATTGGCTGTTAGGGAATCTACACTGAATTTGAAATTAAAACGTTGTTAAACTAATTAAACCAAGTAAATTAATCACTTAGTTAATAAGTAGAGGGTATCAAGGCCAGAAGCAGGTGATTACTGTTCTTAGAATTTAGCATTTATAGTAGAAATCTAGCCCTAGGGTACGTATTAATAATAAGGAGTCAATAAGCAGTTAATAGATTTAAGTTGATTTATTAAATAGTTCCAGAAATGGCAGTTGCTGGGGTGAAGTGCTTGACCTGTGGGATGTGGGAAATCTGTGATGCTTCAAGTGTCCTGGACAACTACATCTGCAGGAAGTGTACCCAATTGCAGCTCCTCACAGACCCGCATGGATCGGTTGGAGCAGCAGTTGGATGCACTTAGGAGCATTCAGGTGGTGGAAAGCATCATTGACAGGAGTTTGGGAGACGTGGTCACACCCAAGGTACAGACAGATAGATGGGTGACCGCTATAAGGGGCAGGCAGTCAGCGCAGAAATCCCCTGTGGCTGTCCCCCTCTCTAACAGGTATACCATTTTGGATACTGTTGGGGGGGATGGATGGCCTATCAGAGGAAAACAACAGCAGTAGCCAGAGCAGCGGCACCACAGCTGTTTCTGTTGTTCAGCAGAGGGGGTCAAAGCACAGAAGAGCAATTGTCATAGGGACTCTATAGTCAGGGGCTCAGGTAGGCACTTCTGTGGTCGTGAAATAGACACCAGGATGGTATGTTGCCTCCCTGGTGCCAGGGTCCAGGATGTCTATGATCGGGTACGGGACATTATGAAGGGGGAGGGAGAACAGTCAGAGGTTGTGCTACACATTGGTACTTACGACATAGGCAGGAAGAGTGACGAGGTCCTGAAGCGGGAGTTCAGGGAGTTAGGCCAAAAGTTAAAAAACAGGACCTCTGGGGTTGTAATCTCAGGATTACTCCCTGTGCCACGTGCCAGTGAGGCTAGAAATAGGAAGATAGTGCAGCTGAACACGTGGCTGAACAGATGGTGTAGGAGGGAGGGTTTCCGATATCTGGATCAGTGGGATCTCTTCCGGGGCAGGTGGGACCTGTACAAGAAGGACGGGTTGCATCTAAACTGGAGGGGCACCAATATCCTGGCTGTGAGGTTTGTTAGTGTCACTCGGGAGGGTTTAAACTAGTATGGCAGGGGGGTGGGAACCAGAGCAATAGGTCAGCAGGTGAAATAAATGACTGGGAACTAGTGAATATGGCCAGAAGGACTAAGAGGAAGGGCAGGCAGGGAGAAATTACTGAACACAGTGGGACTGGGGATCTGAAATGCATTTGTTTCAATGCAAGAAGTATAACAGGCAAGGCAGATGAGCTTAGAGCTTGGATTAGTACTTGGGACTATGATGTTATTGCTATTACAGAGACTTGGTTGAAGGATGGACAGGATTGGCAGATAAACATTCCAGGATTTAGATGTTTCAGGCAGGATAGAGAGGGATGTAGAAGACGTGGGGCAGTTGCATTGCTGGTTAAGGGGAATATCACAGCTGTACGACAGGAGAAAATCTCGGTGGGCTCATGCAGCGAGGCAATATGGGTAGATCTCCGGAATAGGAAGGGTGCAGTCACAATGTTGGGGGTTTACTATAGGCCTCCCAATTGCTGGCGGGAGATTGAGGAACAGTTATGTAGGCAGATTTTGGACAGTTGTAAAAGCAATAGGGTTGTTGTGGTGGGTGATTTTAACTTTCCCTATATTGACTGGGAATCACTTAGTGCTAGGGATTTGGATGGTGCAGAATTTGTAAGGTGCATCCAGGAGGGCTTCCTGAGACAATATGTAGATAGTCCAACTAGGGAAGGGGCAATACTGGACCTGGTATTAGGGAATGAACCCGGCCAGGTGGTCGAAGTTTCAGTAGGGGAGCATTTCGGGAAAAGTGATCATAATTCAGTAAGTTTCAAGGTACTGGTGGATAAGGATAACAGGAGTTCTCAGGTTAAGGTGCTTAATTGGGGGAAGGCTAATTATAACAATATTAGGCAGGAACTGAGGAATCTAGACTGGAGGCGGATGTTTGAGGGCAAATCAACAACTGACATGTGGGGGGCTTTCAAATATCAGTTGATAAGAATGCAGGACCAGCATGTTCCTGATAGGATGAAGGATAAGCATGGCAAGTTTCAGGAACCTTGGATAATGAAGGATATTGTGAGATTAGTCAAAAAGAAAAGGGAAGCATTCGTAAGGGCTGGAAACAGATGAAGCCTGTGGAGAATATAAAGAAAGTAGGAAGAAACTTAAGCAAAGAGTCAGGAGGGCTAAAAGGGGTCATGAAAAATCATTGGCAACCTGGATTAAGGCCTTTTATACATATGTAAAAAGCAAGAGGGTAGCCAGGGAAAGGGTTGGCCCACTCAGGGACAGAGGTGGGAATCTGTGTGTGGAGCCAGAAGAAATGGGAGAGATACTAAATGAATACTTCTCATCAGTATTCACCAAAGAGAAGGACTTAGTGGTTGATTTGTCTAGTGAAGAGTATGTAGATAGCCTGGATCATGTTGAGATCAAAAAAGAGGTGGTGTTAGGCATCTTGAAGAATATTAAGGTGGATAAGTCCCCAGGGCCAAATGGGATTTACCCCAGAGTACTGAGGGAGGCAAGGGAGGAGACTGCTGGGGCCTTGACAGAAATCTTTGTATCCTCACTGGGTTTGGGTGATGTCCCAGAGGACTGGAGAATGTCCAATGTTGTTCCATTGTTTAAGAAGGGTAGCAGGTATAATCCAGGAAATTACAGGCCGGTGAGCCTTACATCAATGGTAGGGAAATTATTGGAGAAGATTCTTCGTGACAGGATTTGCTACCATTTGGAAGCAAATGGACGTCTTAGTGAGAGGCAGCATGGTTTTGTGAAGGGGAGGTCGCGTCTCACTAACTTGATCGAGTTTTTCGAGGAAGTGACAAAGATGATCGACGATGGAAGGGCAGTGGATGTTATGTACATGGATTTCAGTAAGGCCTTTGACAAGGTCCCTCATGGCAGAATGGTACAGAAGGTAAAGTTGCAAGAGATCAGAGGTGAGCTGGCAAGATGGATACAGAATTGGCTTGGTCGTAGAAGACAGAGGGTAGCAGTGGAAGGGTGCTTTTCTGAATGGAGAGCTGTGACTAGTGGTGTTCCGCAGGGATCAGTGCTGGGACCTTTGCTGTTTGTGGTATACATAAATGATTTGGAGGAAAATGTAACTGCGCTAATTACTAAGTTTGCAGACGACACTAAGCTTGGAGGAGTTGCAGATAGTGAAGCAGATTGTAAAAGGATACAACGGGATATAAATTGGTTGGAAACTTGGGCAGAGAAATGGCAGGAGGAGTTTGATCCAGACAAATGCGAGGTAATGCATTTTGGAAGGTCTAATACAGGCAGGAATTATACAGTAAATGGCAGAACCCTTAAGTGCATCGACGGGCAGAGGGATCTGGGTGTACAGGTCCACAGGTCAGTGAAAGTGGCAACGCAGGTGGATAAGGTAGTCAGGAAGGCATATGGCATGCTTGCCTTCATTGGCAGGGGTATTGAGTATAAAAGCTGGGAAGTCATGCTGCAGCTGTATAGAACCTTGGTTCGGCCACAATTGCAATATTGCATGCAATTCTGGTCACCACATTACCAGAAGGATATGGAGGCATTGGAGAGGGTGCAGAGGAGGTTTACCAGGATGCTGCCTGGTCTGGAGGTTATTAGCTATGAGGAGAGGTTGGAGAAACTCGGATTGTTCTCACTACAGCAACGGAGATTGAGGGGCGACTTGATAGAAATTTACAAAATTATGAGTGGCATGGACAGAGTAGATAGTCAGAAGCTTTTTCCCAGGGTGGAAGAGTCAATTACTAGGGGACATAGATTTAAGGTGAGAGGAGAAAACTATAGAGGAGATGTGCGGGGCAAGTTTTTTACGCAGAGGGTAGTGAGTGTCTGGAATTCGCTGCCAGAGGAGGTGGTGGAAGCAGGTACGATAGTGATATTTAAGAGACATCTTGACAAATACATGAATAGGATGGGAATAGAGGGATACAGACCCCGGAAGTGCAAAATGTTTTAGTTGACGGGCAATATGATTGGCGCAGGCTTAGAGGGCCGAAGGGCCTATTCCTGTGCTGTGGTTTTCTTTGTTCTTTGTCCTTTGTTCTTTGGGTGGGGGAGTTGTTGCTGGTGGGGGAGTTGTTGGGTGGGGCAGTTGTTGCTGGTGGGGCAGTTGTTGGGTGGGGCAGTTGTTGGGTGGGGCAGTTGTTGGGTGGGGCAGTTGTTGGGTGGGGGAGTTGTTGCGGGTGGGGGAGTTGTTGCTGGTGGGGGAGTTGTTGCTGGTGGGGGAGTTGTTAGGTGGGGCAGTTGTTGGGTGGGGGAGTTGTTGAGTGGGGCAGTTGTTGAATGGGGGGGTTGTTGAGTGGCTCAGTTGTTGGGTGGGGGAGTTGTTGGTTGGAGGAGTTGTTGGTTGGAGGAGTTGTTGGTTGAAGGAGTTGTTGGTTGGAGGAGTTGTTGAGTGGGGCAGTTGTTGAGTGGGGCAGTTGTTGAGTGGGGCAGTTGCTGAGTGGGGCAGTTGTTGAGTGGGGCAGTTGTTGAGTGGGACAGTTGTTGAGTGGGGCAGTTGTTGGGTGGGGGAGTTGTTGATTGGGGCAGTTGTTGGTTGGGGGAGTTGTTGGGTGGGGGGGTTGTTGAGTGGCTCAGTTGTTGGCTGGGGGAGTTGTTGGTTGGGGGAGTTGTTGAGTGGGGCAGTTGTTGGTTGGGGGAGTTGTTGAGTGGGGCAGTTGTTGGTAGGGGCAGTTGTTGGTAGGGGCAGTTGTTGGTAGGGACAGTTGTTGGTAGGGACAGTTGTTGGCTGGGGGAGTCGTTGGCTGGGGGAGTCGTTGGCTGGGGGAGTCGTTGGCTGGGGGAGTCGTTGGCTGGGGGAGTCGTTGGCTGGGGGAGTCGTTGGCTGGGGGAGTCGTTGGGCGGGGGAGTCGTTGGGCGGGGGAGTCGTTGGGCGGGGGAGTTGTTGGGCGGGGCAGTTGCTGGGCGGGGCAGTTGCTGGGCGGGGGAGTTGTTGAGTGGGGGAGTTGTTGCTGGTGGGGGAGTTGTTGCTGGTGGGGGAGTTGTTGCTGGTGGGGGAGTTGTTGCGGGTGGGGGAGTTGTTGGGTGGGGGAGTTGTTGGATGGGGGTATTTTTGCTGTTTGCTGCTACCTCTGGTGAGGTCACTCGATGGTGGGAATGTGTTCAGGAGGGGCTATTTGCTGATAACTGGAACACATCTTCACATCTCTCTCTCTCTCTCCACCTGCAGCGTCTTGGTCAGCAGAACTGACAATGCTGCTGGCTGACAGCTTCGTACTTGGTGTTCCCTGTCCTCAGTATGTTTCAGCCAGTCCGGTGACTTGGTAGTTTAAGTTTATGTGAAACTGTCAGTATATTTAATGATCTGAAACCGGAAATTGATGTCAGTCTCTCACTGCAGTGATTCTGTTTTGGGATGTTTCAGGCACAGGAAAGAAAATAATGTTAGGATTCAAACCTGCAGCATGTTTCCATTTGGCCCAGGTTCAAACTGCACCTCCACACTCAAGTGCATCAAATTAGAGCAGTACCGAGAAGACTGCTGCACTTTTGGATGAGATGCTGAATGCAGGCCCTGTTTTCCAGCACAGGTCGATGTAAAAGATCACATGAGACTGTTGGAAGAAGAACAGAGAAGCCCCTCCCAATATCCTGGCCAATATTCACCCCTCAACCATCACTGATACACATTGCCTGGCCATTTATCTGATTGCTCTTTGTTGTGCTTGTTGCGTACAAATTGCCCATTTCCTGGAACAGGAAATTAATATTTGCATTGAAAATATAATTTATTGCCTATAACATGTTTTGAGACATCTTGAGAGTGTGATGAGCGCTGTATAAATACAACGTGTTCTTTATTCTTTATTATATCAATTAATATAGAAAAATTGGGTAATATGAAATCTATCCTGACAGTTAATTACTGAGTCTCGAAAGTGGATTGAGTCTCAAACTGACAGGTATAAATTATAGAGAACACTGCGCGCCTTTGGCTATTCAACCAGTTTTACCAAAAGTCAAAGCTGCAGTTTTGGATCAGTCATTAGATCCAAACATGCCCGTAGCCATGAAGCAAAATAGTTTAACATTTTCTTTGTCATCTTACTCTGAAAGTGTCACGAAGACATGGCTGCAATGGGATCAGGACTGGGAGGTAAATATCCAAGGATATAATATACATCCTATCGAAAAGATAGGCAGGTTGGCAGAGGGGGGTGGGGTTGCTTTGTTAGTAAGAAATGAATTTAAATCAATAGCAAGAAATGATGTAGGGTCAGATGAAGTAGAATCTGTGTGGGTAGAGTTGAAGAACCGCAAAGTAAAAAAACATAATGGGAGTTATGTACAGGCCTCCGAACAGTAGTCAGGATGTGGGGCACAAGATACACCAGGAGATATAAAATGTGTGTAAGAAAGGCAAGGTTACAGTGCTCATGGGTGATTTCAATATGCAGGTAGACTGGGAAAATCAGGTTGGTAGTGGATTCCAAGAAAAGGAATTTGTGGAATGTCTATGAGCTGGCTTTTTGGAGCAGCTTGTGGTGGAACCCACTAGGGAACAGGCAATTCTAGATTTAGTGATGTGTAATGAGGCAGATTTGATAAGGGAGCTTAAGGTGAAGGAACCCTTAGGAGGAAGTGACCATAATATGATAGAATTTACCCTGCAATTTGAGAGGAAAAAGCTGGAATCAGATGTAACGGTATTACAGTTGAATAAAGGCAACTACAGAGGCATGAGGGAGGAGCTGGCCAGAATTGACTGGGAGATGAGCCTAGCAGGAAAGACAGTGGAACAGCAATGGCAGGAGTTTCTGGGAGTAATTTGGGAGACACAGTAAAAATTCATTCCTAGGAAGAAGAAGCATACTAAAGGGAGGATGAGGCAACCATGGCTGACAAGGGAAGTCAGGGACAGCATAAAAGCTAAAGAGAAAGCATACAATGCGGCGAAGAGCAGTGAGAAACCAGGGGATTGGGAAGCCTACAAAGACCAACAGAGGACAACTAAAAAAGAAATAAGCAGGGAGAAGATTAAATATGAGGGTAAACTAGCCAGTAATATAAAAGAAGATTGCAAGAGTTATTTTAGACATATAAAAGGTAAGAGAGAGGCAAAAGTGGACATTGGGCCACTGGAAAATGACGCTGGAGAAGTAGTAATGGGGAACAAAGAAATGGCGGAGGAACTGAATAAGTATTTTGTGTCAGTCTTCACAGTGGAAGACACGAGTGACATCCCCAAATTTCAAGAGAGTCGGGGGGCAGAGGTGAGTATGGTGGCCATTACCATGGAGAAGGGGCTAGGAAAACTGAAAGGTCTGAAGGTGGATAAATCAACTGGACCAGATGGATTACACCCCAGAGCTCTGAAGGAGATAGCTGAAGAGATAGTGGAGGCGTTAGTGGTGATCTTTCAGGAATCACTGGAGTCAGGGAGGGTCCCAGAGGACTGGAAAATCGCTAATGTAACCCCCCTGTTTAAGAAGGGAGTGAGGCAAAAGACAGGAAATTATAGGCCAATTAGCCTGACCTCGGTCGTTGGTAAGATTTTCGAGTCTATTATTAAGGATGAGATTTCAGAATACTTGGCAGTGCATGGTAAAATCGGGCAAAGTCAGCATGGTTTCATCAAGGGGAGGTCATGCCTGACAAATCTGTTAGAATTCTTTGAGGAGGTAACGAGTAGGTTAGACAAAGGAGAGCCAATGGATGTTATCTACTTGGACTTCTAGAAGGCCTTTGACAAGATGCTGCACAGGAGGCTGCTCAGTAAGGTAAGAGCCCATGGTGTTAGAGGCAAGGTACTAGCATGGATAGAAGATTGGCTGTCTGGCAGGAGGCAGAGAGTGGGGATAAGGGGGTCCTTCTCAGGATGACGGCCGGTGACTAGTGGAGATCCGCAGGGGTCAGTGTTGAGACCACAACTTTTCACTTTATACATTAATGATCTAGATGAAGGAACTGAGGGCATCCTGGCTAAATTTGCAGATGATACAAAGATAGGTGGAGGGACAGGTAGTATTGATGAGGCGGGGAGGCTGCAGAAGGATTTGGACAGGTTAGGAGAATGGGCAAAGAAGTGGCAGATGGAATACAACATGGGCAAGTGTGAGGTCATGCACTTTGGTGGGAAGAATAGAGATATAGACTATTTTCTAAATGGGGAGAGAATTCAGAAATCTGGAGTGCAAAGGGACTTGGGAGTCCTTGTCCAGGATTCTCTTAAGGTTAACTTGCAGGTTGAGTCGGTAGTTAGGAAGGCAAATGCAATGTTGGCATTTATTTCAAGAGGACTAGAATATAAAAGCAGGGATGTGCTGCTGAGGCTTTATAAGGCTCTGGTCAGACCACATTTAGAATATTGTGAGCAATTTTGGGCCCCATATCTCAGGAAGATGTGCTGGCCCTGGAGAGGGTCCAGAGGAGGTTCACGAGAATGATCCCAGGAATGAAAGGCTTAACATATGAGGAATGTTTGAGGACTCTGGGTCTATACTCAATGGAGTTTAGAAGGATGAGGGGGAATCTGATTGAAGCTTACAGAATACTGAAAGGCCTGGATAGAGTGGACGTGGGGAAGATGTTTCCATTAGTAGGAGAGACTAAGACCCGAGGGCACAGCCTCAGTGTAAAGGGAAGACCTTTTAGAACAGAGATGAGGAGAAACTTCTTTAGCCAGAGAGTGGTGAATCTATGGAATTCATTGCCACAGAAGGCTGCGGAGGCCAGGTCATTGAGTGTATTTAATACCGAGATAGATAGGTTCTTGATTGGTAAGGGGATCAAAGGTTACTGGGAGAAGGCGGGAGAATGGGGTTGAGAAACTTATCAGCTATGACTGAATGCCGGAGCAGACTGCTGCAATGTCTTATGGTCTTATGGGAGGTGGGTGGGGGGAGCAGAGGTGGGTGGGAGTAAGCGAAGATGGGTGGGAGTGAGCAGAGGTAGTTGAGGTTGGGGGAAGTCGGTGGGTTGAGAGGAGATGATTGGAGTTAAGCAGAGGCGGGTGGGGGTGAGAGGAGGCGGGTGGGGGTGAGAGGAGGTGGGTGGGGGTGAGAGTAGGTGGATGGGGATGAGAGGAGTTAGGTGGCGGTGAGAGGAGGTGTGTGGCAGATGGATGGGAGTGAGCAGAGGTGGTTGGAATGGGCAAAGGTAAGAGTGGAGATAGGGGTGAGCAGAGGTGGAGGTGGGTGGGGGTGGACTGAGGTCAGGGTGGGATTGGACTGAGGCCGGGGTGGGGGTGGACTGGGGTCAGGGTGGGATTGGACTGAGGTCGGGGTGGGGGTGGACTGAGGTCGGGGTGGGGGTGGACAGAGGTCGGGGTGGGGGTGGACTGAGGTCGGGGTGGGGGTGGACAGAGGTCGGGGTGGGGGTGGACTGAGGTCGGGGTGGGGGTGGACAGAGGTCGGGGTGGGGGTGGACAGAGGTCGGGGTGGGGGTGGACTGAGGTCGGGGTGGGGGTGGACTGAGGTCGGGGTGGGGGTGAAATGGGGTGGGGTGGGGGTGGACTGAGGTCGGGGTGGGGGTGGACTGAGGTCGGGGTGGGGGTGGAATGGGGTGGGGTGGGGGTGGACTGAGGTCGGGGTGGGGGTGGACTGAGGTCGGGGTGGGGGTGGACTGAGGTCGGGGTGGGGGTGGACAGAGGTCGGGGTGGGGGTGGACTGAGGTCGGGGTGGGGGTGGACTGAGGTCGGGGTGGGGGTGGACTGAGGGTCGGGGTGGGGGTGGAATGGGGTGGGGGTGGAATGGGGTGGGGGTGGGGGTGGAATGGGGTCAGGGTGTGGGTGGACTGAGGTCGGGGTGGGGGTGGACTGAGGTCGGGGTGGGGGTGGACTGAGGTCGGGGTGGGGGTGGAATGGGGTGGGGGTCGGGGTGGAATGGGGTGGGGGTGGGGGTGGACTGAGGTCGGGGTGGGGGTGGAATGGGGTAGGGGTGGGGGTGGACTGAGGTCGGGGTGGGGGTGGACTGAGGTCGGGGTGGGGGTGGACTGAGGTCGGGGTGGGGGTGGAATGGGGTGGGGGTGGGGGTGGACTGAGGTCGGGGTGGGGGTGGACTGAGATAGGCAGAGGTCTGGGTGATTTCTGTACTTGTATTCCTCTCTTTAAATCTCTCTATTCCCCCACAGTTCTCAGAGTTCCACTATTTAGAGCCTATTCTGACCTATCTTTCTTGTATCCAAAATGGACAACTACACATTTTCTCCACAATGAACCCCATCTGCCACAGTTATGCCCACTCACTTAATCTATCAACTTTCTTTGTCACTTTCTGCTCCCAGCTACACTTCAGTGTTATCAACACAGTTTGTTATTGCAGCTCTCTGATCCTTCCGCCAATCCATTTAGAAAAATAATGAAAAGCTGAGGCCTAGTATAGAACCCTGGGGCTCTGACTAGTCGCATCTTTTCTGTTCTGTTTCTTCCTTTCTTATCCAAGTTATTAGGTCACCTCCAATTTCATGCACTTTAATTGTTAATATTTTCTTAGGTGGAATATTAGTTAATGTTTTCTGAAAGCCCAAACACACTCAATTATCCAACTCTGGATGGCTCTGAATAAGAGTCATCAGGACAGGAAACATTGACTCTGTTTCTCTCTCCATAGAGGCTGCCAGAGCTGCTGAGATTTTCCAGCACTTTCTGTTTTTATTTCAGATTTCCAGCATCCGCAGTATTTTGCTTCTATGTTAGCAACTAGGTTTGTTGGAGATCACCAAACAATCCTTTACAAATCCATGCTGGGGCTTCGCTGATTAATTCATAAATTCCTCCCCCAATAAAAATCTTAAACTATTTCTGCTTTACAGCTACAGGCATGTTTAGATCTAATAACTGGTCCAAAACTGCCACATAGACTTGAGTTTTCCTTGTAACTTATTTTCTGCTCTGATGACCGTTGCCAATGGGGAGGTGGGGGTGTAGTGGTGATGTCACTGGATAGTAACCCAGAGGCCCAAGCTAATGCTCTGAAGGCATGGGGCTGAATTTTTCGGTTGTCAGGCACGCTTCATCGGCGGGTCCAGGGGCAGCCAGGATACAGGATCCCGACCCTGATTTCACACAGGCCAATTAACGGCCAGCCGGTGTGAAACGCGCACTGAACAGCTCAGTGCTGCCGGGGTCAGGGTGGGAGGAGGGTGGGTGACGATGTCACCGTGGGCATGGGTGAGCGCTGCGAGAGAGCTCCCCGCAGGCAGATAACTGCAAATAATGAAACGAAGCTGTAAAAAGCTGCAAAAAAACATCCACAATCGAGCACCTGAAAACATACCTCATAAAAACGCAGAGATTCCTTTTAATTTTATTTCCTAACAGAGATTTCATCCCACCCTTGGATGAGGTTTCATGAAAAATGTAACGGCCGCCTGGCCGATTTGCCCGTCCGCCAATTGTAAGGTTGGACAGGCCGTGAAAAATCGCAGACAATTGGGCCGCTTAACGGGCTTAATTGTCAGCAGGGGCGTTTCCGACTCTTACGTGCACACGCCGAGCAAAATATCGCACGAGTGGGCGATGACACCGGGATGCTCACCTGACGTTATCTCGCACGATTTTACACCCAATCGGGTCGAGCATACACCCGCCTGCGGGATATAAAATTCTACCCCATGGGTTCAAATCTCACCACAGCAGCTGGTGGAATTTGAACTCAGTTAATAAGTCTGGAGTATAAAGCTAATCGCAGTGATAGTGACCATGAAACTATTGCCAGTTGTTGTAAAAACCCATCTGGTTCACCATCTGGTTCCTTTTGGGAAGGAAATCTGCCATCCTTACCTGGTCTGGCCCACATTTAACTCCAGACCCACAGCAATGTGGCTGACTCTTAAATGCCCCCTGAGATGGCCGAGCCTGACACTCAGTTTCAAGGGCAGGTGCGGATGGGCAACAAATGCTGACCTTCCCAGTGACCCTTACATTCCACGAAAGAATAATATGTTTTTAAAAGTTGATATTTAACAAATGCCAATTCTTTATTTCCAATTACAATCTCACTTGCACCTGTTATTAAGGGTTCCACATTGCTCTTAGCCCCTCTCTGTATGCGTTTATATATTTTTATATATCTGTGTTGCCCTTAACAGACCTCACAAGTGTTTTCTTGTTCTCTTGCTTCCCAGTTTTAACCATTCCTCTAGATCTCTCCCAGTGCCTGGGGCTTATTCGGATTTTTTCCTTCATGCAATTCCTTTCCTTCAGTTTTATGTTATCATTTACTTCTCTTGTTGACCAGTGTTGTTTAATCACAAAAGTAGACCTCATGCCCTGTATGTTGGGGTTGGGTTGAGGTGGGGTTAGGATGGAGGTAGGGATTGGGTTTGGAGCTGAGGGTTGGGGTTGTTTTGGGGTGGGGGTTGTGACAGAAGTGGGGTTTGGGGGTTGTGTTGGGGAGGGGGTGGAGTTTGGGGGTTGTGTTGGGTGAGGGATGGGATGGGTGGTTTTGGGGTTGTGTTGGGGTGGGTGTTGAGAATGGGGGGTGTTGGAGTTTGTATTGGGGTGGGGGTTGTGATAGAAGTGGGTTTGCGGGTTGTGTTGGAGTAAGGGTGGGGTATGGCGGCTGTGTTGGGGTGGGGGTTGGGATGGAGTTGGGGTTTGGGGTTGTGTTGGGGTGGGGGTTGGGATGGAGGTGGGGTTTGGGGTTGGGTTGTGTTGGGGTGGGGGTTGGGATGGAGGTGGGGTTTGGGGGTTGTGTTGGGTGGGGGATGGAATGGGTGGTTTCGGGGTTGTGTTGGGGTGGGGGTTGAGAATGGGGGATTGGGGTTTGTGTTGGGGTGGGTGTTGTGATAGAGGTGGGGTTTGGGGTTGTGTTGGGGAGGGGGTGGAGTTTGGGGGTTGTGTTGGGTGAGGGATGGGATGGGTGGTTTTGGGGTTGTGTTGGGGTGGGTGTTGAGAATGGGGGGTGTTGGAGTTTGTTTTGGGGTGGGGGTTGTGATAGAAGTGGGTTTGCGGGTTGTGTTGGAGTAAGGGTGGGGTATGGCGGCTGTGTTGGGGTGGGGGTTGGGATGGAGTTGGGGTTTGGGGTTGTGTTGGGGTGGGGGTTGGGATGGAGGTGGGGTTTGGGGTTGGGTTGTGTTGGGGTGGGGGTTGGGATGGAGGTGGGGTTTGGGGGTTGTGTTGGGTGGGGGGATGGAATGGGTGGTTTCGGGGTTGTGTTGGGGTGGGGGTTGAGAATGGGGGATTGGGGTTTGTGTTGGGGTGGGTGTTGTGATAGAGGTGGGGTTTGGGGTTGTGTTGGGGAGGGGGTGGGGTTTGGGGGTTGTGTTGGGGTAGGGGTGGGGTCTGGAGGCTGTGTTGGGGTGGGGGTTGGGATGGAGGTGGGGTTTGGGGTTGTGATGGGGTGGGGGTTGGGATGGAGGTGGGTTTGGGGTTGTGATGTGGTGGGGGTTGGGATGGAGGTGGGGTTTGGGGTTGTGTTGGGGTGGGGGTTGGGATGGAGGTGGGGTTTGGGGTTGTGATGGGGTGGGGGTTGGGATGGAGGTGGGGTTTGGGGTTGTGATGGGGTGGGGGTTGGGATGGGGTGGGGGTTGGGATGGAGGTGGGGTTTGGGATGGAGGTGGGGTTTGGGGTTGTGATGGGGTGGGGGTTGGGATGGAGGTGGGGTTTGGGGTTGTGTTGGGTGGGGGTTGGGATGGAGGTGTGGTTTGGGGTTGTGATGGGGTGGGGGTTGGGATGGAGGTGGGGTTTAAGTTTGGGGTTGGCATGGAGGTTGGGGCAGAGTATTGGGTAGAGGTGAAGAAAGTGATGTGGGTACCTATTTTCTGGTCACTCCAGAGAATGGGGCAGGTTCCTATGAGTTTCTGTGACGGGCTTCGAGCAGGGGAGGATAAATATCCCATCTAAAGGGTGAATATGTCCCAGATTTCAATGAAGTGCAGCAGTGGGCATGAGAAAAGACATTTTAACCCACTGGCCACAATGATGGGTTTTCACCCCATATCATCCCCTTCCCAGTGCATCATTAATAATGCATTCCCAGGAAACACACCGGATCACTGGTGTTTGGGCTCAGATTTTCCTGCCATGCGATGACCTCAGAGCTTCCTCGCTCTAGGCACCATATTTAAAACGTACCAGAGCACGGCCTACTTCATATCTCCAGACCAGGACTGCTCCAGGTGACAGGTGGCCCCAGAAGCAAAGAAGATGGCAGCCCCCAAATTTAGTGACGCCTCTCTGGGGCACCTGCTGGACGCAGTGAAGGCCGTCGTGATGTCCTCTACCCCCAATCTGGCCACAGGAGGTCCACCAGGGTCAGCAATCGGTCTGGGAGATGGTAGCAGAGGTGGTCAGCACCAATGGAGCACAGAGGAGGTCATCATCCAGTGCAGGAAGAGCATGAATGATCTCATCTGTTCCGCCAGGGTAAGTCAACAACCTCATCACTCTCAACTCACACACTCCCAAACCCATCACACATCCTCAGGGATCTCACACCTCAAGGGACCACACCACTAACTCTCACACACACCCTTACGTCTCCATCAGGCTCATACTCTCTGGAGCTCACACCCTCATCCAGTCCATGTCTCCGCTCACCACACAAACATTCCATGCAGTGCCCTGCATCCTCCTCACACTCTCTCCATCTGCGTTCATGCAGGAGGAGCTGATTCAAAACGGCAGGGAGATGTCCCAGGCTGGGGGTGGAGCGGCCTACATTAGGACCCTCACTCACATTGAGCAGGGAGCCTTCGCGCTGGCTGGTGAGGGTGTGGACCGTGCCTGCGGTGATGGTGATGTCGGTGGTCCATGAGGATCCTGCACTCTATCATTCCACTCTGAACACAAATGCGAGTGCCTCTCTCCTGCTTATGACTCTGCTGCCATGCACTCATTACCTCTCCTTTGCTTCACAGGGAGACCTGCCAAGTGACCAATGCCCTCAGCCAGTCAGTCCCTCAGCTCCATCCAGGTTCTCACTTCCTCCATTGAAGAGCAGGAAATAAGCAGCCTGGAAGACCCATCACAGCGCTTACCCACACCCTGCACCAGCGCAGAGACACACACACCTCGGTGATGTCTAGAGCAGGCTCGGGTTTACAATCTGGTGGTCACCACACGGACACGGTTCCGCAGCAGTAGGAGGCAGGTTGAGCCGAGCTCCCCGGCACCTGGAGGATTGTTGGGGAAGAGGCATCTGTGACGTCCAAGTCAGTTGACGAGCCTCTAGATTTGGCCTTCCAAGTCATCGTGGAGGGTCAGCAGAAGGTGGGGGAACATCACGCAGAGCTGTTAGTAGCCCTCAACAGAGTGACACATGAATCGGAGGAGTGCGTCCGCCTGCTATCTGATGAAGTGGTGCCCATTGAGGTCTCCATGGGATGGATGGCAGATGCCATGGAGACCCTGGTCCAGCAGAATGCAGAAATGTGTGCAGACATGCACTCCAATGCGAGACCCATGGATGAGCTCCTCCAGTGGCAATGTGAGATGGAAACTGGGCTCCTGGATGTCCCTCCAGGTGCTCCTTCCCCTCAAAAAGTCTGGTTGGAGCCCAGGGGTACCCAAAGGGAGGAGGAGCGGCAGCTGGACACCCCTGCATCATCCACTCAGGAATCTCAGAAGCTGTCCGCTCCCTCTGAGCCCCCTTTACCTGAACCCCCTCAACCACATCCTCTGTCACCGCAGAAGAAGCAGCCAGCCCACAGGAGGACAGCCAAAGCAAACTGGGACCTTCAAAGCCTCCGCTCCCCAGAGGACTCACACTGATGTCAGAGGCAACAGGGCCAACCATTGCACAGGCCGTCTCCATCCCTGCTGCTGATGTCAGGGCAGCACCTAGCAGAAGTGATAGGCCTAGAAAAGTTAAGAAATTCTGATCGAGTGGTTGCACAGATGAACACATCTCATCACTTTATAACCTGAAAATATATTCACTTTCACTGAATAATGTGTAATGTCTCTTTCAGCCTCATTTACAGGCTTTGTGAGTCCTCCCCCTGCATCCCTCCCCACACCACCAGCCTCACCCCCTCCCCCCACCACTAGCAGTTCAGCTGCACACAGCTGGACCATGAGTGATTCTGGAGGGAGAAGTGTGTGTGTGTGTGTGTGTGTGTGTGGGGTAGGGGTGTGGGTGGGGGTGTGTGTGTGTGTGTGTGTGGGGTGGGGGTGTGGGTGGGTGTGTGTGTGAGCATGGCAGGGACTTTCAGAGCCTTGTGTAAGCCGCTCCCACACACACGGATCCTTCCTCCATCACACTCATCTCACTATCCCGAGCGTTTTCAATGCTGCCTGCTGGGGTTCTTTCAGTTGTCCACCTGAGCTGACCTGCGTCTCCACCCACCCGCCGATCGCACTCCCACGCTGCATCTATTTCTGCCCAACACGAGGCTCCGCTCACTTTCGATTTCGACAACCATATTTGTAGTGAAGTACATTGTTAGCTCCCCTGTCCAATCCTGTCCAGTCACTCATGTCCTTTCCCCCATCACTCTCGACCCCCTGGCATCACCTTCCACCTCCTCACTGTCACTTAGCAACCCAAACCCTTTTCTTTCCAGGATATCCAGGTGAAAGTGCACATTCCCTACCTTCCTGAGAATCCAACCCCCATCCACATTGACCTGCCTCGTCTCCCCCTTCCCACACCCAGGGTGTGTGTCTGCCTCTGTGTCCTTACCAAACACCCCAGCCACCCCTTCTACTGTTACTGACGCACTCTCACCCTCCCACCCTACTGGCTCCCGCTGCCCCCTCTCATACTCACCATTCCCTCCTACCGCGCCCACCCTCAGTTTGCTCCTCAGGAGGCAGTCATTGACTCCACAGACCCCTCCCTTGCACATTCACCTGGACATCCATCCCCCCAATCCTTACCCCTTCCTCTACCCTAACTTCCTCCCCCCACCCCCCCCATACACCTTCCTCCCCCTGGACACCTTCACCCCCCCCAGACAACCACCCCCACTTCAAGCTCCCTTCTCCTCCTGGAAACCTTCCCCCCTCCAAATTCCTTCCCCCACTCTGAACATCCTTCCTTACGCCTACCTCACCACTTGCTGCATTCTCCCCCATGACACCCTCCTCCCCCTTACTCCTTCCCAACTTCACCCCCCCCGACACCTTTAGTTCTACACCCCCCTCAACCTCACCCTGCCCTGATACATCTTCCTCTCCCAGTCACACGGAGACTTTCTTCTCCCACCCCCCCCCACCCCCCCCCCGCCCCAGCTATCCCTTCATCTCCCACTCCCAGCTGGGACCTTCCTCTCTGTTCCTCCCTTGGCGATTATCCATAGCAGCCCATGGCCTAGACCATGATGTACCAAAGCAGACCCGAGACATCAATGGACACCTCCCACCTTCCGGGAGCCTGCTTAGCGGTGGAGCCATGTCCATGAGAATCCATCCAGCAGGCGAGGCACGTGTTCCTCCAGGGGCCGGTAGCTGTCGGTCTCCAGCATAACTTCTACTTGGATGTCTCTGATCTGAGCAAGGCCCTAATGGTAAGTGCCGACTTCTGCACGTCACACGTGTCCAGACGTGTTCTGGGCTGATGTGTTTTCCTGCTGCTGTAATGG
Organism: Carcharodon carcharias; assembly: GCF_017639515.1. Lineage (NCBI taxonomy): Eukaryota > Metazoa > Chordata > Chondrichthyes > Lamniformes > Lamnidae > Carcharodon > Carcharodon carcharias. The sequence goes on from NC_054491.1 coordinate 45,089,159, forward strand.
GAAATTGGGCGTGGGGGGGAGGGGAACAATTCCAGTCGGGCCGTACTTTGTATCCCGTTAGCGAGAAGCAAATCAGGTTCACGCCGGCCTCCAGCGGGAATCGTGTTCAGCGATGGTCCCGCTGTGATATCACACCAACCTGAAATTGATTTCTGCACCTCTCGCTAAGTGCTCCCCCCCTGGCCCCACCCCCTGCCCCCACCCCCGCCATCCCCCCAGCCCCCCTGGCCCTTGCCCCCAGCAACACCCAGCCTCCCCAGCCCCGCACCCCAGCCCCACCCCCCAACCCCCCCCCCCCAACCCCTCCACCCCCCCCAGCAACCTCCAGCACCCCCCAGCCCCCCGGCCCCCCTCTCGGCCCCCTTCGTACACCTTCAGTCCCACAAAGATAAATGACCAGTTAATTTTGTTTTGGTGATTACACGTCTGAGGTACAGATATGACCAGGACAGCAGGAGAATTCCTGTTATTCTTGAATAAGGCCATGGGGTGATTTATACAGCCAAATAGGGGCACAATTTTACATCACAACTGAACCTGGAAACTCCAAATTGAAACAGAAAATCTGAGATTATGCAGTCAATCAGTTAGCCTCGGAGAGACAGGGATTAATGTCATTACTACTCAGGTGCGCAGGCTTCACCCTGAAACATTAAACTCTTTCATTGCAGAGGCTGACAGGCTGGTTGCTTATTCCCAGTGTGTTAAATTACCAGGATGGATGAGGAATAGATGACAGTTTTATGTGAGATTTGGACGAGGAGCTGAAGTGAAAGTTAAGAATTAAGCTACAGGGTAAGCAATGTCGAATGTAAAACAGATCATCTGAAGTTGGAAGGGAACTGCAGCCAGTGTTATTTACTGCACTGAGTACTGTCAGTGTCAATCACTGCCTCTGAACCTCATTCAGCTGCCAACATTATTTTTTATGAGCTCATAACATGTCAGTTCTCTTGTGTCAGTAATCTTGAAAGTCAAAAGGATGTTAATATATTCTCTGTCCTAACCTATTCATCATTTTAAAGTGTTCAGTTATATCACACTGTAATCTGTATTGTTGGAACACAAAAGTCCCATTTTAGCAAATTGTTCTTCATATTTCTATTTCTATTATCTTATAACAGGCAGTAAGTATTCTAGAGGATCTGCAATGTACTCCCCTGCCTCTCGAAACTACCAACTCTACAACTCAGTTACTATTAATGTTTTATATCAACTCATCTTATATTATGAACATATGAAATAGGAGCAGGAGTAGGGCCATTCTGCCCTCGAGATTGTTCCACCATTCAATAAGATCATGGCTGATCTGTTTGTGTTTTAAATCCCACATTCCCATCTACCCCCGATAACCTTTGATTCCTTTGCCTAACAAGAATCTACCTATCTCTGCTTTAAAAATATTCAGTGACCTTGTCTCCACCACTTTCTGAGGCAGAGAATTCCAAAATCGCACAACCCTCTGAGAAAAAAATTCTCCTCATCTTTGTCCTAAAAGGGTGACCCCTAATTTTAAACAGTGTCCTCTCTGAATTCACCCACAAGAGGAAACATCCTTTCCACACCCACCTTGTCAATACTGTTCAGGATTTTATATACTTCAATCAAGTAACCCATGCTCTTCTATACTCCAGTGGAAACAAGCCCAGTCTGTCAAACCTTTCCTTGTAACACAACACACTCATTCCAGGTATCAATCTAATAAACCTGCTCTGAACCACCTCCAACGCATTTACATCCTTCTTTAAATAAAGGAGACCAAAACTGCACACAGTATTCAAGGTGTGGTCTCACTAATGCCTCGTAAAACTGAAGCATAACATCTTTACTTTAATGTTCAATCCCTCTTGTAATAAAGGATTCATTCCATTAGCCTTTTTAATTACTTGCTGTACTTGCATGCAAACCTTTTTTGACTCATGCACTAGAACACCTAGATCCCTCTGCTTTCCTTAACTTCTTCAGTTAACCATGGATGTTGGGTCCTCCCCTTAGAATTTTTCTTTCTAGTAGGAATATACTCACTCTGAGTATTCTGAAATATCCCCTTAAATGTCTGCCACTGCTTCTCTATTGATCTATCCAGTGGTGAGGAACCCCCGACCTAGAGGCCAGGTGTAGTCCATTACACGTTTTCATCCAGCCCGCAACCAGATTTCAAAAAATATATCAGAAAAAGCAATTCCTAAAGAAATAGTCATAGAACAAAGAGAACAGAAATAATTAGGGACTAACAGAGATTATTTCAATATTCTGATTAGTAGTTTTTAACAATCTGTTTAATATTTCAGACCGTGCTGACACCATGGGCAATAAAATGACTGTAAATGAGGCCCCTACCCAGACTTCAAGAAGCTACTGTAAAGGACAAGGACAGGAACAGAACCATAAAGAAAGGGATTAATGATCGGAAGCACATTCAAAGCGACTTTTTTTGTGTATCATACGTTTCCTTAAACAGATTTTTCCTGTCCCCTTTTTCTAATATTACAAATGCTGTTTTCCAACACTTAGAGCAGTGTTTAGGTAAGAACTCAGCGGCAGATAGACTGACCATAAATCAGCTGGGAGCAGCAGTGTACTGATGGGTGGTTGGGTAAAACTTTGAATATTCTCAGAGAATCGTTGGAATCTTAAAGGAAACACGGTGTTAAAATCTCCACTTGCTTCAGTGCATTACATCCTCCAAGGCTGCCCCAGTGTTATTGAAAATGCCTACATCAAGCTTCCGAATATCTCTGCACACTAACCATGCACTCTAATGGTTAACTCAGAGTAACACATCTGTGAGAAGCAAATTTCTTTCAGGAGTTCAAGGAAGTAACCATTGTAGTTAAATCAGTTAATCTTAAAGTAAAACTGCTCACATCACCAACAAAGACTCTTATAAAGTGACCTCCATAAATGGTTAGAACTTTCCTCACAGTCACTAAATATTGTTGGGATATTAGCCTCTCTGCTCGTCCTTCCTAAAATCTCCCCCAGGGTAGAATAAGATTGTACCTTCACTCCCTTCCCATCTCTCTCTGTTAACATGGCCTCTGCTAAGTAGTTAATATGTTATTCTTATTTAGTATGATAAAGAGAATGCCTGTTGTGTGTTCTGCCATTAACACTCAGTGTTTCTGGCTCTAAGGTGGAAGTACAGAGCTCAGTGGCACCTTATGAGCCCCTGAGCTATTTATCCAATTGTGGGAGTATGTTTTACCAGTTCAAGGCTTTTACCAGTTCAACATCCTGTGATGTTTCTGCTGCGCTTATTTTGTTACTGTTTCAATTGACGTTCAATACAGACCCAGTTCTGCTCTTTCAAAGTGACTCTGTCCATTTCTATTTGCTGCCACTCTCCTGTAACACCATGGGGATTGGCCTCAGGACCATACTCTCCCTGAGAAAAGGAGGACACCAGAGCATATTGGAGGACCACCCCAGACTGAAATCTAGTCCTAGAACCTAACTGAGTTTAGCAAGGGAGGCAAGTTCAGACTGTGCCATCTTTTTAGCATTCACTCATAGGATGTGGGTGTCACTGGCTAGGCCAACATTTACTGCCCATCCCTAATTGCCCTTGAGAAGGTGGTGGCGAGTCAAACTCCACCATTTAAAGGTCACCACCAGCTGCAGTCACAGCCCGTTGTGTTCATGCCTCTATCCCCTAGCCTAGTATCCCTGTTCATCTCAACTATCTCAGCTTTCATGCCCACATAGCTACCCTTAATTATATTTAAAATACTAGTCTTAGACCCACTCTTCTCCTTTTCAATTTGATGAAAAGTTCATCCGTATTGTGGTCGCTGCTACTCTGCCTTCACTGAGGTCATTAATACCAAGTCTAATGTAACCTGTTCTCTGGTTGGTTCCAGAACAAGCTGCTCTAAGGAACTATCTTGAAAGCATTCTATGAACTCCTTATCCAAGATAATACTGCCAATCTGATTTTTCGTGTTTATATGTCGATTAAAATCACTCATATTATTGCAGTCCCTTTATCACAAGCATCCATATTTCTTCTTGTATACTTTGTCCTATATTGTGGTTACTGTTAGGGGGCCTGTGGACAACTCCCATTAGTGAGAAAAACTTATTCACATGACGAGTCTGGAATGCCTGAAAGTGTGGTGGAGGCAGGTTCAATCGAGGCATTCAAGAGGGCATGAGATGATTATTTGATTAGAACCAATGTGCAGGGTTTACAGGGAAAAGGCAGAGCAATTGCACTAGGTCATAATGCTCATTTGGAGAGCCAGTACAGAAATGATGGGCTGAATGGCCTCCTTCCTGTGCCATTAAAATTCTGTGATTCTGTGATAGTGACTTCTCTCCCCTACTATTCCTCATCTCCACCCAAACCAATTCTACATCCTGATCTCCTGAACCAAGGTCATCTCTAACTATTGCACCAATACCATCCTTGGTCAACAGTGCTACCCCCTCACCTTTACCCAGCTTCCTATTCTTCCTGAATATCATATACCCCTCGATATTCAGGACCCAATCCTTGTCAGCCTGCAGCCATATCTCCATAATGGCTATCAGGTCATATTTATTTACTTCAATGTGCGATATCAATTCATTTACTTTATGAATGTGACACACTTTCAGATGCAGAGCCTTCAATTTGTCTTTTTGTTATCCTTGTAACACCTAGTCTTGATTATTGGTATATTCTTAGATTTTGTCTCTCTGTCCCTTCCTGCTATTCTATGACCCTCATTTGCTATTTTACTATTATGGTATCCCACTTAAATCTACCCCTTGATTTGTCACATCTAGCCAACCTAATCCCTCACTCTCTTGTTTAGTTTAAAGCCCTTTCTACTTCCCTAGTTATGCGATTCACAAGAACACACATCTCGGTATGGTTCAGGTGTAGACCATCCCAACGGTACAGATCCCACTTTCCCCAGTACTGGTGCCAGTGCCCCTCAAACTGGAACCCACTTCTCACACCAGACTTTGACCTACGCTTTCATCTTTCTAATTTTATTTGCCCCTTGCCAATTTTTACTTGGTTCAGGTAATAATCCAACGATTATTACCTTTGAGGTTTTGCTTCTTAATTTGGTACCTAGATTCTCATACTGACTATGCAGAACCTCCTTCCTCATCCTTCCTATGTCACTGGTATCTGCATTGACCATGATGACTGGATCCTGCCCCTCCCATTGCAAGTTCCTCTCCAGCCTTAAGCAGATGTCCCAAATCCTGACTCCAGGTGGGCAATACAGCCTTCTGGACTCTCGTTCTTTGCTGCAGAGAACAGTGTCAATCCCCTCACTACATTGTCCCCTACTACAACTACATTCCTGTTTGATGCCCCCCGCTTGAATGGCTTCCTGTACCATGGTGCCATGGCCAGCCTACTCATCGACCTTGCAGACCTCGCTTTCATGAGCACTTCAAACCTGTTTGACAATTGCAAAGTTCTTGGCTCCTCCACCACTGTCTGCTCGGTCCCATTAGCTGCTTCACTCACAGTCACATCCTCCTGTCCCTCACTGCTGACCAAACTAGACGACCCCATTGTAAGAGGTGTGACTGTCTTCCGGAACAAAGTATCTAGGTATTTCTACCCTCCCTTAAGTTGTGCAGTGTCTACAGTTCAGCCTCCAGATCATAATCCTGATCCGGAATTCTTCTAGCTGCTTACACTTCCTGCAGACTTGTTTGCCATGGATCGCCTTGGCACCCAAAAGCTCCCACATCCCACAGCTGTAACACAAAACCTGTCCTATCATTGTTACTTATGTTATTTCGTGAACTTATTTTAATTATCCACTTAATTAACATAGAATAGTTCCTATGTATACCACACCTCTTTCCCTGTGCAGCCAATTCCCAGGTGCACCTAAGTCACTACTCGCTCAGTCTCTGCCTCACTCCAGCGTAATCTGCTGTCTGCTCACTCATCCATTACTGATCATGCAGTTTGAAAAGCTTGTCTCTTTTATAGACCCTCTGAGGATTCACTTACAAATTTAGCTTACTGCTACAGTAATTAAACCAGTAATTGAACCAATTACTTTCAGGTGATTGACAGATAACTGCCACTCCATGCAGTTCTCTATTAAACAAGCTAACCCAACTTATTTAAAGATTAGTACCATGTCAGATCTTGATTTTTAATCTATAGTTAATACCTGAAAAAGATTTGCCAGAACTTACCACGTGAACCTAATTCGCTACTCACAATATCTGTCTCACTCCTGCATAGTCGCCTGTCTCCTCAAGTGCCCAGCACTAATATTCTTGGTAATTATAATCTATACTATTGTGACAAAACTTTCTTGGTAGCCTTACCAACCTGAAGAGTTGCCTTTAAGATCCTCAGATCCACATCTATCCACCAACAAAGATTGGTCACTGCATTAATGCTGATGTCATTAATACTCACTGTCTGAGTATATGTGATACTTCACAGATTGTAGGGGCCATGACTGTTATATTGCTCACTGTATGATATATGGCAGAGACAATACTTGGATGGGTCAATGATCATTATGAACTCTGACGGTTACAATTAGTCTGGCTCGGTTGGTAATGGTGGTGGCGGGTAGGTGGTATTGAAACTGGACTAGTAATCCAGATACCCAGGATAATGCCCTGGGGACCATGGTTCAAATCCACCACAGCAGATGGTGAAATTTAAATTCAATAAAAGAAAAATTTGGAATTAAAAGTCTAAGTAAAAACCCATCTGGTTTCCTCCAGTAGGGAAGGAAATCTGCTGTCCTTACCTACATACCCACTCAGTGCAGTACAGAGGGGGTGCTGTATTGTTGGAGGTGCTGAAAACTTAATTTGAGGCCATAAATAATTCCATGGCACTATTTCGAAGAACAACAGGGGAGGTTGGTGGGGGTTGTATATAGGCCCCCAAACTGTAGTGGTGATGTTGGGAATGGCATTAAACAGGAAATTAGAGACACATGCAATAAAGGAACATCTGTAATTATGGGTGACTTTAATCTGCATATAGATTGAGCAAATCAAGTTAGTAACAATACCGTAGAGGAGGAATACCTGGAGTGTATACCGGAGGACACAAGTAACATACCAGAAATGTTGGGGAACAAAGGGTTTAGAGAGACGGAGGAACTGAAAGAAATCAGTATTAGTAGGGAAATGGTATTGGGGAAATTGATGGATTGAAGGCAGATAAATCCCAGGGCCTGATAATCTACATCCCAGAGTACTTAAGGAAGTGGCCCTAGAAATAGTGGATGCATTGGTGGTCATCTTCCGAGATTCTATAGACTCTGGAACAGTCCCTACAGATTGGAGGGTAGCTAATGTAACCCCACTATTTAAAAAGAGAGATAGAGAGAAAACAGGGAATTATAGACCAGTCAGCCTGACGTTGGTAGTGGGGAAAATTCTAGAGTCCATTATAAACGATTTAATAGCTGAGCACTTGGAAAACAGTGGCAGAATTGGACAGAGTCAACATGGATTTATAAAAGGAAAATCATGCTTGACGAATCTACTGGAATTTTTTGAGAATGTAACTAGTAGAGTTGATGAAGGAGAGCCAGTGGATGTGGTTTATTTGGACTTCCAGAAGGCTTTTGACAAAGTCCCACATAAAAGATTAGCGTGTAAAATTAAAGCGCATGGGAATGAGGGTAGTGTATTGAGATGGATAAAAAACTGGTTGGCAGACAGGTAACAAAGTAGGAATAAACAGGTCTTTTTCCAAATGGCAGGCAGTGACTAGTGGGGTACCACAGGGATCTGTGCTGGGACCTCAGCTATTCACAATATATTTTAATGTTTTAGATGAGGGAACTAAATGTACTAAATCCAAATATGCAGATGACACAAAACTGGGTTGGAGTTGAGCTGTGAGGATGCTTCAGTGTGATTTGGACAAGCTGAGTGAGTGGGCAAATGCATGGTAGATGCAGTATAAGGTGAATAAATGTGAGGTTATCCACTTTGGTGACAAAAACAGGAAGGCAGATTATTATCTGAATGGCTATAAATTGAGAGAGGGGAATGTGCAACGAGACCTGGGTGCCCTTGTACACCAGTCGCTGAAGGTAAGCATGTAGGTGCAGCAGGCGGTAAAGAAGGCAAATGGTATGTTGGCCTTCATAGCGTGAGGATTCAAGTACAGGAACAGGGATGTCTTGCTGCAATTATACAGAGACTTGATGAGACCACACCTGGAATATTGTGTGCAGTTTTGGTCTCCTTATCTGAGGAAGGATGTTCTTGCTATAGAGGGAGTGCAGCGAAGATTTACCCGACTGATTCTTGGAATGGCAGGAATGACATATGAGGAGAGATTGAGTCGGTTAGGATTCTATTCTCTGGAGTTCAGAAGAATGAGGGGCGATCGCATAGAAACCTATAAAATTCTAACAGGACTAGACAGAGTAGATGCAGGAAGGATGTTCCCGATGGTGGGGGAATCCAGAACAGGGGTCACAGTCTGAGGATATGGGGTAGACCATTTAGGACTGAGATGAGGAGAAATTTTTTCAACGCAGAGTGGTGAGCCTGTGGAATTCGCTACACAGAAAGTAGTTGAGGCCCAAACGTGCTTTTTTTCCAGAAGGAGTTTGATATAGCTCTTGGAGTGAAGGGGGATTAAGGATATGGGGAGAAAGTGGGAGCAGGTTATTGAATTGGATGATCAGCCAAATGGCCTACTCCTGCCTCCTAGTTTCTATGTTTCTTTATAATTATCCTGTAATCAACAGATTGGGCTGGATTTTTGCAGAGTTAGGGAGAGTCCATGAACCTTTAAAAATGGCGGGCAGGATCCGATTCCAGGATTCCCAGCCCCATTCTCGGTGCCCCAATTTTCGTCAGTGCAGGATAAGGGTGCAGGCTGGTGCAGGTTACAAGCCCACACCCTGCCACTCCTAACCTGGGCATCTCCTAACACCACCCCGCCGTCCACCCAAATTTTGTGGAGTGGGGCCAACTTTTTAAGGAGTTGTGGTTAATTCCCTTACCTAAGCCTATCATAATCTTGTACAATCTCCTTTGCTCCAAGGAGAATAACTCTAGCCTTTCCAACCTTACCTGATAACTAAACCGCCACCACTACCCCATCCCCACCCCCCCAACCACACCCCCCCTCCTCCACTCCCCCCAACCACACCCCCCCTGCCCCCCTCCCCCAATCCTGGAACCCATTATCTCTTCTGTACCTTCTCAAGGACCCACTTCTTTCCTAAAGCATCCAGACCGGACACAACGTCAATGTATAAATAATCACGCTGCATGGCGATCACCTTGTTAAATTGCTAGTTAAACAGGTGATGGGCATTGATTATCCCATCTAAACAGAATAAAAAGATACAGCTGGGATACTTTGTGTGGAAGCTACTTGGAAGTCAGTAGCACTGAGGAGTTGTCTTGAAAATAAACCAGCTTGAACCAAAAGGCCAGTCTGGATTAACTCTTCCACCACAACCTCTTATTGTGAGTAACACGGTAGCAGAGGATGAACTTTAATCTTTGATGATTGATTGCTGTGTATGAAGATTTCTGTCTCATCATTTAAGGGGAAAGAAGATATACTCTTGCTGACAATTTAAGTTACAGAATGGTAGAAGGATGGTACAAAATCGCAAGCTTTGACTCTCCACCAATTTTTTCTGACTCTGAACCTTATCAGCAATGGAAGGCTGAAGTTGAAATGTGGACCTGGGTTACTTCCATATCCCAGAAGGAGCAGGGTGTGGCTCTGGCATTATCATTACCAGCCAGAAGTAAGATAAGGAGTAAAATATTTTCAGAGTGGAAGGTGGATGATTTGGATCATGAAGAGGGATTGAATATTCTGTTACAATTTTTGGGATAAGTTTGACAGAAAGGATGAGTTATTGGAAGCGTATGAAGCTTGGAGGATCTTTGATAGGTTTAGGAAATCAGATGATCAGTCCATGCAAGAATATATCATGGATTTTGATAAATGGTACAGGAGACTACAGAGAAATCTGGAATCGGTATTGGCATTTAAATGACTGGACTGTGCTCGCATTTCTCACATTGATAGTCTTTTAGTATGAACAGGGTTCAATTCTGAGGGGGAGAGCCTCTCCGAGATCAAATGGCTGCTGACCTGAAAAGATTTCAGTCGTTCCCTGCCACTTTCTTAGCAAATGTGAACAACTCTGCTGTAAAACAAAGGATAGAGGATTCAATGGTGGCTGAGTTTCGAGCTCAACCAAATATTAGAGAAAGATTCCAATGCAAAGATGGGGTTAATGACCAAGAGGTCTGAAATGGTCATAACCCTCGCCAATTTGAGAGTCAGGCCAAAAGTATGTCTGGGATAGTGACTGTAGGCATATAAACCCAAAAATGCATGGGGAATGGTTAACTGATTCCCAGTATCATTACGCAATGAACTGCCCACAGTGAAGGAATCACATTTTTGAAGTGACCCATGAGACGGATTCATCTGGAACGGAAAATGATGATGGTGACTGCCATGATGGACTTGTATTGATCACCGAGAGTTTGAATCCAGTGATGAGTATCTTGATGTTAGATTCCTTTAGCTGTGCACTTCTGGACAGTGGTTGCACTTCTGCCAGTGCGGCATGGACTGGCTTGACTGCTGCCTGGAGTCTCTCGATGAGGCAGACTGACGGAAGGTCAAGGAATATGAAAGCTCTACCTGCTTCTGGTTCGGAGACAACGATACATTAACATCCTCCAACTGGGTGGTCCTCCCCCGTAAGATAGCAGGGATCGATCTGTTTATCAGTACTGATGTGGTTTCCAGCAAGATACCACTATTGTTGAGTCAATCTGTGATAAAGAAGGCTAAGGTGACGCTAGACATGAAGAATGATAGAGCAGTCGTGTTTGGGAAAAAATGTGGATCCACGTTTTACTTGGTCAGGCCATTACTGCTTGCCCCTAAGGAAGCCAGAGATGTCTCATCAAAAAGTTCATGAAGTTTTCTGTAACTGCTGAGAATGAGAATTTGGTGGACAAAAGATCATTTGGAAATTACAATCGACAGTTTGCACATCCGGTGCCACAGAAACGGAAGACTCTGCTTCGAGATGCGGGTGTGGTCGAGAAATGAACATGTTGATCTTATTGAACAAGTCACCTGCTCAGTGTGGAATTTGCCTTAACGAGACTCCACGGCGACCTGTTGTGAGCTGCCACTAGCCAGGGAGTTTAATGATGCAGTGGCAATGGACTTGAAAGTTTGGGACAGGATAGGGGTATTTTTTTACTACGCTTAATAGATATGGCAACCAGATTTAGTCTATCCACTGCGATACATAGTAAAGACAAAAGGACCATTGTCGATAAGGTCATGGAGAAATGGGTAGGAACAGGATTAGGAACACAAAGTTCCTGACAGATAATGGTGGGGAATTTGCCAGTAATGAATTTCAAGGTACATGCGAAAATTTAAACATCATAGTTATGCACACTGCAGCTGAAAGCCGTTTAGTAATGGTCTTTGTGAAAGAAACCAAGTGGTAAGAGACAACATGTTACATAAAATACTGGCTGATCAACCACATTGTAAATTGTAAGCGGCGTTAGCATGGGCAGTGCATACAAAGACCTCTCTGCAATTGGTTGAGGGTACAGACATACAATTGGTGTACAGAAGAAACCAAAGTTGCGTCGGTGTTATCAGATGCAAACCCCCCCCACCACCGGTCTAGAAGGAACCAGCATTAGCTTCACCTTTCCTGCTCATCTGGACGCTTTGCATGTGGGCAATTCAGCAAGCCCTATGGCATCACATAAGACCATCGGGAATACAATTTAGGCAAGGAGATATGGTATGTTATGAAAGGGAAGGTCAGAAAGAGTGGAAAGGACTGGCAAGGTAATAGAGAGTGATGGGAATTAGTAATTGTGCAT